>NC_139677.1:41767623-42346652 GCF_964106915.1 Podarcis gaigeae | reverse complement strand
ACAGAACAAGATAATGCTGGATTCTTTTCATCAATTAAGTCTTAATCTTTCTCTGTTGCACACCCTCTTTGCACCCCCATCCTCACCGCCATTAAAGAAAGCATAGAAACCTCTAGAGGATTTTTTTTTAAAAAAAAAAAAGCTAAAGCCTTTCAAATCTAAAATAGTACAGTATTCCTCAGCACTCCTCAATGACAAAGGGTTAGGTTTTTGGTTTTTTTAAGGGTCCTTGAAGTTCAGTGGTTGAGAGTCATTTTGAAACATTAACCTGTTTGACAAGATATTTGTCAAAAGTCATGCCAGAGTGTGCGAACTAATAAGACCCATCTGTAACCGCTTAATGGTAAACACACTCTTAATCCTGTGTAGCTAAACGGTATAACAAAGGAATTAGCTGGTGACATCCACTTAGGAAATATGATCCAATCCATATTATGATTTACTTTCTAACTGCTGAACTGATTTTGACACATATAAAAATGTGGCTTCAATCACAGGAAACTACACCACCATTAAGTGTGTGGGGAGTGTAAAAAGTAAGGAGACTTTCAATAAGCCTACATCTGTAGGGATCTAAACAACAAAAATGCCACAGTTGGGTTTTGACAGAGGAAGGTGGTTGATCAGGTTCATTCAGAGTCTTTCTATTAATCACCAGTGAGATTAAGAGATTACTCTTTTTGGACCAGTATTAAAATATGCAAAGTCAGGAAGGAAAAACAGTGAAACTTTCCTGACCAGCTTCCTATCATCTCCCAGAGCTTGGGTTCACTTACAGTAAATCTCCATCCAAAGAGAACAAGGATAAAAATTGCTCCCTTCTGGCAAACATTGAGAACTTGCTGTTGCGTTTATAAAACAGGAGGATTCAATTCCCTCCCCCCTTCTCTTGTCAAGGAAATAAAAGCAACTTGAAATCTGAGCTCCAGCTTTACATATTACATGCAATCCGACAAAACAAACAAAGCAGAACAAAGGTAGCAACCCTAAATACTGGAAGGCTAAGTCCTCCTGAACTTGCTGGTTCTTATTTCTGAGTAAACATGCATAGGACTGAGTTTTAAGCCCTATTAAAATCAACAAAACCTAAGTACATTAGTTAAAACCTTAAAACCTGCTGATTTTGCACAGAAGTCCACGCATGCATGTTTGAGCTCAGATTACTTAATTAGCCAATGACTTGAACGAACTGTATGTACAAACATGGTCCACTGATTGTGGGTGACAATATGAAAGTGATCTCTTGTTCTCTCACTCTTTCTGGCAATTAATGTCTATTTCACACAGACAACTCATCACTTTATTCTCCAGCTCTTCACAGATGAACATGGCTCATGTAGAAGTGGATCTTGGCCATGACTTAACTTGGTGCTTACTGAATTTCCTCTGTTTAGTTTTACCAGTTTGCTCACAGTGTATGCAGTTTGTATGCAGCTGAACATGTGCCGATATTAGAGATTTCCAACCAGCATTACACATAAAGCTTCCTTACCCTTCCTTACCATTGGTCCATCTAGCTTAGCATAGTCCACACCAGGCATGGGGAACATGGGCCCTCCTGTCAACCTTAACTACTGACCATGCTGGCTGGGACATACGGGAGTTGCAGCCACACATTCCCCATCCCTAGTCCATGACATTCATACTGCTAGAGCACTGGTCCTCCAAACGTCATTGACATATGCCAAACTTTCATAAAATGCTGCAAATGTTAGCATTTTAAGAACGATGCTTTCTTGTGTGACCATAAATGTATGACTTTTCAAGATATGAAGGCATGCTTCATGGCTGCAAATAAATGTATGATTTCTAGTGGATATTTCACACACTCTTCAGTGGAGCATACCATTTGCCTCCTTGAAACTGGCTTGGTAAGTTGCTTTGGTCTCCACTAGACTGCACACTCCTTGTTTGCCCAGCATAAACTGAAGTTCCTTTTCCTCCACATGTTGCTCAGGGGACTTTAAATCACATAATTTACTATTTTGATGCAGGATGAAGACAGCAAGGCTACTCCTTCCCTAAGATTATTCAAATATTTACTCAGAATTGCTTTCCTTGTAATATAAAGGAAATAAAGTTATTTTAAAGAAACACACAAAGAAGGTGTCTCTGATCAGAGCATAGCATGTATTATATCTCTCTTTGACAGTCAATTCCGAGGCCTGAAAGAAAAAAGGAAGGCAGACACTGATCTCTGCAGACAAGAATGACGTTTTAAAATGAAAAAGCAGAGCTGTTGGCAGAGAATAAAATCTGCTGCAGGATTTCATAATTAACATGTACCAAAACACTCGTAAGAAGTGTGCTGCTACATTTCTTCAACATGCTGGGACTTGTTTTAATGCCTTATGGCATTGGGAGATCACAGGAAACATTGACAGAGGTTAAAGCCAAGGTGAAGTGGGTCTCAGACACCCCTGCATGCAGTTTGGGAGAAATTCAGAGTAAGATCCCTGTCTCCCATGCTGTTGCCTTCTGGCTGACAAACCTAAGTCAGCGAGGGGTTGCTTATGAGCAACGCAAGGAGGTACAGTGAGAGTTGTGTATGAATAGCACTCATTTAGTTTATCCATTTTACTTAACATTTTTCACCTCTCACCTTTCCATCCCAAAGGACCTGCTAGGCAACTTAACATCAATGCAAAAGCATAATATATGCAAGCCCAAGAAAGCAATGTAATCACATAAAGCAACAGACCTCAGTAAGAGCGTGAAGACAACTAGTTGCCCTCTGTCCCGAATGACCTTTCAAACAGCAGGGTATTAACTAAATAGCCATCTGAACTGCATTATGAGAAGATTCCCTCCCAAGAGAGGCCTCCTGGCTCCATAAACCAGGCCCCACAACTGAGAAGGCCCTGACTTTTGTAGGCACTGTTGGTACATCAAAAGGCTAGGAATAAGAAACCGGGCCTCCAAAGATCAACGTCAGTTCATATGGAATTGGGGAGGTTTACCGTGCAGTTTCTCTCCAGCAAAGAACGCTATAATGTAACAGGAGTTTGCTCTCAACCTTATCTATTTTATTCATATCCCACCTTTCTCCCCTTATAGGATCTTAGGCGGCTCACAACATGAATTAGAACAAATACAGCTTAAAACACACAATCAACATGATTTTTTTAAAAACAACAACAACACACAAATAAATAGATAATCCTAGCAAAAACGATTCATGAACACAGAAGGAGGGGGAGAAAACCCAACACCCACCCTCAGAAGACCTTGCAACAACAACCCATTAGTGGTCAAAGGCCTATCTTCACTAAATGTTCCTGTGAAGCTAGTGACGCCAAGAAAAAGACCTTCAATGGAAGTTCTCAAAGCCTGGACAGGCTCCTATAGCAAGATATGGTCCTTCAGAAAGCCTGGACCCAAGTTGTACAGGGCTTTGTGAGACATAACCAACACACTGAATTGTGCTTGGAAATGGACCGGTAGCTAGTGGAGCTATTGCAACAAGGAGTTTCTGTTCTCCCTGGAACCTTGCCCCAAGTTAAGTCATTGATTGAAAATGCTGATGTGCAACAAGAATTCTCACAAAATGAAGAAAGCGTTCTCTAGCACAGCCAGTGCTTAGCGATCCTCATCCCTCTTCCTTAATATCTCATAACAGAACAAGTACAGACTTTTCAACAATGGAGACTCCAACCAGACATTATTTCACATTTAGTTTTATAGTAGAGGACAGCATGCCAGGCTAGTTTCTTTTCCTCTTGAGCATGTAATTTAGTGGTGCATAACCAAACTAACCCAATGAAGTAATTCAGGCTTTACCTGGCAAAAGCTGCTGTGCAAAAAAAAAAATTTAATAGTATCCCTTCATAGCCTTTATGCCCCTGTACCTTCAACCCTCCCTCAACAGTCCCAAACCCTACAAGCCACAAATACTGCAAGCAGAACAAAATTATTCTGTCTCCAGAACTCAGGGGAGGCTTTCAGAAGTGAAAAGAGCTGCCCTAGGGAAGAATGGGTGGGGAATACCCTTGCGTGAGCAAAACCTTAAATAAACCCCTTAGGGGGAGCAGAGGTGGGGGTTTTTGTGTGGCTTCTCTCTGTGAAAACATGAGCAAATGTTCAGCTCCTATCAAGTGATTAGCTATGATTTTCACTTCGTCTGTGAACTCCGCAGGTAATGAGGCCAGACCCTTGCTGAAGCAAAGCAGGTCTGAGTACAGCCATTGCTTGGAAAAGCTGACCACCTGGGAACCACATGTCCACCACCTGGGGATGCATGATGGAAGAAAGGCAGGATATGAATGTAAATAAACAGACATAAAACATGTCTTTCAATCTCCCATGTGTAATATGGGGAAGGTATTACCAGCCCGTCTTACTAGCATGCTACAAACGATTGCTAAAATATGCAACTGTTGAAGGTGAAGAACTTTTAGTCATTCAGGAAATATACTATAAAAATGGTTTTTTTGCTTATGCTGGCAAGGAGCATATACTCTACATAACTGATTTGACCAATAACTGCTCACATTTCTTGTAACTTTGTTTAGGATGAAAAGTGCATTGCAAACCAGGAAGGGTCCTTAGAACTCAAATGTAGCAAAAGTAAAGAAAAGGTTTTTTCACCCACCAACTAACCAAAATTAGATTTGAAACCAACTTCTCTGTTAGGCTCAGAGATCAGAGGATCTGTAGGGAAGACTCCCCCCCCCCCCCAGGTTTCCAAACTGTTGTCTGAGAGTCACAAGAGAATGGTCTGTCTTGAACACGGACTGTGTGCTCTTGGCTCTTCCTTACTGTAAAATTTAAAGTCAACTAAAGGGTTGGAAGAATGCATAACAAAAGCTGATGGGGGGGGGCATGCAGCTCAATAATGCCAGTGAACACTAACAGTGAAGTGGGTAACCATACCAATTTCCAAGGAGCAACTGCTGCTGTCGCCCAGCAAGCCAAGAGAAGTCAAAAATGGGTAATGGAAAGGATGAAGAAACACCTTTTGGACAACCTATGCTCGTTCTGCCACATTTGGCAATATGACCTTGGTGTCCTCTATTCAATATTTCAGAACCTCCTGCATCTCAAGTTTTTGAGCTAGGAACAGCAGCATTCTCAAAGGCAGAAAGAAAGAATGGTGCTAGTGAAAGACGCTTCAAAAGCTAGAAAGGGGGTCAAGAAAAGGTCTCAGAAGAAAGTGCCTGGGATACAGTGGGAGGATTCTGGCAGAAAGGGGTAATTTGTGGATGAAGGGTGTGCTCCTGAACATAAAAGCATAGCTTCCATGGGCCATGGGAATCTGACAAAATCTGATCCTGAGAAGCAGGAATCACCTTTGTTGTGAAGCAATAAGAAAGCTACTGCCAATAGCATTTTGTGCCTATGCTATTCCCCCATGGCCATGAGTGAAGAAGCCGCAGCCCAGTGACAAAACATATCCTTTGCATGTAGAAGAGGCCTGGTTCAATCACTGGCATCTCTGTAAAGCAGAAGAGCATCTGTGGTCCAAATGCCCATGAGATTCCCATCAGGCTTTGCCAGCAAGGGCAATTGTCAGGGGTTGGTGGGAGGTGAAATACAACCACATCTGTTCCTTACACAGGCAGGAAGGCTTAAAAAACCCTGTCTAAAGGTTTGCAAAACCATAGCCAGGCAGTAGCAGGCACTACTCGGATCAATGTACTATTTATCCCACTCGGATAAGGTTCATACATTTACTTCCACTTCAGACTCGGATTGGAAACATTTGGGGAAGGGGGTGACAGACAGAGGTGAAGGTGATGCAATTGCATCATCATGCCCAGTGATGGGTGTGACGTTTTTTCCCATCGCACCTTTACCTTTGTTCAGAGCATATTTTGAAAGGTTTTGCCGTGCCTCAATTCCCTGCAGAACTCATTGTCAGTCACTCAAGATAAAAGGGAATAAGAACATCTGTCCATCAAAGATTAAATAAAAACATAGGCCCTGCCTCCAGGCTTAACAATACAGTAGGCATGTCTGGAGAGAAAAAAGGATGGGGTGTGAAAAGGAAAACAAGAAAGTTCAGGCACCATTTCTTCAAGTTGCATTAAAGCTGTAACCCTGCAGTTGGCATTCAGCCAACTAAACCATATAAAGCAGCACTTATACCACTGAATGCATGCTGGAATGGTCCAAGTGTGTAGATATCCTGCCAGAAGCAGATCAAAACGGGGTGTTGGGACATGTGTTGAGACATGTCTGGAACATCTGTGAATCCAATGGATCCCAAGTCCCCACATTCTCCTGCCATGTCCCCCTCCCCCACCAAAGAGGCCTGGAAACTACACCAGTCTGGAGCTACCATCCCATGCCCCACCCCGGCCACAGATGGCCAGCAAGACTCTAGAGACAGTGGCTGTTGTTTCACCATGGCTTCTACACACACACACACACACACACACACACACACACACACACAGCTGGGTTGCTCTGAAAGTTTATCATTGTTATTGCAATGGAATGCTGGCCACCACAGAGATAGGGTCAAAATATTAATCCCCATATTGCTACTGAATGACTGCATACTTAGATAAATGCCACTGTATCCCATGACATAGCTTCCTAGCTTAAGGTGGAGGCATGTTTTGTACTAAACTGAGTCCATATCTCTGACATTGGTCCGCCTTTCCTCCTTCCACCATGTGTGACATGAGCGTGCTACACACTGTAACTGGGACGATCCCAGCATGTCTCCCTCATTACATTCATTTGTACACTCACTAGCTCTCGGGTATCTTCCAGCCCTGCTACTTAAGAGTTCTACAAATGAATCCTCTGCACCACAAATAATGGTTCTCCGGGCTTCCTGAGATCATATGGCAAACCTAACTAACTAAACTGCAGTACTTTACATGTGTTCTTTCTCCATCCATCCTAAAATCTTATTCAAGAGACAGTAAACAAGTTCATCTACAGTCTACTCATTCTACAGTTCATCTTTGTTAGCTTGACTGAAGAACTGAAGCTCTGCCCATGTAAGTAAGATTTAATCTTGCAATCCTATGGCAGCTATGGCTGCCTATCTATTCCTTGAAGGGCTCCTGTTCTATTTAACAGGACTGGCAGAAATGAAACAGGTTACATTTCCCTGCAACATTTTGAGACCCATGTCAACATATAAATTCCATATTATCAAATAAAATGCCCAACAAAATAAATAATAGTTTTATCTTCTTCCTTAATAGGCAAAGGTTTTAACCTAGCAAAATGTGAAATTAGGAGCTCTGTTTTGTGATGGTCAGGTTTTTCCTGTGTGTGTGTGTGTGTGTGTGTGTGTGTGTGTGTGCTGTTAACACAATGGTTTTTATCCTCTTAACTTGAGAGATCAAATAAATATTTTATTTGTCTTGCTCAAGAGTAGCATTGCTTCTTCATCCCACCCACCCACCCCAGTCTGGCTCTTTCAGTAGGCTGTGGATCAAAAGTTACGATCTTCCTAGTTGAGGCCTCTGCTTCAACAAGCATGGATAATTATTTAAAATGGGAACTGGAAACCTATTATCAAAATGTTTATAATTGCAAGGTGAAAAGAACCAGCTGTCCAAGAGAAGGATGTCTCAGAAGGGTTTGCCAACGAGGCAGCCATGAGGCCCCTTTTGTTCCTCTGAGAAAATGTGACCTATTCAAAATCAGGAAATGGCTCTCTCTTTGTAGCCCTTCAAATGAGGTTGTGAAAACACCTTGTGATTATACTTACACAGAAGCATTTGTCATGGCACAAAGCAAGAATATGGGTGTTTTAATAAAAACAACAGCACAAAGACAAAACTATTGGATTTATATCACTGTTGCCTCATAGTCTTGCTAATATATTGCTATGCTACAGCACAATAACGCATGGAGCATAAATTGCAATCCACTATAAAGATATTTATTTACAAAAAAAAAAAGCTAAGTGTGTATGGTTTAAATGAATGAATACTAATTAACAACTATACAGATCTGTAAGTGCTTCATATACATTATTGGAGCAATTCTTTTGAGGTAGTTCGTAGTATTATCACCATGTTTCATATGGGGTGGGAGATCAAGGCTAAAATACAGCAGCTTGCATGGCTGAAGTGAGGTTTGAAGTTTGGAAATTCCAGCTTGCAGCTCAAGCTCTTTAGCTGCTCAATTAGCTCTGTTGAAACGAACGGGATTGGGTCACTTTATTTGCAGCCAAGTTGCCATTGCTTTGGAGAGATGCAATCTTGTATGTCTTGCTACTGGCTGTGTTTATGATACAATTATGAGAGTCAAGCAGATTGCATGGGCTGTTCATGTGTAATTGGTATCCCACCAAGAGGGAGGTTGCCAATTATGCAGGAAAAACACCATGCAATCTGCCCTGTCCACACAGCAGCATCATTCACATGTGGTTGTCACAGGATCAAACCACAGAAATGCAGCTGACATGAAGATAGACTCCAGTTCCCCATCTGCTCCATCCTGCATGGCCAATGGTCAAGGGGCTGATGGAAGTTGTAGTCCACCAACATCTGGAGGGTTACAGGCTTCCCATCCTCATGTCCTAATGAATATTAAATGTAGGGATGGGCAACCTCAAGTATCAGGGTGGGGGGATACTGCCTCTTTATCCAGACTTTCAGGTTCTACCCAGATGCATTCCTCACCAGCCTTACTTCAAGCTCATCTCCAGTGCTTTTGCTGAGCTGAAAACTGTCCTTGAAATGTGACATTATACCCTTGGGCTGAACAAGAGTCCCACTTCAATTTAACATGATATAGACAGACACATACCAGTTCCTTGAAACGTCTCTGCATATCAGATCCTAGGCCAAAGACAAGCAGGTTATTGCATCCTGTCATGGTGTACCCCGATAAATATTTGTGCATGGTAAATGCCATGCAAAAGAAAGATATAAATATGAGTAAATTAAAAAAAACCTTACACATTCTTAGGTAATAATAAGAATAAGAATAATTTATTGTTATTTATATGCCACCCATCTGACTGGGCGGCTTCCGACAAAGTATTAAAAGCACAATAAAAGGGTAAATTCCATAACCCACATTCATTATATAAGACATACCAAATACCTGACAAACCTGCCTGGTCGATTATAAATCTTTCCTCCCTGTCTCCCACCAAAAACTGGCTAAATGACAAGCTGCAGAACGAAAGGATAGCTAATTAAAGAGGAAAAGGAAAACGACACTGTGAAAAGGAGAGACTTCTTAGACAGAAACCAAAGCTGGATGTTTTAGAATAGATGGTCACTAATTGCAACAAACAGCTGGTTTGTGTTCCACTCAGATAAAGAACTGACAGACCACCAACACTATTAGAGAGTCAAGTTTCAATACACCCACTTGAAGAAAACAAGTCTGGCCAACACACCATTCATCAAAAGTGCTGGAAGCCACTGGAAACGGATGCAGCTTTGGGGAGAGCAGAGACATTGGGAAGCAATACTGGGATCTCTTTTTTGCAGAAAAGATTTAGACCAAAGGGCTAAGGAAGGGGGAGGGTGATGTTAAACTATAGTACGCTCAATGGAAAAATGAGAGGACTCGCATGACATGTGAGTGAGAGATAAACCGTTAGGGCAGGTATACCAAGCCAGACTGGTGGCACATGTGGGCCCCTAGTGCACAGTACACAACATGGTGTCCTCCATGTTGGACCACAGCTGCTGTCATTTCTGACCATTGGCCATGCTGGCTGGAGTTGAGGGAACGCTGACCAGCCCTGCCACTCCAACTAGCAGTAGCTTCTCACAGTCATCGAGACATTTGTCCTTCACAGCTGCTGCGCGAATTTTAACTGGGGCTGCTGAGGCTTGAAGTTGGGGCTTTCTGCGTGCAAGGATATGTTTTGCCAGTGAACTTCTCTTGCTTGCTTGGTGCTGCTTTTCATATTTAATTAGTGGTGTCTCTCTGAGGGCATGAACCATTATAAACTTAAGACAAATTTGGGGGGCTTTTTGTTTTTTTTTTGAAAAACAAAACTATTTAGGCCCCCACAATTACTGTGATTGCACACCCAAACTGGCTAATTGTGCTTGCAAATTAGCACAGTTTCCTTTTTGCACATACAGTTATTCAATCTATATGTATAATCATGCTAATTGCACACACAGCTTGTTGAAAAATCAGGTTGATAAGTGAATTATAGTAATTCTGTGAATCCTTATCTTGCACATTCCATCCGTACTGCTATAATTTTCTGAGCTGGTGCCACATGTAGTAGGAAGTGTTGAGTGTTCACTGCCCTCCCCCCTTCTCCCTTGGATTCTTTGAAAACATGAAATGTGTGGGAGCAGGGGGAGGGGGAGCCAGGATGTGTAACCTCACATGGCTTTTCTGGCACACGTTCCATTCATGTCTACAAAGCTCGCTTCAACAAAGAACTTGGAGGATCAGACTTCAAAAATTTATTAAGAGGTCATATTCCCCCTCCATGTCTTCAGCAGCTACTGCGAAAGCAAATGTGATGCATTTTACCACCCCACGAAACCAGAGATTATGTTGAATTTTTAAAAGCAGGAGAAGTGGGGCTGACATTCTCCTGAAATGTCTAGCAACCCTGCCACAATGCCAAACCAAGAGTGCAAGATGAGGACCAGGGAGGCAAGGGTGCATTCATTCATTTATTCATTCATTTATATCTCATATTTTTTCTCTAACGGGCTCAATGTGGCATACATGGGTCTCTCACTCCTTTAATTGCCACAGCAACCCTATGAGGTGGGTTAGGCTAAGAGGCAGTGACTGGTCCAAGGTCACCCAGTGAGCTTCATGGCTAAGTGGGGATTTGAGTCCTGGACTCCCAGGTCCAAGCCCAACACTCTAACCACTATACCACAGTGGCTCTTGCCCCTGTTAAAGTCCCTATTCAGCTATGAAGCTCATTAGGTGGTCTTGGAACAACCTCTCTCATCTTAACCTCCCATGCATGGTTGTTCCTTCTTTATTTTTTTTTATAATATTTTTTATTGAGTTTGTAAAATACAGAAAAAAGAATAAAGAACATATTATAAGAGTAAAGTAGAAAGGTTACAAATTTTCTTGTTCTTTTTTCCAAATCTACTGGACTTCCCCACATCCTCCCAACCCTGCATTCTCTGTGATACATAACATCAGCAATTTGTTAACTTATTTCATTACTTATTGTATCCTTCGTTTTATCATGTTACCCAATTTCAAATGTGTTATAACCCAAATCATGTACATTTTCATTTAAACACAATAAAGTTATTTCATTATTCTATCTCAGACTTCTTGTGCCTTAATTTCCATTTCTTTAGTTTAACATTACTGAAGCTAGAGTTTCCTAAAAGGTGCATTTTTTAACATTCATACAGCTTATAGTGTTTTTCCAGATAGTCCTTAAATTTTTTCCAGTCCTCCTCGATTGTTTCTTCTCCCAAGTCTCGGATTCTGCCAGTCATTTCGGCCAGTTCCATGTAGTCCATCAACTGCGTGTGCCATTCCTCCAGTGTGGGTAAATCTTGTGTCTTCCAATGCTTTGCAATCAGGATCCTTGCTGCTGTGGTAGCGTACATAAAAAAAGTTCTGTCCTTCTTAAGCACTCTCTGGTCCACCATGCCCAGAAGGAAGGCCTCTGGTTTCTTAGGTAAGGTAAATCTAAGTACCTTTTTTAGTTCATTATGAATCATCTCCCAAAAGGCCTTCACTTTCGGGCAGGTCCACCAGAGGTGAAAGAATGTCCCTTCCGCCTCTTTACATTTCCAACATTTATTATCAGACAGGTGATATATCTTAGCAAGCTTGACTGGGGTCATGTACCACCGGTATATCATTTTCATAATGTTTTCCTTCAAGGCACTACATGCCGTAAATTTCATTCCGGTGTTCCATAACCTTTCCCAGTCTTCAAACATAATGTTATGCCCCAAATCCTGCGCCCACTTTATCATGGCGGATTTGACTGTCTCATCCTGAGTATTCCATTTAAGCAGCAGGTTATACATTCTCGAAAGTAGTTTACTTTTTGGTTCTAACAGTTCTGTCTCTAGTTTCGATTTTTCCACCTGGAATCCAACCTTCTTGTCTGCTTTAAAAACTTCTTGAATTTGTGCATAATGCAACCAATCTCACACCTTGTTTTTTAATTTTTCCAAGCTCTGCAACCTCCAATTGTCTCCAATCTTTTCAATTATTTCCCCATATTTAGGCCAGTTGGCCTCCATGTTAGGTCTCTTATGTGCCTTGGCCTCCACCGGTGAGAGCCACCTCGGAGTCTTACTCTCCAATAAGTCTTTATATTTTGTCCAGACCATTAAAATTGCTCTCCTAACAATGTGGTTTTTAAACAATTTGTGCACTTTAACCTTGTCATACCACAAATATGCATGCCACCCAAAAGCATTGTCAAACCCTTCCAGATCTAGGACATCAGTGTTTTCCAGTAAAATCCAATCTTTCAACCAGCAGAAGGCTGCAGATTCATAATATAACCTCAAGTCTGGCAGGGCAAATCCCCCTCTTTCTTTCGCATCAGTTAATATTTTAAACTTTATTCGGGGCTTTTTGCCCTGCCAAACAAACTTAGAAATATCCTTCTGCCACTTTCCAAAACATTCCACCTTGTCCACGATCTGTAGGGTTTGAAACAAAAATAACATTTTTGGCAATACATTCATCTTTATAGCTGCTATTCGGCCCAACAAGGAAAGTTTCAATCTTGACCACGTTTCCAAATCTCTTTTGATTTCTGACCAACATTTCTCGTAGTTGTCTTTAAACAAATTCAAATTTTTGGAGGTCAGATACACCCCTAGGTATTTTACTTTTTTAACCACATTTAATTCTGTTTCTTTCAGGAACTCATCTGTTTCTGTAGTTGTCAAATTTTTTGCTAAAACCTTAGTTTTTTGCTTGTTCAGCTTGAATCCCGCCACCCGACCAAAGTCAGAAATTAATTCTAACACTCTTTTAGTACTAGAGACTGGCTCCTGTAATGTTAATACCAGGTCATCTGCAAATGCTTTCAATTTATATTGTTTCACTCCGACCTCAATTCCCTGTACCAACCGGTCCTTTCTAATCATGTTCAATAGCACCTCCAGAACTGAAATAAACAATAGAGGGGATAGAGGGCACCCCTGCCGTGTCCCTTTTTCAATTTTAAACTCCTCTGTCACCACATTGTTTACTATCAATTTAGCTTTTTGTTCTGAATATATTGCTTCTATTCCATTTTCAAACCCCCGCCCCACTCCCATCCCTTCCAAATTTTTCTTCATAAACATCCAAGAAATGTTGTCAAAGGCTTTCTCCGCATCAATAAAGATTAACACCGCTCTAGTGTTAAGCTTTGTTTGTAAAAGTTCCAAAATGTCGATGATATTTCTTGTGTTGTCAAACAAATGCCTACCAGGGAGTTGTTCCTTCTTTAGAGGAAGGATGACATTTTTTTTAATAAAAATGTATTTTAAAAAAAAGGAATCATGGGTAGGAAAAGTAAAATTTGAGCATAGGCAGGGTGTGACTGCTACCTGGCATATTATTGAGCACAGCTTGCTGTGTGTTGAATCTGGTGACCCAGAGTCAAAGTTATCCTCTTCTATACTATACAACTCTGTGATATATGTGGGTCTTAACTAACTTTCCACCAGATGTGAATTTAAAGTCTTCTGGTAGTTTACTATATGCTTACCAGCATATTCAAGCCCCATAAGCAAATTAATTTTAAAAATAAGCCACAAAGATACACATAGAATTATGTGACTGAACCACTGCAATATTTGAATGGAATTAGCTGTGCTCTGTTGCCTCTTCCTTCCTTTCCATGACTGCAGTCTCAGCACCTCTCACATGTCAGAATAACAGTTTTGGAAATTGGGGTTTAAGTCCTGGTTGGACTAGAAATCCCATCATGCCTGACAGTCACAGGATTGACTGGACATTGGTTGCGAAACCACTGTGTTTGATCACATCCTCAAAAAGATGGAAGAATACTGGCATTTGCATCTCTATGGAGTTGGCAGTGAGTCATCCCCAGCTAAAACATTTCCTCTTTGAGCAGGTTCAGAGCGGTGCCCAGACTTCTGAAAGCATTTCAGCAAAGTAAATTCATCATTCCTTCTCATTTTTCCACTGTTCACTTGCAAGCAGATGCCATTGCTTGCAAAAGCACATTCCAGAGGGACTCACTTAGTCTTTGAGGTGCCACAACATTCCATCATTTTGCTCCTGCTCCAAAATACAGCTATTCCCCCTCCCCTCTTGGAATTCAATGAGAAAACTGTTCCTCCTATAGAACAGCAGTCCATTATTAATAGACCTGGACAATACAATGCCAAATACTATGGTGTGGAAGGGATAGCCACGGCACAGCAAGGAAACAATACCAAGAGATCTCAAGAGGAAAAGAGCTTTCTGCATTTTCTTGATTTCATCTGGAGTCGACAATGCACATCTTGTATGGCTAAATAAATGACCGACTTGTTACTGGTGACTCGGACAAGTATTGACGTCCTCAATCGGAGAGAAATGTTCATGGATTTCAACAGAGCTTTGTTCAGGCAAATGGTATTGTTGTCATACAATTTAGAGCAGAGGTCAAGGAGTTAATAGTCTTACGTACAAATCGCCATTCTGCCTACAACTTATTGTGTCACCACGGAGAAGTCACTTGCGCTGTTTACTCATCTGCAAGAGACATGCAAAAATAATTGCCTCCCTTGTCGGCCTGCTGTGAAGCTTTATTTCACAAGAATCTAACACATTCTTGATGTTCCATAAATAAAACAGGCCCATCATGATTTTTAATAAAAGAAACAGCAGTAATTGCAGAGCCTTATTGTTGATAATAAAGCACCTAGCTAATAAGCACTCAGTAATTTCCCTTCATAAATCAACTACTTTAGCAGTCAATTTTGCTATGTTCTAAATGTCCTTCCATGTTTTCTTGATAATGGGATGCTGCCCAAAAGGGGTGAAATATTGGTTGCAAGTAGGGCAACAAAGGTAGCCATGGCTCCAATGAGACTAGAATTTCGTCAAAAGCATTCTGAGCAGTCACATTGCGTTATACCCCATTACTCCCATTGCAAAGGAGGACACCTCCAGTAGCCTTTCAGCCACAAACTACTAGGTCTCTTTCCAGAGTGGTCAGATGTTAGAAACTACACATAACATTATTCTTGTGCTTCAGCTATCTACTTGCATTTTGAAAGAGAAGCAGCTATGTGGAACCCCAATCCAGAATGTGCTGTCAATCTGAATCAGGACGCACAACACTTTTTTGCCCAAACAGCCCCCAGCAGTGCTGTTTAGTGCTAATGGCACCTTCAGAAACAATGAGCAGCCAGCAGGCAATTGGCATGGACTCCCAATTTGAATCACTTTTCCTTCTAAGTAAAAGTGGCTAGCTTAAGCATACTTTTTGAAATGTATGATCATCATAACACATATTTTGTCCAGCAGTCAATTTAAACTCCTTCAAGTGCATATACAAAATGTTGTTGTTGTTGTTGTTGTTGTTGTTGTTGTTGTTGTTGTTGTTAGGACTCAAAATGAATCACACTGCCGACACAGAATCCTACTTGTCTCCCAGTCTGGAGAGATTCTTTTGAACTCTTTACAAAGTGCCTGGGATTTCACCATCCTAAATGATTTCATGCCATTTGCAAACTTGGCTGTTTTGTGGTGCGCTGCCTAGTCCAATCATTAAGTTAACAGAATTGTGAAAAATACACAGTAATCTTCACTCTCTCCCCCCTCACCACCTCTCCCATTAGAAAAAAGCTGCCCACTTATTTTTGCCTTCCGACTCCTGTTTTTACAATTACTTACTATCTGATATTTAACTTATATGCAGAATTTATATGCATATTTAACTTATATGCAGAATTCATCATGCGAAAGGCTGGGCTGGATGAATCCCTAGCCGGAATTAAGATCGCCGGAAGAAATATCAACAACCTCAGATATGCAGATGACACAACCTTGATGGCAGAAAGTGAGGAGGAATTAAAGAACCTTTTAATGAGGGTGAAAGAGGAGAGCGCAAAATATGGTCTGAAGCTCAACATCAAAAAAAAGAAGATCATGGCCACTGGTCCCATCACCTCCTGGCAAATAGGAGGGGAAGAAATGGAGGCAGTGAGAGATTTTACTTTCTTGGGCTTCATGATCACTGCAGATGGTGACAGCAGTCACGAAATTAAAAGACGCCTGCTCCTTGGGAGAAAGGCGATGGCAAACCTAGACAGCATTATAAAAAGCAGAGATATCACCTTACCAACAAAGGTCCGTATAGTTAAAGCCATGGTTTTCCCAGTAGTGATGTATGGAAGTGAGAGCTGGACCATAAAGAAGGCTGATCGCCGAAGAATTGATGCTTTTGAATTATGGTGCTGGAGGAGACTCTTGAGAGTCCCATGGACTGCAAGAACCTATCCATTCTTCAGGAAACCAGCCCTGAGTACTCACTGGAAGGACAGATCGTGAAGCTGAGGCTCCAATACTTTGGCCACCTCATGAGAAGAGAAGACTTGGGAAAGATGGAGGGCACAAGGAGAAGGGACGACAGAGAACGAGATGGTTGGATAGTGTCTTCGAAGCTACCAGCATGAGTTTGACCAAACTGCAGGAGGCAGTGGAAGACAGAAGTGCCTGGCGTGCTCTGGTCCATGGGGTCACAAAGAGTCGGACACGACTAAACGACTAAACAACAACAACAACTATCTGATAGGGGTGGGGGGTTTAGGGACGGGGTAGTACTTTTGGTGGAGAACAAAACATGCTCCCTTCTGGGGTAGTTTACATTCTTTTAAACTGCTTTTTAATTGTTTTTTTCTTTAAAAAAATCAATTGTTTTTAACTGGTTTGTATGTTCAGTCCCCTTTTTAAAGGTGTGTGGAATTTTTTTTGGTGGGAGGGTTATTTGGTTCTTTCTGTTTTTATTTTGATTATGTATTCTGCGTTTTTATATTGTAATTTTATCCTGTGAACCGCCCTGAAACCTGTGGGTATAGGGTGGTATACAAATTTAAATAAAATAATAATAATAATAGTTTGTCCACTGTTGGATCCCACCCTGCACTCAGCTCTCACATGTGCTACCTAGAAGCTGTCAGCATACAACAGTGGCCCCAGGAAATGGCTTCAAGTGGCTGTCTGAACAATGGAGACTTATCACAGAACAACTAATAAAAGGAAATGATGCATGGACAGCCCAGTATGAAACCACCACGAATGCACTATTCTTGCATCAATGATGTTTCACAGAACACCCACCCAAACCCACACCAGACTGGGGGTATCCTATAATGGCATGGAGAAAATTAAATGAACCTGCTCCCTTTTTCTGTCCTATACAGTGCCAGATTTTTCAAAGTGGTTTACAAAATGAAACCACAATAGAAAAATAAAAACACAAGCTTCAAATAAACCACATCCTAAAAATACTAAAAACATAGAACATAAAACAAGAATCAACATTAAAAAAAATAAATCCAGCAGAAATCAATGATAAAATGCCTTCTGGAATCAAAACAACAACGGTCTAAACCGAAAACGAGGAAGAACTTATTGGACCACTTCAGGGGAAGAGTTTCATAAATTCAGTACCACCCTCAGAAAGGTTGCTTTCTTGGTGCCTGTCAAATAACCAGTGTCATTGATGCCAATCGTAAGGCTCAGGTAGGTTCATAAAAAGAATGGTGCCCATCAAGTCCAGCATCCTGTTATCACAGTGGCCAAGCAGATGCCCAGATGAAGATAGATAGCATGATATGAGCGGATCTGTTGCTCAGCAACTGATATTCAGAACCAGGCCACATCAGATCCTAGAGGGAACTATACAGCCATCATGACTAGAAGCCTCTGATCAGCGCTATTTTTCTAGAAGAAGAATGATGATGAAAAAGAAGGGGATGAACACCTTCCTCATTCTCTTAGAATGGCAACGGCACCCACCTGAGAGGTGCCAGGACTGAGTTCCTGTGAGTTCCCCCTGAAAAAGCCCTGCTTCTGATAATCTTCACTTCCGTAAAGAAGGAGTTCATAGTATGTAGCATGCGAACTCTCCTATTTTAAATAACTCCTGGACACACCCTCTCCATTTCGGACATAATGTCACAGTGGAGGTGGAGAACATTTGGCCTTCCCACATGTTGCCAGACTACAACTCCCTTCATCCTTATTGGTCATGTTGGCTGAGGACGATGGGAGTTAAAAGTCCAACACCACCTGGAGGGCCACAGGTTACCCATCACCTGGTGTAAACAGGTGACGCTGACCCAAAAGCCAGTCCCACAGATTTCACAGGGACTTGCCACCTAGAACTGCAGCTCTTTGTTAGAATAATCTCCATGTTACGTTTGTTAATGAGCTGCTACCAGCATGGTCACTCTTCATTTTCCACTGCACTTTCTACGACACTGATGGGTTTCTTTCTCCTCTCCCAAAATTACACACCTGCCTACTTTATCAGTGCTCCCAAGAGAGGTCACATGTGCAGCAGATGAAGGAGTTATTTTATGGTAGCTGGGGAGACTCTACCTTCTTTCCCCAAAAATAATTTTTAAGAAGTTTTCAATTTCACGACTGAAATAAAAAAACCCCAATAAATTCTCCTCCTCTGTTTTCTCTGCGGTTCTTTCTAGAGAGTTATATTCTCAGCAGGGCTTCTTAGATGCCTTGGATTTGCCTGAAGAAACACTTGCTGTTTCTGTGGACCAAATCAAAGTGAATTAAACATTAAAGCACCGTAATAATGTTGCAGGTCTGAAGTAGCTTGATGTATAAAAACAATGATAGGGTGAGAGCAAAATTCATAATGGTGTAAACTGGACTTCCCCTCCATCATTTCATTCTGGCAGCTGTTCCTTAATTCTAATTTGCTGTCAAGAAAAGGATTTCTCACTTCAACATTTTAAGGCTTCCATCCCATACACACTAATCTGGGAATAAGTTCCTTTGAACTCTGTGGGACTTAGGTCACACAGGATTGCACTGAAACTTATAATGGCCTAATGTCTGTCTGTCTGCCTATATCTTCAGGCTTACTTTGCAGTATTTCCCATAGTACTTAATATAGGCTTACTCACTAGTAAGTGTGCCTAGAATTTTGACCAAACACTGTAAATCTATACATGTTTACTTATATGTAATTCCCATTTACAATCAAGCAGTACATAAATTTTGTGGTTAAGGAAATAAATAAGACCCTGCTGTGAAACACTGCTCCCGTTTTCCTTCCAGGGCACTCTCTGTATATACGTATATAAAAAACACCATCAAGTTACATCTCATGCCCAGGAAAGGCCCTGGAGCACAGCACATAGCTTCAATTTATTTTTATCTTATTTTGCCAAGGTATTAGCAAATATATATATATAGAGAGAGAGAGAAAGGCTTTTTATGTAGCCCATTTTCTTTTCTCTGCCTCAGCTCTTTCCTCTCTGTGAACACACTCACACATTTCTCCTTTCCTTTGGCCAGATCTGGAAGATTATCAAATGGGAGTGAAGCCAAGTCCACCTGAGAAGGCAGTGGTTATGTAAGTTCAAAGGGAAAAGAAGCCTGGCTTTGAAACAAAATAACGAACATTCCCAACCGAGGGCACCGGAAGGAGAACAAATTAAAGAATATGAGAAACGCACCAAAATGTAATTTAGGGCCCTGAGCAGAAGGAGCCAAAATCATGTCTCTCTCTTCCCTCACCCCAATTCTTCTTCTAGTTCTCCTGCCTCCATCTGATTTGCTTCTTTATATTACACCTGGAAGAGATTTAAGTCACCTTAAAGATAAACATTTGAACATGTTCTTTGTGTGGACAACGAACCGCATATGTGGATGAAACAAGTTTAGACTGGAAATAAGCTGAGCCATTCCAAAAACTTCCTTCCGTCGGGCCTAACCCCGATACCTGAACACCCCTTACATATTTCCTGCAAATCACATTTATTGGCTGGGCCAGTAGCAGAACTGGCATCCAGGACAGGCCTTCAGGGAATGTCTTACGAAAACTGGGTTTCCCCAAGAGCCACTGGGGTCAATGCAGCAGCTGGCTGGCTAGAAAGGTCAGAGAGTCACTGCTCCTGCCACTAACTCAGTCAAGTATGTTAAGTTGTGGGCGAACATATCAGACAGCACAGTGATTCTTCAGACAGCTCTTGTTTATTCACAGGCCAGAACAGAACTGAACTGAAGGGTTCAGCCAGTCTGCTTATATAGAGCTCCACTACAACACAACAGTAACAACTTTCTGTAACTATTCAATCACTGAACGTCACTTTCAATTCCTTATTTGCATATGTGGACCTGAGTGAAAACTATCTACAGTATTCCTCTGCTGGCCCAGGGTGAGAACTTCAGTACATAACAAAGTACATGCAGCCTGAAGGGAAATGTGGGAGGAGGAATTAGTTCTAGCGACAGCCAGTCAACCAGGAATTCTTATCTGGCTCAGATTTTAATCTGAGAGGAAGTCAGAGGTGTGATGCTCATTTCTTCTTTGGAACTTTTATCCGGGCAGTTTCAGGAGAAATTCTACTTTTCACCACTGAAGGCAGCAAGCATGTAGAGGGTTAATAGGGTACACGGATGTCCAGTGTAATCCAGATTCCTGTATGATGCCCACATTTTATGTATTTTCTACCAGAAACATCAATGTTTCCCACAGTGGAACTGTCCTTACTGAAAACAAATATCCAAGGAAGTCAATGGGACCTGCTTCCAAACAAATGCATTTAGGATTAAAGTATTTATCAGGTGTTAAATTTAACATATTCTTTTTGAAAGCTGGTGAATGTTGACTAATCCAGATAAATATTGTGGTTGATTGACAGATAGGATAGAATTTTAGCCTTCTCCAAACCATGACATTTAAAACAAAAAAAAATAATAAGAGAACAGATTGGGATCAATTCCAATCTGTCACCTCCGAGGATGTGGACAGGCTGCTTGGACGAGTGAAGCCAACCACCTGTCTCCTGGATCCTTGCCCATCCTGGCTTATAAAAGCTAGCCGGGAAGGACTGGGCGATGGGCTTCGTGGGGTGGTGAATGTTTCCCTCTGTGAGGGAGCCTTCCCAGACCCGCTGAAAGAGGCAGTTATTAAACCGCTTCTTAAAAAACCATCTTTAGATGCAGCCACGATGGCCAATTATCGCCCAGTCTCAAACCTTCCATTCATGGGAAAGGTGATTGAGCGAGTGGTTGCTGAACAACTCCAGGCACGCCTGGAAGAAGCGGACCATTTGGATCCCTTCCAGTCTGGATTCAGGCCTCATCATGGGACTGAAACTGCCTTGGTCGCACTGGTTGATGATCTCCGTCGGGCTAGGGACAAAGGTGAGAGCTGTTTCCTAGTTCTGCTGGATCTCTCAGCGGCGTTTGATACCACCGACCATAACATCCTTCTGGACCGTCTTGAGGGGCTGGGAGCTGGGGGCACTGTCATACAGTGGTTCCGCTCCTTCCTCCTGGGCCGTGTTCAGAAAGTGGTGGTGGGGGATGAGTGTTCAGACCCCTGGGCTCTCACTTGTGGGGTGCCTCAGGGTTCTGTCCTCTCCCCCATGCTTTTCAACATTTACATGCAGCCACTGGGAGAGATCATCAGGAGGTTTGGGCTGGGTGTTCATCAGTATGCAGATGATACCCAGCTCTACCTCTCTTTTAAATCAGAACCAGTGAAGGCGGTGAAGGTCCTGTGTGAGTGTCTGGAAGCGGTTGGAGGATGGATGGCGGCTAACAGATTGAGGTTGAATCCTGACAAGACAGAAGTACTGTTTTTGGGGGACAGGAGGCGGGCAGGTGTGGAGGATTCCCTGGTCCTGAATGGGGTAACTGTGCCCCTGAAGGACCAGGTGCGCAGCCTGGGAGTCATTTTGGACTCACAGCTGTCCATGGAGGCACAGGTCAAATCTGTACCCAGGGCAGCTGTGTACCAGCTCCATCTGGTACGTAGGCTGAGACCCTATCTGCCTGCAGACTGTCTCGCCAGAGTGGTACATGCTCTGGTTATCTCCCGCTTGGACTACTGCAATGCGCTCTACGTGGGGCTACCTTTGAAGGTGACCCGGAAACTACAACTAATCCAGAATGCGGCAGCTAGACTGGTGACTGGGAGCACCTGCCAAGACAATATAACACCGGTCTTGAAAGACCTACATTGGCTCCCAGTACGTTTCCGAGCACAATTCAAAGTGTTGGTGCTGACCTTTAAAGCCCTAAATGGCCTCGGTCCAGTATATCTGAAGGAGCGTCTCCTCCCCCATCGTTCTGCCCGGACACTGAGGTCCAGCTCCGAGGGCCTTCTGGCGGTTCCCTCACTGCGAGAGGCCAAGTTACAGGGAACCAGGCAGAGGGCCTTCTCGGTAGTGGCGCCCGCCCTGTGGAACGCCCTCCCATCAGATGTCAAAGCGATAAACATCTACCTGACATTCAGAAGACATCTGAAGGCAGCCCTGTTCAGGGAAGTTTTTAATATGTGACATTTCAGTGTATCTTTTATCTTTGTTGGAAGCCGCCCAGAGTGGCTGGGAAAACCCAACCAGATGGGCGGGGTACAAATAAATTATTATTATTATTATTATTATTATTATTATTATTATTATTATTATTATTATTTCTATGGTCCAGGTTGTCCAGAAGGGACTGAACAAACACATTATTAACACCTTGTTAACTACTGAGCAGTTCCCAAACATAAGAAGTCAATGAAACTATTCTCTGCACTTTTATAACTAGAAAAAAAATAACAGGTGATAATTCTCAGTAAATAGTTTCTCATTCTTCTTGTCAGCCTTATCTTCCTGAAGCAGCAGAATGTTCCCTTCAGTTAAAAACAACAAGAAAGTTATTGGGAAGAACCACAGTTGCTTGAATTGATATTAAGTTATCCAGCAGAACAAAAACAAGATTGCTTACTGATTCCAACTGACAAAGAGCAGCACAGCTGATGTCCAGCTTTCTATCATAAATTCTAAAATCCTAAAGAAGTTCACTGAAATGGTTCCTCATTTCACCTCTAATGAAATGAATACCTTTTCTATTTTAAAAAGTTTGTTTGATTTATAAAGAAATTGCCCACTGCTTTTAACCCCATTGGAAGGGTGGCCTGAAGTGAACAACATATAAAAAGGCCTGTTGATTTTTGTATGGTTTAGATCAGATGTGGGGGTACCTTTGGCCCTCCAGATGTTGCAGAATTGCAACTCCTATCATCCTTGCCATGCTTGCTGAGACTGATGGGAGTTGCAGTTTAGAAACATCTGGAGGGCAAAATGTCCTCCACACCTGATTTAGATATTGACAATATTACCGTAGCCATATCAGAAAGCCATGCTGTAGGGAATGTAGGGAAGACATGTAGAGTGAAAAGTGCCCATTACTTTAATCTGAAAATATGCTAAGCATGATTACCTTCTTTCAGAAGATGCTGGAAGCCAGATAGGAATAATAATAAGCCTTTGCCTATGACTTAGCTCGTGAGAAAGCTACTGAGGTGTGTGAGAAAGCAGAAGTTTTGGGGGCTTTGCTGAAGGCCGGATGAGGCTGGGCCCTTGGGCTTCATCCAGCCGCCTTCTCTGCCTTACATCAATATTTGTAACCAGGGGGGAGCTCATGGCAGGTTTGTGAGCACATCTGAGGGAAGAGAAGGAGCTGAAGGATGTCCCACCTCCCTACTGTGAATCCAAACTCCCAAATCCATGCTTTGAAGGCTCAGCTTCTTCAGAATGGCAGGCCCATGGGATTCCTGAGGAAGAGACAGGCATATGGAAGCCATTCAGTCTGAAACAGATGATTCTAGAGCAGCCTTCTCCAACCCTTGGTCAACAGATGTCATTGCACTCTATAACTCCTGGACTTCTCACCATGGTAGTTGGAGATAATGGGAGGAGGGGATTGTAGGCCAACAACATTGCAGGGGTGGACTAGATGACCCTCTGGGTCCCTTCCAACTCTGCAATTCTAGGATTCTAACAACCGGGGATCTGGGATGAGGGAAACTGCTCCAGAGCAACCATGTGCAAAGCACTGAGTGGAAAAATGGATTCAGTCAGTTAACTATTTTCTCTTTCCAATGGTATATCTTTCAAGCACCTTCATACAATACTGTGTGTGTGTGTGTGTGTGTGTGTGTGTGTGTGTGTGTGATATACAGTTCATGGATTGTATCAAGAGGGGGGGAGCAAGAAACTAGTTTAAGAGGAAAATCAGAACTAGAAGCTCTGAATGATGAAAAACATGCACTGCAAAGCTTCCAACCTTTTCAAATATTCCTGGGTTTTCTGATATCGAAACCTTTCTAAAATATTCAAAACATTATTAGATCAAGCATTTCCCTGCAAAGCACAATGAACGAAATACAGCATTTCAGCTGACAAACTAGACACAATAACAGAGTGAAGCCTAGAGGAAAGGAAAGACTTCAAGCCTTGCCGGCACACACTCCATAAAAGGGATGCTCAGCAGACTTTTTGGGTCACTGGTAATCAAGAACATTAAAGCCCAGTCAGATAGTAGAAGTGGGAACAAATCCTTTCATACTCCTGTAAAGGGAGGCAACAGCACTATCTGGGGGAATAATCAGACAACCTTTTCTTATAAACAAGTAATGCCATAGCAGATAGTGCTGTTACTCAAAGTCTGTTGCATAAGGGGAGCTGCACTGGCTCCAGAATGCAGACACACAGCTGTCCTGAACAATCAACCCTCCATCTAAAAGCACACTCAGCTGGCAAGGGCCAACAGGACTGCAGACACAACAGGGCCACGGAGAAACAATACAGAGGTGCCCGCCTGCTCAGAGGAGCCCCCCCATTTTACAAAAGGCACAAAACGTCTTTGTAGGGGAGGGGAAGGACCTAAAAGCAGGGCCGCAGCAGATGGGAAGCAGGTAGAACGCAGAGGGTTGTTTAACTTGCTGCTCTACATTAGCCCTGTGCAAGTATTTTTCACTCTTGTTTTCAGTAAGTTTATTATTTATTTCTTGCCCTTCATCCTAAAGGAACAAGAAGTGGGGATACACCTAGCAGTTCTGCCTCCAATGTCATACACTATCTAGGTCCTCCTCTACAACATCTGTACATACAGTGGAAATTGCTCTGGGGAGGTGTATATGTGTGTGTGTTTGTGTGTGTATACTTCTGTGCACAAAACCTCCCCGGAATCTGGAAGCCTGAACAACCAGCATTCCAAATTCCATGGAAGCATTTGCACATAGCACTCTAGGTGTGAAATGATCTCTCCCTACAGACCTTTGCAGTGTACAAGTGTACACTGGGGAGAAGTGCACCAAATTGGAATAGGGAAACTTGGCATGACTGACACCCCCCCCCCCCACTCACACACATGCCTTGCTGTTGTGTTGCTGGGCGTGGTAGTGAAGAATCCCTGAATATGACTACTGTGCTTCAGGTCCCAATTCTGCATTTAGATTTCTAACAGCAAATTCAGACATTACTGTACCCTGAAACAGGCAAAGTGTATGAACAAGCAATTCATGATTTCACTTTTCCTGTTTCTGCTTTCCGGTACAGTATCTAAAGGAAAAGCCGCACATCTCTTTTTGCTCTCCACTGTGGTGAGATGGGTGTGAGAACCACATCGGCAGATGCCTCAGATGAGGAAATGCAAGCTCTCCCTGACAAATAACACAACCAGCAATACAGTTCCATTTAAACACACACACACACACACGCCCCACTCCATAGTAACCATTTTAAAATTACAAACAACTTAGACTCAACATGCAACTGGTGCAAGAGTGATAAGCATGGGCCAATGCAAGTTCCAAGTTCAGAACTTGCCTTCCTAGATTACTTTAGCCCAACCGCTCTCTCTCAATCTCAGAAACTAACATGCACACTATAGCAAGGTGGCTGCAAGAATTCTGAGGCAATAGAGGCGAAGTGTTTTGACCGCTATAAAGTGCTGCATACATGCAAAGTGTTATTCTGCACATTGGATGAAGTGATGGTGGATATCCCCGTGCCATTGGCAGTATTTTTCCATCTCAGTCGCTGCTTTTAATGCATCCCATGCTGCAGTCCTAAGCACACTCACCAGGGAGCATGCCCCTATTTAACTCAGTAAGGCTTAATTCAGGGTAAACATGTTTTAAGATTGCACTGAATATTACACTAGCATAAATAGATATACTTAATAATTAAAGTCTGAAGTGAATATGGTGTATTTCTAGGCCAAACTTTTACTTTCCCATTAAAATTTCTCATTAATGAGTCCTTATTCCAACTGAATGGAGTGCAAGCTATGAGCAATTTTTGAAGAAGAAAAATGAAATATGCATACATGCAGAACTCGCGTAGACTCTGCACTTAAGTCTATGCAAATGGTCTGTAATGGAATGTTGTTCTTGTTAAGAGCCGGGGGCTCTGGGCAGCCTCAAATATAAATTTAGAATGAAGCCAAGGTAAACCAAGCTGTTTCTTGCAGAGATAAACTTTAAAAAGGAAACTGAAATTGGCTAGATCAAAAGGTCCAAATGTTAGCTCAGAAATGCAGACTTTGTAGAGAGCGTTTTGTAGCCCAGACTAACACAGTTTTTGGTTAGTACATCCAACTGCTTCCAGCTGATGGGATAAATGGGATTTTATGGATTTCCCTTGAGGACGATCTGTTACATTGATCATATAATAGAGCTTTGTTTCCAATCGGGGCACCCTAGTTTAATCCTAACCACAAACAAATTTGCTTTTTTCTTGATTGACCACATTATTTTAAGCATCTGCATTTTAGGATGGGACTGGGATCTTCTGGCGGGTGACTGTGTATCTGGCAATACTGTGGCTGTCAAACCCATGGGAACGTGACGTTTGTCCAAGTACAGATAAGACTCCTAAGTGCAACACTGGAGCCAGCAATAGCAGCAGGCGGCCATGCCAAGAAACAAGGAGGCGTAGTTCCCAGTGGACTTTCAGGGGGAGCAGGTCAAGCCCACAAGGGCAGCCATACCTCATTACATTGGCTGGAGACGCCCCCCCCCCTTGCAAAGCCAACACAGGAAATACCATGCTGTTCAGACTAAGCTACATAAATAACTTAAGTTTACATATTTGTGTGGGTGTGTGATTTGTTCCAGAGAATATAGAAGTAGGTTAGGAAGGATGGACTCATGCACCAGAATAAAGTGGAAATGTGGTAGAAGGATAGGCAGAACCCCTTAAGACTTCAGGTGAGAGATCACCTTTCTGCATGCTGCCCCTTCAGAAATATACCCCCACAAGCAGAAAAAATAGACCTGAAGCACTGGTGTGCTAGTTTTCCATTGAGGGACATTCCTAACACATCTGTATCACGCCCCCCCATCTACATTTTGATTCTAGCACCTCATTCTGCAACATGCTTATTCTGCCACTGTGCACTTGGCAGAACTTGGCTATGGTTCTGGAATCTGAAAAATTATAGGCTTCCCATAAGAGGCGCTGATCAAATTTGCCTGTTTCAATATATTTCTATCCCACTTGTCTTCCATCATGGACCTCAAGGCTGCCTGCCTACATGGGACTCCCAAATCCCATTCAGGCACTGACGAGACCCAGATGCACTTAGCTGTAGCACGGTTACTGCATCATGCGTCTTCAACCCAAGGCATGCCTGAAGGCACGCCTTGGGTTGAAGGCAGTGTGCAGAATACAGTGGTAGGCTGTGGCATGAATACTCCATCGGAGAGAAAGTGCAAGGTAGTTCTGTCTTTGACTTGCTAATTCACGACTCATAGGAAGTCTTCTCTGTACAAGAAACATAAAAAAACTTACAATATTCTATCTGTGGTACAACCCAGAATTCTACTATCCTTATTCTGCATAATGTGTATAACAGCTCTCAGCTCAGAATGAGGTCGTAAATTCTGGGCCACACTAAATCAAAACGCACACATGGAGTGAAGAGATCCTCTTTATCTGGCCAAATTTGACCATTAGTTTGGTACGTCTCAGGCATATTCAGTTGTGAACGGAAAGCTACCTGCTGGCATTTGTGACCAGAGGAACAGGAACATTAGAAAATGATAAACAATGAAGCAAAAGACATCCCTCAAGACACAGTCAGCATGAAGGCTTCCACATTGGGTTAAATATTTACAGACTATACATCAGCCTAACACTTACAAAGTCAAATGTGGTGCTTAAGGATTATGTATGTGAGCAATACTGTGCTCTGGATTTGACAATTTCTGTAAATCATAGTTTCATTACGCGCCCAGGTTCAAACTGTAAACAGAGCAGCCAGATGCACACAGATAGGGTGGGATGGTGGGAGAGAACTGTATTACTGTACCCTTAACAAAATGTCAGAACGTGCAGTCTTTCTCCTGTGTAGCACAGCCTCTTCTGCATAGCTCCTGAAAGGTACAGAAACCCTTCTTTTATCCATTCAAGTGGTCAACAAAGGTAAATTCTGCAACTGTTTGATAATGGCACAGGGCTTCTTTTGTGACAGGACTCAACAGCACAGAGTATCACCACCTCTCTCCTTGTTTTGCCCTTGGTAGCCATTTTGTGTTGGCACCCACAACACATCATTAAACAAAAAACCCAAAACCACTGCTTGTATCAATTGACACAATCTGGGAGGAATTACACTCATATTAAGAGATTCAGGCTGTCTTTAATTACTTTAGGGACCCACACACAACTGCTAGTGAAATCATCCCAGAGAGATCAACACAAAATTTTCACACACACACACACACACACAAACACACACACACACACACACACACACGAGATAGTATTTTGAAGGGGGGACAGTTAGGTATAGAGGACATTAGAACTGCAATCTTGCATCTTCTCAATATGGTGTCATCCAATTTAAAGTTAACAGGAGATAAGTGAGTCCAGAACTTTAGTTTTTGAGTCCATAGCCCCTATTGTAATACAGCACAGCTGCTGGAAAGTGAGTGAAGCAGCTATCAAGGGAGATTATGTGGAAATGTTCCTAATCACAACATCATTCTAAAAATGTCTCTTCATCTAACGCTGAAATACCAGTGCTGAGCCCCTGGCAACTAGAGAATGTCAGCTATGAAGGGCTGTTTGCCAGCTTCGTCCTGTAGGCAGACACATGCAAGGGGCTAAAATTTAGCCGCTAAATTAAGAACTCGTTAACTGCCATGTGAAAAATGTGGCTACATATTTACTTGCTTCTTACTGAGTGGCAAATCTGGGAGTTTGTGGGCCAGTCTTATGAGAAAGCTAACTCCCTTTTCAACAGAAAGATGAGTCACTGGCAACAGAAAGTTCATACGCTCCCTCGTTGTACATGTTACATTTTAAGCTTGACAAACACCTTTGAGAGAATGCGCAAACCATTTTTGTTTCATTTTGCTTGCTCCTTAAAAACATCCTTCATGTTTTTCAGGTTTTCCTTCATAGAAGTTCAGGGTTGTGCTGAACTTCTAGAAGTCATGAAAATCATGACTAAGGCCCCCACCCCAAGCATCACTGAGATGTGGTTTGGACACATTACTTACTCTGCCTTATGAGCATCTGGTGGAGCTGTGGGTAAAAGCCTCAGTGCCTAGGACTTGCAGATCGAAAGGTCGGCGGTTCGAATCCCCGTGGCGGGGTGCACTCCTGCCTTTCGGTCCCAGCGCCTGCCAACCTAGCAGTTCGAAAGCACCCCCGGGTGCAAGTAGATAAATAGGGACCGCTTACTGGCGGGAAGGTAAACGGCGTTTCCGTGTGCGGCTCTGGCTCGCCAGAGCAGCGATGTCACACTGGCCACTTGACCCGGAAGTGTCTCCGGACAGCGCTGGCCCCTGGCCTCTTAAGTGAGATGGGCGCACAACCCTAGAGTCGGACACGACTGGCCCGTACGGGCAGGGGTACCTTTACCTTTACCTTTATGAGCATCACGCCTGACTGCGGCCCTCTGGCCATCGATTCCAGGGGGGCTGATTTACTGTTGTTATATACCCCCAATGGCATGAGCATAAGATGCATAGCAACAGGGCTTTGTGGATATCACCACGGGAGTTTAATTATAAATAATCCTAATGGCTTCTAATCTACCTCCCACCCACTTGCAATTTTTTTTAAAAAAACAACCTGTTAAAACTTTTTTTAAAACACAAATTAACATGATCCTAAGATGACTGCAAAAAGTGTGGGCAGAGGTACCTAGACAACCTTCCAGGCATTTTTGTGAATTGAACTATGGGCTATAATTATGATTAAAACCCCAGAAGTCTTAATATTATACCCAATGACTACAGGGTATATTAATCAGTACATTAATGTTTGGCTATGTTTTGACATTCATAATAAAGCTTAAGAAAGGAGTGAGCAGGGAATAATTATGGGTTAGGAAGAGAGAGCAAAAGCAATCTTGCCAATGCCAGCTAAAATACGTTCCCATCAAATGCAAAAATAGATTCTGTGTTGTTACTGTTAGCAGTTGGCATCAAGTTGTTTGCTTGCATTTTTAAAAATAAAAAACATCAAGGGATCAAGATTTTTGCGCGGTACTGAACCAGATAAACATATAACATTCTGTATTTTTACAGTCATGCCATGGGTATTAAAGCAACTGATTCTGTATATAAAGGTAACAATTTTAATACAATCAACCTTTCCATTTCGTATCATATTTAGGCTGCAATCCTCTTTAGTCTTCCTCATATGTATTGGAGAGAAATCTATCTAGTTTGCAACCAAACCTTTGCATTTCATGAACAAATGGACCAGGAATGGGGAACCTCACACCCAAAGGTTATATATGATCCTTCTAGTCCCCTCTATCTGGCTTTCAGGACAATTTCCCAGGCCACACCCTGCACCAACCCTGCTTTGCCTCCTTCTCCAGAGAACTGCCTGGATACAATGTGCCCTTGATCTCTTTTATGCATTTTAATGATTTTTGTGTGTGTGAACGTTGTGCAGTTGGAGAACTACAGTACAAGATTCAGATTAAGTGCAAATTTCAAAAGTTGACTGAATTTTGCTTCTCCTTTTGTTTTGGAAAGTACAAATTCAGTAAGTTCATCTTTAAATGCAAACGATTAAATTCTTCCCCCAACCCTAGCCCGAATTTACCCCTAAAACACAATTTGAAAATTATCCGTGATCCACATCTGAGATACCAAAACAATTCCCAGGGGACTACATAGGAAAATAAAGGGACAATACAGTTAACCCTCCAGAGCTGGAATAATTAGTCACTTTTAACCCTCTCCTTGCACAGTGTTTTGTCTGACAGCTGGCAAATGAAATCCCCCATTTAAATGAGCCTTTGCTCCAGCAAACAATCCTGGAGCCCACATGGAGTGCAATCACCAGACTGCCATTTTATACACGGGAAAGGGATGTTTCACCTCTTTACGCCAATAACCGCATTACATAGGTGTCCTAAATTAGCTTTTAAAAAAATAAAATGACACTATCATACAGACAGGAAACAACTAACAATCCAGTATTGTTAACAGAAGAAAGGAAATACTGTTCTTAGGTTCTGCAACAGTAGCCCTGATTATCGCCATCCACCAGCCTATCTTTCCTCCTCTGCAGCCTAGACATCTTCAAGGTCTATAATTAGTGTCCTCTATTGTACGGACGGAATCAGCTCTGGTTTCAGAATTCTTGAAAGAAATTTCTCAGCGCACACAGCTTTTCACATAAAGGAGGCCACTGTATACTGCTGCTGTGCCTCTCCGAGTGGTTCTGTAGGTGGTCATTTAAACAACAAAGAGAGTTCAAGGGTTTGTAACAGATTTCTGCTGCTTAATAATTTCACAGACATTTACATTCGAGAGAGACTCCTGCCATGCAATTATGTGTAGATTTAAGACTAGCCCTCTCTCCCCCCCTCCCCAGTCCTTGTTAAAAGTCTGGGCCGTGTGTAATTTTCAGAAGAAAAATCAGGTCACACAATCAAGAGAAGCAAATTGCCCCAGCTGTTGGGGTCTTGGGGGAACCAAGTCCCTGTTTTCATTCCCGTGTTCTTCTGCACACTTCACCAGTTTCTAACTGTGCACTTTGAAAGTCTTGTTTTGCTCCCCGTGAAGGGAGGAACTAAGACAACAGTGTAGCTAAGCTATCAAAGCTGCACTACGGGGAAATTCTTAATATTGGCAGGTACAGGCATTAAGAGGAAGGACAACTGAAAGATTGCCTTTGGATTATTACTTTCATTATATTGCAACTGTCTTAATGATGGGATGGCCCTCCCTTCTGAGACTGAAATCTCAGTGGCACTGTACGCACCTCTTGAGCATTCATTAAAAACTCTGTGCCACAGAGAAGGCTGCCAGTTCCGCCAATTTCCTGAATGTGCCCTGTCTTTTCCTCAGCCCCTCTCACATGCACAAGCTTGGAATCAAAAGCACCCTGTACAATGTACCACATTTACACAGGAGATTTTCAGCGAGTTGCACCAGTTGTATTCACAAACCACCACCCCCTGGTTCACTTTGAAAGGTTGGAAGATTTCTTTGGAGGACATTGTTCCACAGCCTTAAACAATCTTAGGGAGCACTTTCTTGTTAGTCACTGAAGATCAGTGAGAGACTCCCTCCTTGTCCTGCCACCATCTTGTAGACACCGGCAAGGCGGGAGCTTTATCTGTTTGAGAGCCTTTTCTAGGGAACAAGCTCCCCTCTGAGTTGTGGCAGGCGCCAACATTTCCGCCATTTTTATTTTCCCAACTGCCTATGCTGCCAGTTAATACCAGTTTGTTCTTCCTTTTCACAATTACTTTTGCATATGTGCTGGTTCCACTGGAATTTCATTTCTGACATTTTACACCACTTTGAGATTTTAATGAAGAATGATAAAAATAATTGAAATAAATAAAATTACAGTAGTACCTTGGTTCTCAAATGGCTTGGCTCTCAAACAGATCAGCTCCCAAACTCCGCAAACCCAGAAGTAAGTGTTCCGGTTTTGAAAGCTGAACGTCCAACACGGCTTCCGACTGAGTGCAAGAAGCTCCTGCAGCCAATCGGAAGCCGAGCTTTGGTTTTCAAATGGTTCTGGGAGTCAAACGGACTCTGGGAATGGATTAAGTTTGACAACCAAGGTATACCACTGTATATCTAGTGGTGTGTGGGAATTGGTTGGGGTTGGGAGGGAGAGAGATAAACCTTAATGTCAAATACGATTTTGCCAAAAAACAACAACACCCTCCACCTTTTGAACATTCAGAAAATAAAGATTTGAAAACTCCAGACGGTTTCGGTACAGCCTCACCTCCCCTGGTTGTTTCCCCCTTCAACAACAAGATGCCTTTTCAAATGGGGAGGGGGATAACTGGTGCCAGGAGGGGCTCACAGAGAGGCACCTGTCTGATTCTCAGTTGAAAACGATACGCCTAAGCATTGATATCACTTCCTTCAGAGCGACAAGCTCCATGATTGCAGGAGGAACTGATATTCCTGAGAATGCTCAGGAGTGCCATTTTAATAGAAGCACCTGCATATGAGCTCCCTCTTTGCAAAGGTAAGGCATTTTTACTGGCAATGAGGGGGAAAACTGAAGGCTGGCGATGGCAGTGATGAATGATGGACCCCTTTTTCAATCTATTATAGTCTCCAAGTAGCTAGGGTCAACTGGAAATGGGGCATACCATTGTAAATGGGGGGAGTTTCAAAGCCTCTCCATATTTATCTAGATCTATAAACCCTAACCAATGAACACTCCCCTAGCCAAACAAATGTTTCAATTATACTGGTGCTTTTATTGAAAAAGGTTTGGTAACATTTTACTCGCTTCCTTACACCTTCAGAATGCAATAGGCCCAAACTTCCCAGTTCTGCAATGCATTGCAAGATAACCTTTTTAGATCTGCTCACTGTTGTTCCCTGGGTCTCACCTGTTGGGCCCACACAGCCTATGACCCAGCCTTTCCACGTCCTCATGGAGCAAAGACCTCTGTTCCAAAGATGACAGCTAAGGAACTCTAGGTAGAAGAAGGGGAAAGATGTGAGGAAGCCACAAACTGTCCTATTGGCACCGCAACTCCCCTGTCCCAGTCCTTTCCACCATTTTCCCTTCTAGAATGGCTGGTGTCACCATGATGAGCAGCCAGGGATGTGACAGGAAGAAAAAGCAGCCAGTTGTCCCACACCCCATTGCATGTACTGCTGGGCTCATCTCCCATTAAGCTACTAGACACGTATTGAGATCCAAGAGTGTACTAGGCACAGTCCCTTCCAATGTTGCTGCGTGGCCCCAACCTCACTGCTGCCCCCTCCCACCCCACTTGGCAAAGCAGCAGCTGTACTGCCTGTGTTAGAAGGAACATCACTACTGGAAAACCTGATCCCTATCTAGTAGGCTTACATCCCTTTGTGTTGAGGACAGCACAAGCATAGTTTGGCGCTGTGTGAATCAACTTTCACTTAAGCAACCCTCAAAGACTTAGTTTCCCCCAATCTGTGTTGTGCGGCGTCTAAATTTGCTTAAAATAAACGTAAAATAATTTAAAACGAGAATGTTTGGCACCATGGAGCTTCTTCTGGTATGAGCACCTAGTTGAGTCCTGTGCAAAAGCTGTCTGACCTACACAGCTTCTAGGACGGCTAAGTGAGGGTGGGAGGCAAGGCCCAACCTTTTCCCTTCAATTTTCTGACAAAGACAGCAACAACACTAGTAGTGTTTGGGAAAGGCTGGAAGAAACAGACAGACTCTTTGGCCAATGCTTCATTTCTAAAGCAAGGCATGCTGGGTGTTAGGATCCTGCCATCCAACAATAATGCTCTTCTCCAGACCCAGGTCTCCAAATGTAAGGAAGTAGCTCATGACTACTCTGTTGCAAAAGAAAGGCATTCTGAACATACTTAAAGGATTTCATTTCATTATTCATCATTCAATATTCCTAATAATATTCCCTACCTTTTCAACTCATTTTTTTAATTAAAAAAACCCCAAATACTTTGAAAACCTGAAATTTGGGGAGAAACTATATGACAGACGTCCATATAAAATAAGAAATTGACTTTGAATGATTAAGGCAACAACTCTGTACAAACCTGCTGACCGTAAGTCCCATTGAACTTGGTGGAATTTACATCTGAGTAGAAGTGCACATCTGAGTAGATGGTTTTTCCATAGTGAAAAAACACACACAGATAACTGCTGGCATGGACTTTCATGTCCAGCATCAAATTCATTGGCACTAGTGAATTTTTTTGTTGCCTCTCCCTAAATATCCAACTGTTTTCATTCGAAAAATATTTCTCTTTTATTTTAAAGGGAATTCAGTCCGATATCCAAACAAACAGACCTCCCTCACATCACGTCAACAGACAATTGGGACTCTCTGATGTCTGTGTTTCTATCAGCAGAAAATAGAGAGTGTGCTTATTTGTATAACTGGCTCACGCTGCAAAATTTGTATTCTTGCCTCTTCAGTTATGGTCTGCAATTTTCTAGAGCGGAGCTAATACCGCAGACAAATGTTCCTATGTCAGTACTAGATATACGTTTGTTGTTTCAGCTTTGACTCAGAAAGCAAAGCAGGCAGCATCAATATGGTTAGGGCAAGCAAAAACAATTATGAGAAACATCAGCAGGAACAAAAATGTATTTTTCTTTTATTCATAGAAATAACAAAGTGAGCCATTAGTTCAAATATGTCATTAATTTTGAACATTTATCTCCATGACTTTTTGAGTGTTCAGGTGAGCTTTCTTTATCTCTGTTATTTTTAATGTATTTTTATTAAAGATTTCTTGGTTTACAAAAGTACGTGCAATGTCTCTTTCTTTCAAGTTACATTTTCTACAGGTCAGTTTCATTTGTTGAGACATTAGTGTTCTGCCTTGCAGGACATAGGATGAACTGCTGTAATGTAATAGCTAAATCTGAGATCCTAGCCGTATTAACCTGGGAATAAGTTCCACTGAACTCACTGGGACTTACTTCTGAGTAGACATGCATAGGATTAGGCTACATGAGGCTGGACAGGGTTGTTACTCTTAAAAGGCTGCATGGCAAATCGTAATTTTAGAAATAAATAAATAAATCAGAACAGCCTACAATTCAGACTTCTGCCATGAACATCTGCCATGAAATGATACTCCTCAACCATGCAGGCTTACCAATAGGCAGCCTTCCTCAACCTGATGCTCTCCAGATGTTGTGACTGCTGGCTGGCTGGGGCTGATGGGAGATGCAGTTTAACAACATACGCAGGTTGAAGGCTGAGGTAATGTGAGGCAACTACCTTAAGGCAGCTGACTTTGGGTATTGTGGAAGGCTACCAAATTGTTCCTTTTTGATTTATTCTTATTGTATTTTTAATCCCACAAGAAACATTTATGGAATTTTGTGCTGAGGGTGCCAAAATAGCCCGGGCGGCCTTTCATGCTATGCACCTTGATCTGGAGAGGGAGCATTTTCTGTTCCACCTCAGGCAGCAAGATGTCATGGGCCAATCCTGCTATCTGCAGCAATACTACCACATGCCTGTTTCTTACAAGGCTGCTGCAAGGATTCCGATATAATATACATTAAGCATTTCAAGCATTCTCACCTACTATATAAATGACAAGTGTTTTATTATATTCTCTAGCCAGGTTGCCACACCCAAATCACAAGCACAGACTAGAAGGCCAACTTCACTCTGAAACACTGAATAAATAGAAAACCTACTCTTTAGCCACGCCCACCCAGATTTTGAGTACATATGGGGAGGTTAAAAAAAGAGGTAAAGGTAAAGGACCCCTGACAGTTAAATCAGTTGTAGCCGACTCTGGGGTTGCAGAGCTCATCTCTCTTTATAGGCCAAGGGAGCCGGCATTCGTCCGCAGACAGTTTTTCCGGGTCATGTGGCCAGCATGACTAAGCCACTTCTGGCACAACAGAACACCGAAACCAGAGCAGCGCATGGAAATGCCGTTTACCTTCCTGCTGGAGCGGTACCTATTTATCTACTTGCACTTTTTGGTGTGCTTTCAAACTGCTAGGTTGGCAGGAGCTGGGACTGAGCAACGGGAGCTCACCCCGTCACAGGGATTCAAACCCGCCGACCTTCTGATCAGCAAGCCCAAGAGGCTCAATGGTTTAGACCACAGTGCCACCCGCATGCCCTTATGGGGAGGTTAAAGGGTGTTAAATAGTAACTAATCCCAGGTAAGTGATCTTGAGTATAAAATTAAGAGTATGATGATGAAAAGTTCAGAGCTATGCTTTTGTATTTATGTCTGCAAAAACAGTTTTATTGGGTTGTGGGTTTTTTTAATGACACCCCTTTTTGAATTACTTACGGAATTAAAGTAAAGCACACCTTGGGAGTTCAAAGGATGTCCTTCTAGCTGGGACCAGTGTAGGACAATATCTGTCTAACCTTGTGCTTTCTTCTGTTACAAAGGATTCCGATTCCACAAAAAATTATTATTATCAGATCGTCTGTCTCCCATAAAGTTGCTCCCTCTTTCAATTCAACTTCAACAGGTATTACATGAAGAGGATTTTCCCCAAGATATCTTTCATATCTTTTCAGCATTTTTATCCTATTTTAAAATTTGTCCATCATTTTTCATCTTTCTGGCTCTAGAAAGCTAATAAAAATTGATAGTCTCCCTGAGGAAAAACAGGTGAGGAGATAAGAAGAAGAAGTAAAACCTACATTATGTCATCCCCATAAATCTTTCCAAAATAAACAGTATTTCCCTTTCTTGTTAAATGCTTTTTAAAGATCAGATTTTGGTTTGTTTGATTAAGCATTCTTTCAGTGCTGTGGTAATCTGACAACGGTCCCGTCATTAACTACAGCACTTAGTTTGCTTGGTAGGTTACTTTCTAAAAGCAACACACAACGCAGGTTCTACAAGAAGCCAGCAACACACAAAGAGAACGGACAAATTTCTGAGCCAACTAGTAACAGAGCAAATGAAACAAATTCAGGGTCCTGTCACAGGTTGGGGTTCCAGGACCATATACTGTATTTATTATACTCCAGAATCTCAAGTGTGCTCTAATGCACAGAGCCCTTCCATGGAAATGGACTTCCCAGTTCACTGCAATTCATGTGAGATAACCAGCCTCATATAACCAACAAGCTTAAGTTGAATTAATGCATGAAGGAGTTAATACCATAGAATAAGCAGTCCTTTAGCTATGTCCGTTTCTCTTATATTGGGAGGAAAAGGGCAATTGAGTCTATTGTGCACCCCAAACCTATAAACCTTTGTATACCCAAAGGTTTGCATGGACCAAGCAGACTTCAGATGTCTTTAAAGTGAAGCCCTCACACCAAGTATCACATTACACGTGGTTTTCATTTTTTTACTGGATTCTGTCTATGAATCGCTTCCTATAAAACATACCCCAAAGCGTTTTCACAGCAAAAACATCAACAATAAAAGCAGTTCCATATATACAAACAATTACAACAAGTCTGCCTGTAAAAACATTTTCAAATCTAATAGAGATACAGATTGAGATTAAAAAATTCCACTTAGAATACTTGCTGGAAAAAGGGAAAGCAACAGAGACAGTGCTGTCTGACATGTAACAAGAGACAGTTTGGAAAAGAAGGTGTCACCATATTAAAGCTCTGGTCCCTATAACTAGTGATTAGTTGGGCATATAAGGGGTGAGATGGTCTTTTAAAATTGTGTTAATTTTCAAAAGCAAATCGCCCTGTGCCCTGGGTTTTTCAGAGGAGGGGAGGAAGAGGGGGGAAATCAAACACCTCACCAGGTAAACAGAGTTAATATCTGAATTGTTGTCTCAGTCCTGATTAAATTTTCAGAAGGAAACATGATATAATCTTAAGCTACGACTGCCAGGCAATTTTTGCCCTACAACTATAATATTTTGAAGGGATCAAAGCTAGAAATGAATGCATAACAGTGATCTCATGACATTTTACAAGCCACCTGTGGGTGGTAATTCAATCCCTGATCAAGTTTTGTTGTAAAAAAGAAAACTTTTACAGTGAATAACCTTGTCTTTCTATGGACCTTTTCCTTCATGATCTACCGCATTCAGAGTGAACCTAAATTGTCCTTCAAAAGTGTTCAGGGGAAAGAAACATGGTGCCTCCTATGCTTCCAATGGTGTTGTGGCTGACCAAATTCAAAAGAAGTATTCCACCCATCCTATGTGGTCCAGAAAGGGGAATCTTTGTCAACTCAAGAGCCACATTCCCACATTGGAATCCTATCCGAAGCTGCAGGCCAGTCGTGGATCAATGGCAGCAAAACATCTTGAGGTGGTTCTGGCCTAGCAAAAAGGTATTTGTGACGGCTGATCCAAAAATATAGGCAATGCAAAACCATTCTCTTTGGATAGTCATTTGGAGCCAAGCCAACATGTGCTTCTTTCAATAACACCCAATGTGAGACAGATGTGATGGGGTAGCATGAAAATCTGAATCAACAAAACAAAACACAACTAGACCAGCCAGTCTACAATTAGTATTCCTGTCCGGTCCTTTGAATGTGAAGTTTGTTTGCTTTTTACTGACATGAGATCAAAGTCTCCTAAAAACAACACCTCCGGCACTCAGCCATCATATAGCCCACATCAGATCTTTAATATACTTTTTGTCACTGCTTTTAAAAAAAATTAAATTAACTCCCATGGCACCATCTCATCTCAACGTGACTGTAATTAAAACGGCACATGTGGTCCATAACACTGGAGATGAGTATTGCAGTTTTCTTTCCCATCTTTCTGATGGAGAGTTTGGAAGACTTGTGTGCCATCACTGTGAAAACAACAGCAAATTTATTTATTTATTTATTTGCCTTTGAGAAATGGGATCCAGTTGTTGTCAATAATAAGCTTGCTTGCTTGCGAAAGGAATGAAAATCATCATATCCCTATGTCCCAGTCATATGCTCCAACCCGTTAGGGCAATGCAGTAACTGGGAACACACGGCTATTTTAAAATAAAAATTTCACCATTGCCACTTGAGAGGTGGTAACCCACTGAGTATATTCAGTTCCATAGAGAGAGCCTCTTAAGAAGTGATTGGTACCATGCAGGCCAACGGGCTAATGCATCTAAATGCATTCTGATTGGCGCTTGCATATTTCTCTGCTAAGGTTCATTACATAGAAAGCTTCACACCGTTTCCTCCAGAATCTCAAAGCCACATTAGTTCTGTCCCACTGCCCCACAGTCCCAATCATATCCTTCTATTTCAACTTTAAAAGAAATGTCACCCAGGGGTCTATCCCAGGGGTCAGCAACCTTTTTCAGCTGTGGGCTGGTCCACCGTCCCTCAGACCATGTGGTGAGCCGGGCTATTTTTTTTGGGGGGGGGGAAATGAATGAATTCCTATGCCCCACAAATAACCCAGAGATGCATTTTAAATAAAAACACACATTCTACTCATGTAAAAACACCAAGCAGGCCCCACAAATAACCCAGATATGCATTTAAAATAAAAGGACACATTCTACTCATGCAAAAACACACTGATTCCCAGACCATCCACGGGCCGGATTGAGAAGGCAATTGGGCCGCATCCGGCCCCCGGGCCTTAGGTTGCCTACTCCTGGTCTATCCCATTCTCTGGCCAATCAGCTCACTGCACTACTCAGGCAATCCCAATCCAAAAGTATTGCTATGGCCAGGAAGTCTCTCTCATCCACCGCCATGCATTTTACTTAGCCCTAGCAGTTTCACGGGCTCCATCTCTCCTGTTTTCAAGAGGGCAGTACACTCAATGAAGGCACAAGAATCAGCATAGATGGGAATCAGGAGCTGCCGAGAGAGTTATAATTCTTCCTAATCCCTAGGCTGGCTGTGCAAATTATAATTGCAAAAGTAACACATACATAAGTAGAAGGTAAGGAATTTAGGACTGTCAGAATCCCATACAGTTTTCAGAACCAAGGTTAGAGAAATCCTCTAAAAAGCAGGATGTGCATTTATCAAATGCATGGAAATGCCCCATAAGCCACACCAAACCAAACTGCTGGCCAACTCCAGTAAAGTAGCAATACCAGAAATGCATTTTACCAGGCAAGAGCATCCTGAATGAAATGGCCTGAAACAATTCCCAGGTTTGAGGGAACTCTCCTCCCAAGGCAGCCCTGTGAGACACAATCTGAAGTCCAGTAGGTTCCCTCCCCTCTGGAGAGGCTTTTCAATGGGTACAAGGCACAGGAAGGCGGATAAAGGAATATCCAAAAGCTCAGGCTCATCTTCCACTCCGGCAGTATCAGGAACAATCCTTTATTTTAGCATTTTATTTGCTCAGATATACATGGGAGGGTTAAATATAATGGTGCTTAGTCTAAATTGGCACTCTAACTCAATGTAAACTAGTACAGTCCACAGGGTGTGAAAACTTTAATCAATAAATATAACTGTACTTAGATCACACTACATCCAGGAGGAGACTTTGCTGAACACCAGTAATGATTCTGCATATCTAGGCCAGCCTTGATTATATGCTGTAATAAACACTAGGGAGGAAAAGGAGCTAATTCTTGAGTTTAGTTACTCTTTACAGATTCATGGCTCCATAAACAGGCCTCCAGAGTTCAAACTTCAGGTGTTTGGCCTCACAAATCGTTTTATTTAGCACATGTCAGTCATACCACACAAACCTTAACCACCTCCATGTCAAGAACTGGAGGCACTTAGAAATCAGAGTAATTGATGCTCCTCCATCCTGAGATCAAAAAATTGCAACAAATGGAATAGGTACAGGTGGGGAAGAGAAGGAGGCATACAGAAAACAGAGGATAGCTGAAAGAGGGTGAGGCTGATAACAGCCAAATAATGAACCAAACTAGCAAGCCCTAAAATGAAAACTGAATGTCTATTCACTCTCACACAAATATAATATAAAGGATTTGAGATTACTTGATGTTAAAAATCACGAGGAGCTGGCAAAACTAAACCATGGAAACTTCCGCTAGTCAGACTGCACTGAGATGAACAGGACACATGTATTTGCATAAGTTTTTCCATTTGTTTCTATGGTGCAGCAGACTGCTCTGTGGGATTGTGCCCAGTTTTCATTTAGACTAGCAGAAGGCAAAGGCATTGTTGAATAATCAAAATGCTGAGAATATCCACAGTAATGTGACAAACAGTTCTGTGGAACCTCAAAGACTAACAAATTGGTTATGGCACATGCTCTCGGGGACTACAGCCCCCAAACTAACAAATGTGGTAGTCATGAGACTCTCTGTCGCTTTTGCTGCAACAGACTAACAAAGCTACCTTTCTGGAAATTGTTGCAATGGAAGACACTTGGCAAAACAGATTCCAGTGCAAGAGAGGTTCTTGCACCCATTCCCTCTCTGGCATTTCATACCTCAACTCATATGAAGCAGTAAATATGTTTGAGAAAACTGATTTTTGTGTATTACAGTGTGAACTGGCCTGCCCTGTATCTCCAGAACTAATGTGCTGATCAGAACATAATTATCTGTTCTATTCTGCACTTCTCCAACATGTTATGATACAGATGTAAAAGGAAAGGAACCACAGTGTGTTGAAATTCACATTTTAGGATAAAATGTTTATAAATGTACATATTTGAAAAGATATTTTATACATGTTTAAATATATATTGTACCAGAAAATATCAGTATTTGAATATGAATTTTCAGGCTTTTTAAAACAATGCAAATTAATGTGGAATTGAGACAGAACAGAATTAACCTGAATGAATTATCTGTGAAGTTGGCATGGACCAGATATATCGATCCACCCCTAAATGAAAATCAATTTAGATCTTTCTGTTCTATCTGAAATTAGCACACCTCTCCAAAGAGATCACTCCAAAGCATGGAAGAGTGTTGAGCCCCCAGCTCTTTTTCCTCTTCTTGTGAGAAGCGCTAGAAAATCTGTCTGCCAAATTGTAGTCATATAACCTCATTTCTTTTATTCCATACCACCTGCAAAGGGTACAAATGACACCAAAGCAACTTTTTAAAAATAATAATAATCAAGTTCCCAATTATCAGATGGCATGGAATACAGGGAACTGCTAAACTGTCATATTATGTTGCAAAATTTCACTGCACGGCCCCAGCCTAATTTTTAATATGACAACTGTGTTTTATTGCTGACTTCCACATTTCTATTACCAGAAGGCCCAGCCAGCTGCAGTCCTATGCTGTTGCTTCTAACAAATGGATTGTGACAACATTAGAAGACAGACAATAATCAGCTTTTAAATAATAATAATAAATTCAATTCAGACCACATTGTTAATTTGCAACCTTTTTAATGGATTGAGCCTAATAACCCTATTCTGTGTTCACCTTATCACCTTGTAACAGTGCAATGATATAGCCTAAATCCCTGACTTACGGTACAATAGCCAACAGAACTTGTACACTCATGTTCAGAAGCAGAGCAACTGTGTCATGAAAGGGTCTTCAGAAGGGAAGAGGGGACAGAGAAGACTTAGAGGAAACCAGGGGCAGCATATCCATATGTCACAAGGATACGCTGTAGCCCTGATATGAGCAGAAGGTTGCACATACAAAACTGACACAAATCTGAGCAAGAGATTTCTATTGACTTTTTGATGCCAAGTATGTGCGAAAGAGAACTACACTGGGCCAAGTGAGGCAGAACGACTTCACAGCATAAGAGCCAACAGTATCATAAGCCAAGGGTTGTAATGAAAATAATGGTGGTTAGATGTATCATTCATTTTTTAAAAACCTTTCAATAAGCCCTGACTAGAAGGAAAATGTTACCGTTCCACCTTTTACAAATGTAAAGATCTGACTATAACAACAACAAAACTATTTCAGAGAGTTTATATTTCATCATGTCAGCAATTTGGACTTTTTCTAGATTGGCCGAGGCCTTCCACGCACTGCCATGTTTGCATGCAGCATTAAACCATTGTTTAGTGCCATGTGAATGAGCCTTCATCAACCAGAGCCAAGTACTGGGCGAGCTTCCTCCCCTCCCAATCTCTCCTCTTCCTGTGCAGTTGGGAGGACAGTCTGCTAAGTTTACTTTCAAAGAATCTCAGCTTAGCACTAATAGGCGAAGCAGAAATTCTGTTTTTAATCAAACAATGGAGAGTTGCAAAACCATGGGTTATGAAAATGAACATCTGCCAATACTCCTGCTGTGCAGATCCAAGGGGCCTTTCAGTTCCATGTTGTCCACACCAGCAGAGAACTATGCCCCAGGTTTTCAGAGATTCCTGGGTGAAAAGCAAACATGACAGATTTTAAGTGGGGTGGAAGTGGTTCGCTTACATGTTCGCCTCATTGAGTCAAGTGGGTTTCCAGGACAGAAACTGTGCCTTCAAAATATTCCACACCTTTATAATGCTACACATCTTCCTTCAGCCCAATGGTGGTAGGAGACCAAGAGGGAACACTGCACCAGCCAGACATTCCCATCGTCCCCCAACACACACAGTCCTGACTTCAAGATCCACTAGCGTCAGGTGCTTGCAGAGTGAACTGCTACAGATGACACAAACAGGTAAATGAAAACACATACCAGAGGAAAGTGCTTGGGGAGAGTGGCAGGGAGCTTGCTAGACCATGGAGGTTGCTTCAGCAGAGGTCGTCGCTGCTTGCACCACCATGACCAGTGCAGATGTACATTGTACAGGATGCCCAGTACAGCACTTGTAAGTAAACATTCCCTTACAGTCTACCACACTCATTAATTATAATCAGATTCTAAGCACATTTCCACGCAACTGAATGAAGTTGATGAATGATTCTCCCAACTAAGCACGCTTAAACTCACAATAGTAGGCAATCATTGCTAGGGAGAAAATTCTATTGAATTCACCAGGGTCTACTTTCCGGTAAAGAAGGTGGTTAGAAATACAAATCTAAGCTTACACGAAACATATTTTTCCCTTAAAGGACACCTGAATACCACTTGATTTCCATTCACAGCTGCTTTTTCTTCAATAACTTTGATAAAACAAAGTTTAACAACGTGACAAACTGAGTGCCTAACTGGAATTACACTGGTAGCAAGATCTGCAAACATGTGGTGAGATTTTTCTTAAATTTTGTATCAGGCAAGTGGGGGGTGGGTTGTCCACATCAAGCTGCGATCTTGCAATATCTCCCCCACTACACAACTAGCTTTGTTGTGGAGGAGGAAAGACTCTCATTGGCACTAATGTGGTTTTTGCCTAATGCTAATTGCTGGATGGGGAGGGGGGCAGAGATATTTAATGAAATCATGACTATAGAGGACTTATAACTCCTCCCCCCATGCCCTGTGGCATAGACAATGACACCCACCAAACACATCCTTGGTGTTTAATATTAGACAACTCACGTGAATGCTAACCACGTCAGTTAACATAATATGTAGCTGGGCCCCCTAAGACAAACAGAAGAATAACTATCGGGGAAGCTAACTATTAGCTCAAGAGATGGGGCACTCTGCATGCAAAGTTCTAAGTTCAATTTCTGGCATATCTAGTTAAAAGGAGCAGGTAAAAGGAGCTGGTGGTGAAAGTCTGAAATCCTAGGGAGCTGCTACCAATCAGAGTTGGCAATGCTAGACTACAAAAGTCAAACAGTCCAAGGTAAGGTGGCTTCCTACTTAACAGGTGACACTGCAGTCCCATATACTGGGATGGGCAGAGGGTAGATTAGAATCTGTTCGTAGATCTTCGTTTGATTTGCAGTAGATTGGCAAGGGTCTCTGACTCCTAATTTTTTAACAACAGCAAAGCAACTTTTTCTTCCTTCATTAGGTTGCTGAAATGAAGAAAGCTAACTTTCGTGGGAAAGGGATGTGACCTCAGTTCAGTTCTGTGACAGAATATAAACTCCCAGGCTCAGAAGCATCCTGTTGTTTTCAACTCTTAGCTGTGGGCATGCAGTTGGTCACTCCTGGTTGGTAGATCTTGGGTTTCTAGTCAAAACAAAGTAGATCCAGCAACACTTAACTCTTGTCTACCTCTTCTGTGTGTCTACTCAGCAATACGTTCAATTCCATTGAGTTCCGTGGGACTTACTGATAGATAAGTGGGCATAGCACTGCAGTTTCAATATAACTGTCCTATATGACCATGTGAAGTTCCAAGTTAAAACATGGTCCGCATGCACCTACTTAGTTGCTCTGAAATATTACAAGTATATATACATATTTGCTGCAAACCAAATTAACTATCAGCAAAACACTATTTTTGACATACAGAAACGCTGTGACTTGCCCTTTCTCTGCACATTATACGCTTATAATTCCCTTACATTTTCACTTGTCTCCCCTTGAACACATAGGAATTTGTGTATAAAATTCCAAATCTTGAGGCAATTAGAAACACTGCTAATCTTGCTTCATGCTAATTACATCAAAGGGATCAAAGACCGCATCACGCACAGCCTATCTACCACTCAGATACGCTGAGAGAGTTCATCTTCTCCATTTAATAGCTTGGGTTTAATAGCTGATGCAGTTCCAGTGGAAAGTTTTTATATTGACATTTGGTTAGAGGATATAAAAGCTCAGCTTTTGGGAAAGAAGCCTGCCTTTTTTTAAAAAAGTTGATAGAATCAATTGCATTTGCTCTTCTTTAGACATCATAACATGGCCATCAAATATTGCCATGGGAGTGGTAATCCCGACAGTTGTCAGATGTCATCATTGGACAGGCCATAAAAACGGGTGGAGCAAGGAGATCTGGGCAGCCAGGCTCATTACAGTCTCCAGAGCAGTAAGGAATGTGTTTGGAATAGCACAAACAGGCTCTAAGAGACAGTGCAACATGTTCCCCAAGAATGGGAATTGTTTCTGCTCCACTCACGGCATGGCAAGATGCTTTAGAAACTCACTGGAGATCTGCAACGGAGGCTGCAATTTGAAAAGAGGGGTAGCAGAAACTCCACAGGGCTAGCACAAGTCCCTTTCATGAGTCAACACAGTTCTTTAGATCCAAAATCACAGCTTCTCATTTGGAAAACTCTTCCATTTTTCTGAACACAACTCCCCACCACCACCTTACATCATCCCATTCTTTCACAGAGCCGAAGTGATTTGTTACGCCCATTCCTTTCTCACCCACACCTTTGCATACCTATGTTAAGGGCCAGACAGAATCTAATCCTTGGAGTATAAATCACAAGACAGACTATGCAAGAAATGTCAACAAAATCCGATTCACTTGAACAAGAGCAGAGATTGAAAGGCATAATTACGTTTTATATTCACAATTTCCCCCAAATAGTCCATTCCTTCAGCCCCAGCTCATACTAAACAATAGTTTTTGGAAATATTCCAGACATTTCTCCTTTCCAATTTCTCCCAAAAAGTCAAGCTAAAGCATTTATTATTTAGAAAAGGTATCCCACCAATGTAGTGCGTTATGTCACATTTTTCCTGTATAAAAATAATCTCATTGTAGAAAGGGAGGGAGAGTCTCAGTTCATGCAAACTATGTGTGAAAATAATCCCAAAGCCTATTTTGCTCTATTAGCAACAACATAGCAGTCACATGATAAATTGCACACTACATTTTCTCACACTGAGATTATTTATCTCTAAACTGTCTTGTAAATGAATCATACTGGGAGAGACAGAAATAAGAAGAGATATTATAAAAACAATTTATAACATGCATGTTCATGCATATTAGTCTTAATCGCTTTTTACAGCAGCCATAAGTCATATAGAAATCATATTTCCAACAGTCAAAAGGAATTTAAATTCTGGTCTAATTCTGCTGAATTGTTCCCTGTACATACATTATAAATGATTATACATGCAACTTTATGGAAAAATTCCATTAAGAATATCTGGTTGAAATTCAGTATCCCGCTGAAGGAATCATCTTGGTAAAGGCAGTTCCAACATCATTTTTCCATATGCATCTGCTCATAGGATTATCACGTGCCGTAACACAGTGAATCCCTTTTCTCACTTACGTTGGTATGAACCAGTGACAGGTTCTTAGAACACTATGGACTGAAGCATAAAGCCCAAAGCATCTTCACAAATTATGTCCCAACCTGACTATTGTCATTTTAATGCTCCTGGCAATGTAGAAGACAGGAAAATGTCACTGGGTATAACACAAGATCCACAGCATTCCCAAATAAACAGCAACTCTGTGGTCATAATTCTAAAAATCACCATGGGCTGTAACTAGAGACACGCTGGGTGACATATTTCATCCTCAGGGTTTGTGTCCCTGCAGGAGTTGAAGAACACATTGTGGAGGCTTAGGCCATGGGAAAGTTAGCAGATTATTTCTTAATCCAGCAACAATAGCAGAAATGGAGAGAAACTTGCTCAGCAAAGTATTGCAGGTTGTACCATTTTCACACAGTTCTGCTCCTATGAAAACAATGAAGGTTTTTACCTAGCTCCTTCAGGCTGTTTCACAAATCACTTTGTAGGGGAACACACATGACAGACACATATGCCAACTAAAACATTTCAAGCAGCTACAGTCTGCACCCTCTTCTTCTTTTGACTGTGTACAGGTATCCTCCCCACCCCTCGACCATGTATACATGCAGTGCCTGGAAATTAAATCAAACCAGGAAATGGCGGGAGAGACCTCATGGCTCACAAGGAGACCCTCCTGGAGCCACAAAGGGACTTCAGTGAAGGCGGAAAAGGCCCTGAAGAGACTGGGGTTGCAGCAGGGTTTAGTTTAGGCTGCTCAGCCTCCTCGTCTAACAACTAATGCATGTGGTAGCACAGCAGCAGCAGCCACTTTCCCACACGGCCTCCAGCTGACCCCAGATCTTCAGTTCTAGATGCTTTGGTCTGGGTTGGTGAGAGGGTATCAATAAATCTTAGTACCCACTTCAGAAAATCTTAATACTGCCAGCATTAAGCAGGAAAGTTGGCAAGCAAGACTTCAATATGTGCAAAAATGCAAACCTTCATTTAAAAAGAATTATAGTAATGACATGTGTTTGGGCAGAAAGCCTTACAGACACAAAACCCTGCTTCCCCCACCCCACCCCCTAGTCTGCATGGGGTCGGATGGAAATACGTTTTTCTCCTGCACCGGATCAATAACCTTTCCCTGTGTCTTTCAGGTTTAATCTTCTGGCTCAGAAGAGTCCAGTGGATTTTCCAAATTCCTAATATAAAAGAAGGGAAGCTGCTTCAGTACAAAAGGAAAGTTCAAGTTTAAATGGAAAAATAAACAAGCAAGCTAAACCTGCCATGAGTTCTTTATGAGGTTTTGTCTGTTACAGGAAAGACAAGGCTGGAAAGAAAATCGTAGCATTAAGTTTACATTGTTACGCTAGGAGGCTTTATCTTGTCAGTTTTTGAAATTAATTAAATCCAACTCTGGTAGTTTGGTTTTACAGCTATGTTCTTCATTTGGATGTTTTGTAAGTAATCCTCGAGTCACTTTCACAGGCCTGAAACCTGCCCCAGGCCAGCCTAACCCAGGGATCAGCCAAAGTAAATGTGGAATCAGGAGGATTTTGAAACTACCTAGCAAAATGACAGGAATAAGTTTTGTAGAAAAACATTCTCCAGCAAATTTCTCACTTTGTAACTCTTTAACTGACAATATCATTGTTTATTTACTGCATACAAAAGAGACAAATTCTGTCCAGGCTGCGTTACAGAATGCAACCCAGGGGGGGGGGGGGAATAGAGATGCTCTTCAATCATTAACTGGCTACACTAGTGTCATCCTATTTGCATGAACCATTTCAGAATGTTTCAGGGCATGATCCCTCTCCAGCTTGAGCCACAGCCAACTTGGATCAAGACACTAAATACAAGACAGAGAGGCATGCATATAAATCAGGCATCCTCAATGACTGACAGCATCTCCTCCATTTGACCCAGGAATGACCTAGGTCAGGTGGATACCATTTCATGAATGGAGGTTATGAACTGCAGAGGGGCCATGGATGTTTATTACCCAATGCTCCAAGAGTTATACTGTCAACTGAACTGGCTAAGACTCTCAGAATAATGTCTTTGCTCTAATCTTTGTTGTTGTGCTCCTTAATCTTCACCGTGTGACAGGGTCATAAGTATCCACTCTCCCATCCAAATTGCTGTCACTGCAAGCCACATTTACTGCATTGCCACAAAGTGCTGAAGGGGGTCTGGAACCTTTTACTACCAAGCATGAGAATGGACCGGGGAAGGGGACTGTATCAGCATCAGTCTTAAGGGGGTATCTTCTACATGTTTAAGGTTTTCTCCGAAGAGAGAGAAAGTCTAATGGATCAGGTTTACCATCCCCATATTGGAAAGCTTATGCATGTAGAAGTAGACTCTTTCTGAATGAAACCAATAATGCATCAATTGGAGTGCACTTGCCGGGGCTTGGGGTAATGTTGAGGGAATAGGACTAAGCCCAAACATTCCCAGGGGCTCCTTCACGGATGCTAAATATGTAAATAGCGGCTGGTCTACACAGGGAGCAGAATCACTTGATGTTTCTCAACAGGGCCATTCAGCCTTCAAGTAGGTTTGGCTAGCAAACACAGTTTGAGTGTCCACCCACCAAAGTAAAATAAAATTGAAATACTTCCTGTGAACAAAATTCACACATGTCATGGAGAATATGGTTTGAGCCTAGCCTCTTTCTTTCAGATATCCTAGTTTTCTATGATTGCAGATTTGTTTTTAGTTGTCTCCTGCTGTCAGTCTGATATATTACGGTCCCGGGGAGGGGAGGGGGAATCACTGTACTATGGAATTGTTCTGCATGTATAGATCAGTACTAAAATGAGTGTTGAGTTGTATTTATTCTGAAACTATCTTGCTAGTGCTTCACTACTGGCTGAACCACCTATCCATGGATCAACCCAACTCATTTTTCACATGACAAGTTAACCTCCCACCCCAACCCCCAACCCCCCCACCCCTGTTCCTACTTAGAAGTTCAGTGTAAGGATGCTCAGAGACAGAAGCTGTGTACATGCTATAAGCTTTAAAACACAGCTATCTATCATTCTTTTTCTCAATTTGGATCAAAGCTGGTTTGGAGAAAAATGCATCCAAACACACTATTTCCTAAGAAACAATGGGTTAGAAATGGAATGTGGCTCATGGTTATGCTGCTTGCCAAACCAGCAGTGGGAGCACAACGGATGCAGAGTAAATGGGAGTGTGTACACAGCCTAGATTTCCCTTTGTAGGGAAAAAGGCACCTCTAGGAGGGATGCACTGCAAGAGCAGGACCTCTCTTCTGACTGGGGCCACACTCCATTGCTTGCTTAGCACAATGGTGAATCCACATGTGGCTGGAGACAAGACCCAGCTGTGAACTGAAAAAGAGAGCATGGCACCGTGTCTCTTTGCTTTCTTTCTGTGTCAACCATTTGGATGAGCAGCCACTGGGAGGATTAAAGGAAAGGCAGCCCTAATACTCTGACCGGTAAATAAATTAGGTCAAGCCAATTCTTGACGGGCTTGCTATGCCAATATAATGACAGCTAGATGCATGCTCTCCCTTTGACCAAACAGAGCTAGTTATTTCTAATTTCTATAGAATTAGTTCAGCACGGAGGGGAGCAGCAGTTAGAAGTCGCATTAAGCTATGTTGTACTGTCCTTCAATAAAACAACTGGTGCAGGTAGGGAAAGGAAGAGTTAGGTCAAAGCTATTATTTCTGTGTCAATATAATCATGGACGGGTTCCATTTCAAGGTTGCTTGCCTTTTGCCTGGATGGGGTGTTACCAAGAAAGTATCATTTTGAGCTTGCCGTGAAAATATCAGTTCTGAAATCTACCCCCACTCCCACCCCAAAATCCACACACAGAGAGACACAGGTTTGCATGGGAGTGTATGGCTAAGGAAAAACTTAGGCTCAAAGTGCCCGTGCCAACCTCTACCTACAGCAGCCTTTGCCAACCAGGACCACCATTTTGGACCACAACTGTCATCAGAGCCAACCAGCACCAGACTGGCATAGGCTGACCTACATCAGTCAAAAGGAGGGACTCTGGCCTGTTAGGCACAGTAGCCCAAGACTCCCAAGACCAGCAAATGTCTTCCTCTTTACCTGCTTCCTAACCTAATTAAACCCTTCAAAGAACATTATTCAGAGCCCTACCAGAGGGGAATCTACGCTTGATATACTGCAAGCCAGCAATAGACACATCATAGAAATACGCGTGAACATCCATTACATCCACATGATGCACACTGAAGCTTTTGAACTCCACACTTCTGCACTCAGAAACCATGGGAAGAAAGCTTAGGTCCACTAATATTCCAGACACCTTATCCACCTTCTCTTTTTTGTTCACTCTGGAAGAAAACCTTCCCTTGAATACAAAGCCTCCAAGAGTTTTCTCTTCAAAACCCTCAGCGTTCAGTCCTACCATAGCCAAGCCCAGTTCATTCAGCCGTGGTGAACAGGAGGCTGGTCTGTTTCCTCCCTCCTAGTTAGCTTAGCTGCTGTTCCTATTTTCTTTGCCTAGTGATCCTTTCCATCTTCTACATCTTTGCTATTTTCTTACATGTTTAAAGTTAGGACACAAAGCATTTGAAGCAGTTTCGTACCATACTGAGCTCAAGGAAGCCTATGAGGTATCCTCAGCCTTCCATCACAGCCTTTTCCCCAATTGTTCACCAACAAGGCACCTAGTTCTCCAAGAACCAGTCTTGGGAAGTCGCAAGGAGCAGCTCCGGGCAACCACCAGTGACAGGGTGTTGAGGGCAACTGCTGATTCACTGCAGCCACCTGAAGACAAGCCTTTCTCCACTCCTCTTGCCTTGGAATAGGCAATATCTGCACCTGGTTCCTCTCTTTCACGTCTCATGCAGGTACCTGTGCTGCTTTGCAGCAATGTGTATTTACACCCCAAATTTCCTTACCTAGCCTGGTTCAGTTCCACACCTAACCTATCGAGCACTCATCATCCTCTCCTTCCTATATTTAGTATCACAACCATCATGTAATTCTCACTGCCTGTATTTACCCAAATAATTGCTGCCCCGGTACTGAGCAGGCCTTTGTAATGAATTGATCTTTCTGTTTTGTGAGAAATAGCATACCCCTTCTTAACTCCGATCTGTTGTTGTGTTGCTCATCTGCCCCTTGTTTAAGTGTATAATTCGTCCCATCTCACACTGTCACTCAAACTAAAGATCTGAACAAATGTTCGTCTCGTACATGTGCATTCCTCAACATGCGTGGACAAGGACACACAGTAATAAGAATTAAATTTTCCTAATTAAATCTATCTAACTATGTACTCAGTATGAGAGGGAGGGGGCTCAGATATAGTATTACTAGATTTCTAAGTATCCTCAGCAGCACTGCTGGTTTTTTAAAAAAAATATCCTCAGCTCCCTGTGCTGCAGTTTGGAGTGAAATATCACCAATTGTCTTTACAGCAACAGTGACAATCTAATGACTTAATAACACATTTTTAAAAATATGGGGGGGAGGGTTTGTGTGTGTGTGTGTTTGCAGTTTCAATTAAAAACATTATTCCTCAGTGCCTTGGGAAATATAACCGAACAACTTTATAGTACAGGACGTTCAGCAGGAAACATGAGTTTAGTGGCGATTTGGAAATATACCGCATCTTCCCATGTATAACACAACCCCATGTATAAGACAAACCCTACTTTGGGGAGCCCAAAATTAAGAAATCAGTATTTTAAAGTTGAGCTTTCTTTTTTGGAAAATCGCCAAAAAAAATGTTGAGCTTTTGTGTGATTCCCCCATGCTTTGGCACAGCAGGTGAGAACTGACAGAATCGTGGCCAAGTTCCCCCCTCACCTCGGCACCCTCTTACCTCTCCAACCAGCTCCACAGCACTGGGGACTTAGGAGCCACCAGTTCACCCAAGGCTTGCTGTATAAATCCATGTATAAGATGACCCCCAATTTTTGACAAAAAAAATGGGGGGAAATCAACATCTTGTACAAGGAAAAATGTGGTGTGTGAGTCTAGGGCAGTCTTACCAGTTGGATGCCCTTCAGATGCAATTCCCATCAGTTTCACCCAGTACAAATGTGCTGGCTGCAGCTGATAGTAGTCATTCCAAACATCTGGAGTGTGCCACTGGTTGGGACCAATGACATTATAAGCTATAACATCTAGAGGGGAGGGCACCAGGGTGGCAAATACTGGCCTAGGGTGTCCTTAAAGGGAGGATACGGCAGTGCTTCCTTCCCAGCTGGTGAGACATGATTCATTTCCATTCTCCTTGGCCCATCATGACCCATGTTACATGTGCCAGAAGAATCAGGTTTGAATACAGTCACTTCACAGCATGTTCTGGCTGCCTCCCATTTGTGATACTTAAAAATGGATGCTGTGTTGACATGTAAGTTTCTACCACAGTCCATTAAAAAAAAGAGTTCTCCAGGTTGAGGAGTTGGGAACCCTTCCATTTTTGGTGGAACTCCATTATGACACAAAGGAGGCAGCTCGTTCCATCCCAAAAATAGTGTGTGCATGCACCAGTTAAACTGGTTAAACACCAGTGTAGTGCAATAGTTGGAGCAGAGGTTCTCAAACTGTTTTCTCTGGGCCACACTTTCAGAATAAAAATTTGCTCGTGCCAAATTTTTAATTGATAAGAAATACATTGGGAAAACACACACAAAAAAAACCTTCTGGTGGTTGTTCTATTTATTCTACAAATTAAAAAATAATAATTTTTGATACTATAATATACTATTCTGAAATGTTTAATTGTTTCTTTGATTGTCCTTGAATATTCCCCGCCACACTTGCCATCCTCACCTGCCACACCCTTTAAGGACCACTGGCTTAGAGTGCTGGATTGAGGCCCTGGGGGGACCATGGGCTATTCTAGTTCAGTGTTGTCCACACTGACTGATAGAGGCTCTCCAGGGTTACAGACAATGCTCTCTCCCAGCCCTACCTGGAGAATTCAGGGATTGAACCTGGGACCTTCCACATGCTATAATACTCTACCACTGAGTTGGAGCCTCAACTGGATATGAAAATCAGTCACTCTGCCCAGGGGACCTTGGAACCATAGTTCTGGAACAGACATCTTCAGCAGAGAAGGTTCAGATCTTTGGGGGAAGCAACACCATTCAAACTGGTATGAAATCAACCTAAGTTTGTTGTGCACATATACATTTCCCGCAAAGACTTTAGGTGGCACTACAAAGAGCTAAAAAAAAATAAGGCTAGTTTTCATTTGTTATGGTACCACATTGCAAGACTACAAAGCAGAGCCTGAAGCTCTAATCAACTTGCACAGCTTATCTGCCTTACATTAATGTTCAATTATATTCTACTGATTAGCACACAAAGAACCTGCACTTCCTCAGATCATGCTGGTTGATGTTTCAGGTCAGGAAAAGCCCCGTGAACAGTTGATGCTAGTGAGAGGGTTTCTTTCTCTCTCTGTAAGCTTTCGCTTTCACTGAATGGCCACAAACTGCCTGTGGCCACAGAGTGGAAGGCGTGGGGCTGTTGGCTAGGAAAGCAGCCCTGGAATGCAAGTACAGATTTCTGTACCTCTCAGGCCCATCTTACCCATAGACACTAGTGGTGCAGGGTGCCGGGGCACCACATTCTGGAGGGCACCAGGCAAGAGTCTGGGGAACACCAAATGAGTGTGCTGAGTGAGCCAGGGTGCATGCGCCACTCCCACTGAGCGTCAGCTTGGTTTTTTCCCTTTTAGCCTGCAGGCGCCGAATTCTGCGGGGCGCCAGAAGGCTAAAAGGGAATAAACTGAGCCGACGCTTGGTAGGAGTGGCGCATGCTCAGTGTGTTCGTTCGCCCAAGGGGTTGAGGCACAGGCACGCATGGCGCCCCTCCTGCTAGCCATCTTCATCTTCAAGCAAGGCATCAGGCACCATGGAGCTCCATGGGGCCGGCTTCCCCGGCCCGCTCGCCACCCTTGCCTGCCTCCATCATGCTGCGCCAAAGCAGCGCCACACCTGGAGCCTCCGCCTGCCGTGGCCACCGTGGCACAAAGTGGCCAGTTGAGCCTGCCTCCTCCAGCCCCCGCAAAGCTGGGCATGTCGCCAGTAGCGCCATCCCATCCCAAGAGGCTTCCTCAGCGCTGGATATGCTCAAGACGGCCCTGGTACCTCTCAGTGGAGACTCACCTCCTGTGTTTAATCACAATGGCTGTAGGCATTTACAAGAGCAAGGGCGACAATCATCTAGCCCAGATCATCATTCTGCAGCTATGTGCCTTTACAAAAGTGGGTGGGTAAGAAGTCATTGTTTTGTGTGTATAACATCGACCCAAAGCTTGCTCTATAAAGATAAAAACACTAGCATGAAATTGCTGCAAAGGAGGATCCACAATAAGGACCCAACCTGCAGGCATCAATTGTTCTGCAAGCCACATCCAGATGTTGGCAACGGCTGGAGGTCCTGTGCCTGCCTTTTGCTCTTGTCGCTGTGAACGATGAGCACATATGTTGGGAGCCTCCAGCTGACTTGAAAACAACATCAGAGATCCCTCCTTAAGGCAGCTGCCAGCCAGTCGATCGCCCAAAATCAAGGCACCCACCTTGGCCTTAACAATGAACCCGGCACCACTTCAAGTCTTCAAAGGATGGTTGATGGGGAGAGCTTAAAGAGGGTGGTGGAGAAGAAGGGTATTTCGTGGGGGAATCTAAGCGGGAGGGGAATCAGAGAGAGAGATGCAGAGACGTGCCTGAGGAATCCCTCAAAGCTGCCCCACCCCCTCCATCATCGCCTCCTTGAAGGCACTTCAAGACACCGATCAGGCAGGCAACCTCCCAGAAAAACCACGAAGAGCTGCCTCAGAAGGCGAAGCGGGAAGCCAAGTAACGAGGGACGGAGATCTGCTTTGGTAATGGTTACCTTGCGTGTCCATTCTGTACACAGGAGAAAAAAACGCTTTGGGAGACTCACGCCTTCACGCACAGGCAGAAGGAGCTAGCCTGCTGCGAAGGAGCCCCCTCCCTTAAGTCTCCAGCATCAGCAAGAAAAGTGGGTCAGGCAGATCGCTCGTTGCACAGGGAGTAGTCGCGAGCTGAAAAATGCCTGCTCCCCCCGCCCGGACCCCTTTGCTTATCCTCCAGCGCTGGATCCCTTCCTCCGCTCCTCTTTCACCTTCCCAATGCGATTAGGTATCGATTCCCGCCTTCCCTGCCCGACCCCTCTATCGGACCAGGCGCCTTCGCCTTATCCACCGCTCAGCCATTCCACCTGCAGAAAATTACTCGGGTTGGCGCGATCCTGCTCGGTAAAGGCACATCCTGGGCCCCGGGCTCGCGGGAATGTGGATCCCGAGGCAGGTGGGGAAGGAGGAGGGAGGCGAGAGCAGGCTTCGAAGAGGCGATCCATCGCGGCTCCTCTCCATACCACCCACGGCGTCTTAACAAGGAAATCGCTTCTCCAACCAAAACAACAGCGGAGGCGCCTTCCACACCAGTAGCGCGTCCTGGAAAAAGCCTCTCCAAACGCGCACACCCCTAAACTTTACGCACAGTTCAATCCGCAACCACCCGCCCTACTTACTCCCACCTACCTCCCCAAAAAAAAACCCACACACCCCACCAAGGAATATCCTTCCCTTTGCTTTACATTCCCCCGGAGAGGGGTAAAAAGTTCGGTACACACTGCAGCTTCACGGACAGCTATAAACACTGGGAGGGGTGTGTGTGTGTCTTGTATATACACTCGACAACCTCCGTTTCTGTCAGGGCCACACCTCCAAAGGGTCCGCGCGGTACAATTTTGGGGATCACCCCTCTTCTTGCCAGCAATCTCGCCACCTCCCCCAAATCGCCACTCCGCCCTCCTCCCCCAAAAGGCCACCCAGAGATCCATTCTCCTTTTTAACACCCCCATCCCTCCCATCAGGCCCGCCTTGATGTGCAACTGGCCAGAGGTCAAGGTGAACCACCGCTAAGGTCGCACCAAGGGGAACGAAGGAAGGAGAGAGGCGCACCTAGAGCTCTATAGACGGAGAGAGATAGAGAAAAAGGTTCCACTTACGCACTGCCTCCTGCTTGGGATCCAGGCTGTGTATAACCCCTTGGACGCCGCCGATCCTGCCGTGCAGCGCCCGGACCCTGCGCTGGGTGATCTGGATCTCGCCCTCGATCTCCTGAAAGAGGGCGCACGCATGCCGGGCCACATCGGAGAGCTGCCGGAGGATCCGCGACAGAGCCACGTTGCTGAGCGAGCACAGGTCCAGCACCATCAGCGCCGCCGCCGCCTCCTTCTCCTGCCCATCGGCCGGCAGCACCACCGCCAGCCCCGCGGCTTCTTCCTCCGGCTCGTCTGTCGCAGCCGACGCCGCTGCCGCTTCGCCCGGCTCCTCTCTCGGGCTGCTCCCCGGCTGCGGAGGAGCAGGCGGCGGCGGCAGCGGCTCGCCTCCCGCGCCCTCGTCCAGCACCGAGGCGATGGGCTGCCGGCGGCACAACCACTGCGGCTCCACGATCCGCTTGGCGAAAGGCATGGCTGGGGGGAGAGGCTGGGCGAGCGCCGCGCTTCGCCCTCCGAAGAAGCCGCTGCCGCCCTCGCGTCCCCGGCGCCGAGTGTCTCTCTCCGGGCTCTTTCCAAACTCGCCTGGCTTCCTCCTCCGCCCGAGCGCCCGTCACTTGCTAGCAGCCGGCATGGGAAGGCGCCGGGTCCCCCATGATCTCTCTCCGCGCGGGCTCCGGGGAAGCGGCCGCGACCACCTTCGCTTCTGCTGCTCAGTTCCTTCCTTCCTTCCTTCCTTCCCACCCGCCTCCTCTGCCGCCGCCGCCGCCTCGCTCTCCTCCTCCTTCTCCAGCTGCTGCTCCCGGCAAGCTCCCTCCTCTGCCGCGCGCCCCTTGCTTCGCTACGCAGCCCGAGCCTTCGGCGCGAGAGGTGGATTTTAACAGGGCGCCTTGAAAACCCGGAGAAAGGAACGCGCGCCGCTCTTTTGTGAGGAGGAGCAGAGCAGGCAGGCAGGGAGAGACACCCACTCGGCGCAGGGAAGGAGGCGGCGGCGGGCACGGAAAGGCATTCCCCCTCGCGACCGCGAGGGGACACTGCAGGCTCCGCGCAGCGCCTGGTTGGCTGGATGGATGACTGGCTGGCTGGCTGGCTAGCGGACTACCACCATCAATGGATGATAACTTGGGAGCTGGAGGGAGGATTTGGGAAGTTTGGCAGCCCAAGGGAAACATCGCTTTCGAGATGCTCCCAGAGAGAGGAGAGGAGAGGTGTGCGCTGAACTAGGGGGTTTCGAAAAGCAGAAAGGAGGGTCCTTAGGAATGCCACTGTGTTGCTTAAGGCTGCAGTCTTTTTTTTCCAGGGAGGAAGTGCAGGCCAAGTTCATGCCCTGCGCCAGCATTTGACAACTCAGTGCCCTCCTAATGTTTTGGAGTTCCCATGCTTCCAAAGGGCTAGGGTCACAAGTTGGAGAGACCAGTCAAGTCCCACCTCTCTTCCATGGAGTCAGTGAGTGGCGTTTGGCAAACGGGCTAGTTTCACAAGAACAGGGTGAGCAACACTTTGCAAAGTAACAGCACAATGTCAATAATCAGTAGCCAGGGATTGCTTGGAAAGCGCTCAGCCCTGGGACTCCAAAAGACCTCCAGAAGGACAAGAGCATCTGAGAGCATAATTCAGAATGAATAATTTAGTAAGTTTAACGCAGTGTAGGAATTACAAGTGATGTCCTTTGACATTGGACAAGCACGTGGGAAATAAAATGCAAAGCTATTTCAGCTTCCCCTGAATGCATTCTGGCTACCCTTCATTGGCCTATTTTGCAGGAAGAGGCTGCTGACTTTGGTGCTCAGGGATCCCCTGGTCCTCACTTGGCTGTTGCCTTGTTTGATGCAGTTCATAAACCAGTTAAAGCCAGTGAAATAACTGGATTGAAGGTTCTAATCCTGAACGCAAGCCCTGCAGTAATTACACTAGGGACCAGTCTCCAGGTTACGGTCAAAACATGGCAGCAGTTTGAAACAGTCTCTTTCTGGCAGGTGGACCATAGGTCTGCAGAGACAAAATGGGCAAATGATCACTAGTTTCTGCACAGTCCCCTCTTTATGCACACACACATAGATGCACCTGTGGGCATTTGGCATTCCTTTCTTGCTGAAGCTGTGCAGGTCTTGGTCTGGTCAGTACCTAACTTAGATGGGAGATTGTCTTGGGAGCCCCTGATTTAATGGATTTAATGACTGAGGAAAGGCAAGCTATAATATAAATGTGGTAAATAAATACAACACTAGGTATGCACTCATAATAGTCTCTTTCTCTAGGCTGTCTGTATCCTTTGCACAGATCCTGCAGGCCCAGCCCTATCAATGGCAGAGCGTGGCAAGTACTGTACTTCGGGTAGCAGATTCTGGGAGCAGGAAATGTTGGGAAGGTGTTGGAGGACAGAGCTGTCAGCTGTGCATGTGCTATACAGTCTGCCCTTTGGACAAGCCTGACCAAGTAAGATTCAACTCCCCGTTGGTTGGGCTCAAAGGAGACCAGCTCACCATCGTGTCAATTTCCCTTGATGCAGCAAAAAGTCGGGAGTCAACCCTGCATGTTACAGAGGTTATCTTTGCATCTCTTGGCAAAGGACCATAACTCAGTGGTAGAGCGGCTAGCTGCTCTGAGGGTGGAAGATCCCAGATTCCAGGTACGGAGAGACTCCTACCTGAAATCCCAGAGGGCCACTACTAGTCAATACAGACAAAGCTGAGCTAGAAGGACTGCACAGCTAATGGAGGGTTAAATTCTGCCCTCCCACCCACCAGCTGATATCACCTATGATTTCAGCTGGTGGGTGAGTGGGCGTGGGCCAAATTGGATCCCCTGGCAGGCCTAAACTGGCCCAGAGGCTGAAGGAATCTACCCCTGCCCTAAATGGACCATCTTATGCACCATATTCTGATTCCCACAATGGCTAACCCACTGTTTCCAGAAAAGTCTACACACAGGGCTTGAAGTTTCACTCGCACACACTCCTGCCATTGCCCCCAGCATCCTGCCGCTGAACAGAGATGCTTCCTTTAACTATATGATTATACTAAAAGGGGCAGGGAGGAAAGAGGTAACTTCTGTTATTGCTTCTATTACTATTACTTGCTAACTAAAACAGTAGCCTCCTTAGGGAAGCTGTATATCTCCCAAATCCAAACATAATTGCTCAGGCAAGCACCTGGAAAAATCATCTAATGCCTTTTGGCTTAAAAACTGTAGCATTTACCCCAGAAGCCTTTGCTTTTTCAGTTTCATGTGTACATATTTTCTTATGTAATATTCATATTTTCTTAGGTGGGGCATTTTTCACCCTGGAATTGACATTTCATCCTCCTGTGCATATAAGTTAAGTTGGTAGTTGCCCCTCCTTCACCCTTCCAAAAACGTTCAATATCTTTTTTAGAAAACCAGCAGTTAAACAAGTCCGATTTGGACCATTTTGGCCTCTTAGGACTACAGTAAATTGGAATCATTATTTAAAATGAATGCATTCTGAAAAGCTGTGTTTTTCTATACTTTCTTTAGGCATGGTTTTTTTTATTTAGTTTCTTTAATGAACTAAGCACCAGCTGTTTAATTTGGTAATGTTCCTCATTGCTCTCTGAGCTCTCCAACTCATCACCAAGGCCTGACTCATTTATTAATGCAGGGATAGGAAAACAGTGCTCTAGCCAGATAGTGTTGAACTCCAAATCCCATTAGCCCCAGCCAGTGGGTTCAATGATCAGGGGTGATGGAAGTTGTAGTCCAGCAACTTACTTGAAGCCTACAGCTTCCCTATCTCTACCGTGTTTTGGTTCTTACTTAATGATTCACATGTAGTCATGATCTGAGTATCTCAAATGTGTTTGTTATGGCCAAGAAACAGATTTGTACTCACAGAAGCTTCTCCAGTTCAAGGTATTTCTGTTTACGAGACAACAAATTGAAACAGGACACTCTGTAAAGCAAAATGTAGTATATTAACCCATTTGATAATTTGGTGCTATTTTGTTATACATTTTCCACCTACTTTGCTCAAGAAAAGGAACAGCCCTAGATAGAAGACCATTAACTTTACTATTTGGAAGATATTTACTACAATATGGCTGCCTGGGTAGAGAATCCAAAAGAGATTTAGGTGAGGCAAAGAGAATGGAGTGCTTTGGTCTTTCTTAAGGGTAAAGGCACATGTATCACATGCAGTAGTCACTTCCTTATGACCTGGTCCTACATCACCTTGATAAAGTTAGTAAAGGAGCAGTCAGTGACTACTAACAGTAGATTCTTGGCTATTTCAAGTTAGAGCATTCATTCATTCACACTGAGGTCCAGCTTTGAGGGCCTTCTGGCGGTTTCCTCCCTGCAAGAAGCGAAGTTACAGGGAACCAGGCAGAGGGCCTTCTCGCGTGTGGCACCTGCCCTGTGGAACACTCTCCCATCAGATGTCAAGGAAATAAACAACTATCTGACTTTTAGAAGAACATCTGAAGGCAGCCCTGTTTAGCGAAGCTTTTTATGTCTTACGTTTTATTGTATTTTTAATATTTTGTTGGAAGCTGCCCAGAGTGGCTGGGGAAGCCAAGCCAGATGGGTGGGGTATCATTATTATTATTATTATTATTATTATTATTATTATTATTATTTTCAATTCATTCCTTGAAAGTAGTTCAATGAGAATCAGAAAAACACCACAAGACTTTCCTAATTTTTTTCAACGTGGGCCTATACCTGTTGATGGATATAAAGCCAAAGATGTTGAAGTATTGATGGGTCTTTGGACAGAAAGTCACCATTATTTTCCATCACAAGAGGGTAATCAAGGTCAGGGTGCTTGCGCCAATTGTGATAAGAATGTAAGTCCTGCTGACTGTAAGCCCAGCTAGTCCAGCATCCTTTCTCACGTTGGCCAACCAGGTGCCCATGGGAAGCCCAGAAGCAGGTCCCAAGTAGAACATTGCCATCATGGATGGGATCCAATGAAAGCCTTATCATCTTTTAAAGCTGTCCAAGGTGGCAGCCATCACTACATCTGGGGGGGGGGGAATTTCACTGTAAATTATTTATTACATGTGTAACTTGCACTGTGTAATTATGTACTTTTTGGGGGGTCTGTCCTGCCTTTTCTAAGTACAGTGGTACCTTGGGTTAAGAACTTAATTCCATTCTTAACCTGAAACTGTTCTTAACCTGAAGCACCACTTTAGCTAATGGGGCCTGCTGCTGCTACCGTGCTGCCACTGCTCGATTTCTGTTCTCATCCTGAAGCAAAGTTCTTAACCCGAGGTACTATTTCTGGGTTAGCAGAGTCTGTAACCTGAAGCGTCTGTAACCCGAGGTACCACTGTATTCTAATATTATAAGAGAGGAACAATAATTTCTCTAGGTCAACATATTCCTCAAGCCATCCATTATGGCCCCAAGGTCTTGTTCCTGATCAGTCACTGCTAGCTCAGATTCCATGAGCACATATATGAAATTAGGATTATTATTATTTTCCCCCAATATACACCACTTTACACCGGCTTATATTGAATTGCATTTGGACATTCACCCAGTCCGGAGAATGTCGTAAAATCAGAGAACTTGACTATCTCACTGCTGACTCCTAACTCCAGATCATTATGAACAAGGTAAAAGGCACTGGTCCCCTTGGGTACTCTATTTCCGACATTCCACTTCTATTGGAAGAACTGTCCATTTAATCCTAGGACCGGTCCTAATATGCTTGTTATTGTGCATTCATGATTATCGGTGCTCATCATGTTATTGGGAAGTCCATACAAAACTCTTGATTTCCATACTCCTGGTGCCTGCAAATTGTTTCTGCTTCATTTCCAAGCAAATTACATCCTGTAAGCTGCTGAAATCTTGTAACTTTTCAGAGCACAAGTGTACTGGGTTGTTGGGTTTTTTCAGTCCTGCTTTTGTTACACTATAGCCCTACTGTGGGAGCACTGGTGAAGCATTGCAGAACAAGTAATCAAGGTTTGGAGAATCCAATATGCATCTACCATTAATGCACTGTTACTGTGTTCAGAACGTGCTGCTGAATATATCTACAAAGAAAAATCACCAATCTGGAGTGGGTCCTACTCTTGACTTCCTGTTTCTAAATAGTTACTGATCTGTACTGGATCTTTCCTCTTATTCCATGACTCTTAAGCTTAATCAAGAATCTTTAGCAAGGTACTCTGTCAAAACTTTTTGAAAGTCTAAGTACTACACATTGTCAATTGGATCAGCTCTGTCTATAAACTTGTTTATACTTTCAAAGAACTCTAAAATATTAGTGAGCCTACGTCTCCATTTATCCTTTCAAGCATCTGGGATTTGATTATCATTTCCTGCCTTTGCCTGTACGAAGCACTCTGTCAATCACTGTTATTGTTTAGGCTATATAAGACCTTCTACTTCCTTGCCCCAGACCTCCGTATGGTCCTGAACATCTACCTTACCAAAATCCATTGAACATTGATAAACAGCTGCTGTAGGTTTGGTTTTCTGTAAGGATCCCAACTTTCCATCCAACAGTTTAGGACAGGCTTCCTCAACCTTGGCCCTCCAGATGTTTTGAGGCTACAATTCCCATCAGCCCTGTCCACTGGTCCTGCTAGCTAGGGATCATGGGAGTTGTAGGCCAAAAACTTCTGGAGGGCCGAGGTTGAGGAAGCCTGGTTTAGGAGATACAGAAGCACTCCAAGCAAACGGGGCATAAATAGACACCAGCAGATGTTAAGTATCATCAGCAATTGATACTTAGGATCAAATGGTGTTTTTTAATCAGTTTTACAGCTTAAATAGTACAGCTTGATAATGTATATATCCCACATTCCCCCCAATTCTGCCACAGAAAAAGATTCTGGCCTCTAAGATGTTTAAACCTCCACTCATCTCCCACAGTCTCCAAGTTATCCTTGGGGAAGGGTTTTAAAAGCAATAAGGGTGCTCAGGTCAGGAGAGCAGAACTGTTCTCTTTCATTCTGCCTCCCCTTTCTTTAGTCACCTTCTTCCTACCTGACTTTGACATTAGAACTGATCCTGATGGAAAGAACAGCACCTTTGCTTTTAAAATTGTGATATAATACAGGAGATTTTATATACCGTGTATATATATATATATAATTTGTTGTTAGAACATTATTAGCCATGTGTTTCCTGTTACTGCTTAAGTTTGGTGTTTAAAAATGGAAGCGCACTTTTAAAAGCAAACTGCCATGATCACTTTGGTTTGGCTTCTTAAAGGAGAGTTGAATGGACCTTACTTACTACCTGCCTACAGTAGGAATAGGGACTCTGTCCTCCCCTCCCCCACCCTGTTGGACTTCAACTCCCATCAGCCCCAACCAGCATGATCAATGGTCAGGAATGATGGGAGTTGTAGTTCAGCAACATTATTTTTGGTATAAACTTGCCTGTTACTTCTTCAGTTTTAAAAAGCTCCATATTTTTGTGTGAGCAGCTGAATGCTCTCTACCACACACACAAAATGTGTTGTCAGATTTCATGAGGAAATTTTAAGAATTATGCGGGAGGGAGAATTTTAACAGTGCAGCTTTTCTCCTATCATAAGGAGAGGCTGCACTAACCAAACTTTTCCCTTTTATGCATTTACCAGGGAGAAGTAAAGTAACAGGGATTCTCACCCAAATGAAACATGACAAGTCCTGCAAATGATGTTTTCCCCTCTTTTAATTACAGTGGTACCTCGGGTTACATACGCTTCAGGTTACAGACTCCGCTAACCCAGAAACAGTGCTTCAGGTTAAGAACTTTGCTTCAGGATAAGAACAGAAATCATGCTCCAGCGGCGCAACAGCAGCAGGAGGCCCCATTAGCTAAAGTGGTGCTTCAGGTTAAGAACAGTTTCAGGTTAAGAACGAACCTCTGGAACGAATTAAGTACTTAACCCAAGGTACCACTGTAACTGCATAGTCAAAGGATTATACAGTAAAAATATATCCAGAAATACACAATATAAGAAAAACAAAACACACTTGTCAGCATTTGATATTTTACTAGAGCATTGTATTTGCTAGAAGTTTCCAAATGATGTTTACCAAAATGCAAAAGTAACTTATAGGTAAGTCCTCTTGAGTTCAATAGGACTTAGTCCCAGGTAAGTGGGTTTAGAATTGCAACTATTTAACTATTTCATATTTCCAGTGGTGCTTACTGCAAGTAGCTATAGAAGTGCAGACTAAAGAACGATTTCAAATTTCCAGAGCACTTTCAAGGTATGCAAGGCTTTATTAATGGTACCTTCATAATAACCCTTTGAAAGTAGGACATTATTATTTCCATTTTGCAGGTGGAATTGAAACTGAGAGACAGTGACTTCCGCAAGGCCATCCAAGTTCAGACTGAGCAGCAATTTGAAACAGAACCTCTCTCAAGGCCACGGCCAACTCTCAAAGCTGCCATGGCTCTCAAATTATGAGATGACGCATCCATTCTTTTCCAGTATCATTCTCAACAGACTGAAGGTAACATTCTAGAAAATGCGTAAGTAATCTATATATTGAAAGAATGCTGTGCTCAAGGCAAATCTTCCCATCTTCTTTTTATACATTGTGGTCCTCAGCAGAATCTTCACTTGCACAATAATTTCAGGATAGTTCTCCCACCCCACCCCCCATAGAGCAGACTTTATTGGAAGTGTTGAGCCAGTGCTATTTCACAGGTGATCACTGGTTTACAATGTGTGTGCTCAGGAATGCACTTTCACACTGATTTCCTGTAATTTAGCATATGTTAGTACTTGCAGGTTTCCTGCTTTTCTGTCAATCTAGCTGTTCCTTTTATTTGCATTCCCATAACCATGAGAAAGGCAGGAAGTGGTACAAGATTACCAGTCCACCGCCTGCAGCTCTCTCCATTGGCACACCTGGTATTATTGCATAACTCAAAATCAGCTAGCTGCAGTTGTTGTTTTTTTAAAATATAGTCTTCAACAGCACATTGGTTGCAGTGCATTTTAAACAACACATGTCTTATTTTCTCCCACCCCATCCATAAACACCATCAACACCAAAGCTTAAAATAGAACAATACAGTGGTACCTCGGGTTACAGATGCTTCAGGTTACAGACTCCACTAACCCAGGAGTGTTACCTCGGGTTAAGAACTTTGCTTCAGGATTAGAGCAGAAATCACATGGCGGCGGCGGCAGGACGCCCCATTAGCTAAAGTGGTGCTTCAGGGTAAGAACAGTTTCAGGTTAAGAATGGACCTCCAGAATGAATTAAGTTCTTAACCCGATGTACCACTGTAATACATTTGTGACTGTGCACTTATACAACTGTGACTAATGAGGTGGCTAATTGGCATCTACCTACCTACTTATCTGTAAGAAGCATTGGTGCTGGTGTTAGTCCAGGTTTGCAGAACGAAATGTGGATCATGCATGCCTTGTTTGATTTCTTGGGCAGTGGAAAGGCCTGCATGATGAGCTTCATGTGTAACCCCAAAAATTTCATGTGCCTGGTTTCACATTCCTTCCTCCATGGAAGGGATATGTGCCCCTCCAGAAGAGGTTTGGAGGGTGGCAACATGAGAACAGGGCTCTTTAATGGTGGTTCCCCACTTGCAGAATGCTCTCCCCAGGGAAACTTGCCTTGCACCATCACTGCACACCTTTAGGGGCAACCGGTCTTTATTTTCCACCAGGCCTTTAGCTTTTGATTATCTGTGGCCTCTAAGTGGGTGGGATGTTTTAATTCTGCCTTTTAAAAATACGACGGTTGTTTAGATTTTTGTTTTGTTTTGTTTTCTGCTAGTTTTAATGTAGGTGTTTGCTTATTTATTATTCTATGTCGTCTTTGGGTTGCTTTTGCAAGAAAATCAACTAATATTTTCAAATAGATAAATTAATAGTATTGCATGGAATCTGAATCCAGATATCAATTAGCTACAACCCCTACTGACTTATATCACCATGACCAGCAAAATCAACTCACTCTTGGGGAAAGAGCCACTAATTATTCTTGTGTTCTTAAAATGCTGCGCATAAAGACAGTATGATAATGTGATTACCAGTCCAAAGGCAAACATGCTTTATAGGGGCACAATTAGTCACTGGCTCATAAAGAAAGTGGATGAGCATGTGCACTGGAATTACATAGAGATTTCTGTAAAATAAAAATAAATAGATGTGGAAATATGTCGAGCAATGGAATGCTACTAGGCTTGTTACCTTTTCCCTGTGGCCATGTTTTACTCTGTTTTGCCTAATGAGATCCTTTGCTTGTATTTCAGACCAAGCAGACCAACTTTATCCTGTTTACTGTTGAGGCAATATTCAATTCAGCATAATGATTTGAGATCTTGCGCGCGGTAACTCTGTCTGCTGGCAAGAGAAGAGCCCTCTCATGTTATGTAATTATGGCTTAGGGCTGCAGTAATGAAGAATCTGTGCAGGCTGGAGCCTGTTTTCTGTTGTCTGGAGGCGTCGACAGCAAGCTTGTGGTTGTGGTCACATGGCGCTTGAAAGAGACTTGGCTCACCAGTCAAAACAGCAGGAAGGCTAGAGTATACCGTTCACTCCATTCCAAGTGGCTAGAACATCCTTGTTGGGCAAATACTCAGACAGGCGATATTAAGGAGGACTTAGGGATTTACAGTGTGACCAAAAAGGGTATTTCCTTCCTTTTTTCTCACCCAAGTGTGTTTTTATGTCTTGTACACAGTTGTCAAATATGTGTCAAGAGAGGCCTGTGCCTGTTTTCCTGTCTTCTTCTTATGTGGCCACCATATTGGGTTTCACGGAGCACCACAGCTCTTTCTAAAGAATTCCAAAGGGGAATTCTTTATGCTTAAACAAACAGTTCCTGGTAGGTAGACATCCTTTACATTTTTTGTTGGTGTGGCTATGTGTCCTATTTAAAGGAGTTCTCTGTTTGAAAGGCTATCCGATCCAAACCCAGCTTAAAGTAAGGTTACCACATTTTCCCTCCAATGAATCCAGGGACACTTCATTGAAATGAGTCTGAATGATAGGATTTTGTCAGGGGACTGATTTGTAAATCTGGGGACTGTCCCTGGGAAACGGGGACGTCTGGTAACCTTAGCTTAAAGCTTAAACAAGGGAAAGCAAGAGGAGCCTTTAAGTTGCCCATCAACAGCAGCCTGAGCAGGCACACTGGTCACCTGGCCACAGTCTTCAGCCTGGTCCATACAGGAAGTTAATATTGGCTCTGTTGCTTCCTGGAGAGGAAAAACCAAGGTGGTGGTGCTGGGGCACTCCTAGCTTGGCCTCTACGCTGTGGAGTCCCTCAGGGTTCTGTTCTGTCCCCATGCTAGTCAACATTTACCACTGAGAAAGGTTGGAGTTTTTTTGTGGTTCAATACCACCAGTATGCTAATGCAGCCCAGCTCTCTCTCTTCTTAAGAGTTTGAACTTGATATCCAGCTTTAAGGAGTCTCAAAGTGGCTAACAATCTCCTTTCCCTTACTTCCCCACAACAAACACTCTGAGGTGAGTGGGGCTGAGAGACCTCAGAGAAGTGTGACTAGCCCAAGGTTACCCAGCAGCTGCATGTGGAGGAGCGGGGAAGCGAATCCAGTTCACCAGATTACGAGTCCACTGCTCTTAACCACTATACCACGCTGGCTCTCAGCATTAATCTCAGGGTTATAGGTTCATTGCACCAGAGGTGAAGGCCATTTTATTTTGGCAGGCTTTTAAGAACTGACTGCTTTTAAGGAAAGGTCCCTTAATAGTGTGCTATACTGTGTGTTTGTGTGTGTGTGTGTGTGTGTGTGTGTGTGTGTTTTGCTTTTCTAGCTGCACTTTAATAGATACCCTTTTGCATTGTTTTAATTCCATCATTAGCTTAATCACTTTTTAGTCATACATATTATTTTTTCTTTTTAGTTGTGTGTGTTTTATATGTATTTGTGAGCTAGTTCTGGGGGTAGAGATGAGATATAATGAATAAATGGGCATTATATCAGGCTGCACAGCTGTACTAATTTTTCAGCCTGCAATGGGCTGAAGGACCTCTTTCCACACACTGTCACCCAAATCAATCTGCCCATGCTTCCCTGTGCTCAGTGTAATGGATGCAGATAGAGATTGATATATAACTAAATTGTCTAATATGCCATTTGCAGCTCCTAGTATCCAACCCAAACATCCCAGACAGCACTTTTTTCTGGTTGGACTTTGTCTTTGAAGAAACCATGCCATGACCAGATTTTAGGCAAGACATGTTATCTGGTGCCTTGTGAGCTATGCTTCAGTCCTCATCCGTCTGCCTTGGCCATAGCAAAGCCAAGGAGGACTATTTATATACAAACAATAAGAAAATTCAGTTTTGTTACATTCAAGTGATACTATCTATATAACTATGCTAAACATGATGAGCTCTGTTTTAGGTTTTGGCAATAAAGTGAAGTATGGTATTACAAATATACTGCCTCATCTATGTTTAAATAATAGCTACGAGAGAGAATAATTTTCATTTCCCCTCTGTTTTCACACTAGGCCTGAGGATATCTATTTCTTTCAGCAAGCTATCATCTCTCCCCACCCCCTGAAGTTATTTCCCCCCTAAGCCTGATAAACTGCCATTCTTTCACCTGTAGGCTACTTATTCCAATTACAAGACTACTGAACAAGTCAGCACCAGCCATGTCCCATCCTGTTCTGTTCAGATGAACTCAAATATTGCCTACATTGCCTGCGTCTTAAATCCCAATTGTCTCACAATGACAGTTTCCCACCAAGACTTCCTTTTAAAATTTGAGATGCCCAAAATTGTATCCTGCTGTTTCCTTGGAAACCAGCTGCTGGAAGTCAGATAAGTGGAACGAGATGCTTCCAAAGGTTTGCAACGCTGAAAAGGGAAGGACAGGATAAAGAAATAAAATCGAGGTTCTGCAAAGGAAGCCATGGCTGGCTTCTACATATGTTCGAGTCTACATTCAGTATTCACTGCAAATGGTGGTCCTTATAGAAATTTCTCCAATGTTTGAGTGTGCTTTAAAAAAATTGATTTAGTCCATACATACATGCATGAAATGGAATCTGATGGAACACGGAAGAACAGTAAGCAAAAATAGGAGAGAAGAGCTGCTTGAATAATTCATAACTCAAAGGAGTTCAGGATGGCAGTCTTAAAGCTATGGCTTTCCCAGTAGTGATGTATGGAAGTGAGAGCTGGACCATAAAGAAGGCTGATCACCGAAGAATTGATGCTTTTGAATTATGGTGCTGGAGGAGACTATTGAGAGTCCCATGGACTGCAAGAAGATCAAACCTATCCATTCTGAAGGAAATCAGCCCTGAGTGCTCACTGGAAGGACAGATCCTGAAGCCGAGGCTCTAATACTTTGGCCACCTCATGAGAAGAGAAGACTCCCTGGAAAAGACCCTGATGCTGGGAAAGATGGAGGGCACAAGGAGAAGGGGATGACAGAGGTCGAGATGGTTGGACAGTGTTCTCGAAGCTACTAACATGAATTTGACCAAACTGCGGGAGGCAGTGGAAGACAGGAGTGCCTGGCCTGCTCTGGTCCATGGGGTCATGAAGAATCGGACACGACTGAACGACTAAACAACAAAAGCCCTGCCCCATTTTATTCTCATAAAGCTCAGTGGGGATTTGAGTCTAGGCCCCCACACTCAACGGACAACCCTCTAATCATTACATCACACTGGCTACAGGTGCATGCAATGAGAAATGCAATGGTGTTTTGTAAAATAGCAACAAATGGCTACCCGTATATGTTTTTTCTCACCATGAATGTGGGATTGTGGTGGGGATAGAGATGACATGTAAAGAGTGCATGCCTAGTGCAGGACTCTGGCCTCCTGGCTTTGAGGTGCTTTGGAGAATCAGAGGAAAGGGGAATAAATGGAGGGGAGGGCATATGACAGGTGGGACATTGAGAGACCTTTTGCTACTGCTTATATTATATGGACTGCAATATTTCTTTCAGCTGTATTTCACTCTAATGCATACAACTTTTCACCTTCAAATAAATATAAACAGTAGCCGTTTATTAATACAGGATTAATGCTGTTCGGTATGTTTCATTATTCGTGACTGAATGTCTACAGGTGATTTTTGAATGATTGCCAGAACAGCAGCTTATGCAGCACAGCTCAGGAATTGTTGAGAATAAAAAAATTAAAAAAAGATTTTAATGGCATCGCACCAGTGTTTATATTTCAGGCTGACACATGCAATATGCTCTCCTTCAGCACATGCAAGTTTAGTGCTAGCTAAAATTGTTTCCTTGTCATAGCAAGCTAACCATTTTAAGATCCCCTACACTGTTGCCACATTTTTTCCTGGAAATGATTTTAGGACGGAGGACTATTCCTTTGCAGAAATTGTCAGCTTTAAAACTGACCCAATAGAAAACTGGCGTAGCAAAGAGCAAATTGACTTAGAACCCCTTTATAGGGTTACTGTTGTTTTTAATTGCAGGTAGGATGTCTTTGTTTTCCACATGGGGGCATCCAAAAATGGTATCCCTCACCTGAAGTGGTACATATTCAGAGGAAACTGAAACTGATGTGACACTGAACACCTGGGTGCATTATCAACTGGAAATTAAAATAAGGCTGCAATCCTACGTATGCTTGCTGGAAAGTTAACTCCATCAAATCAAAAGGACTTTACTTCAGAGAAAATAGCCTAAGGATGAAGCATTGATGTGAAATATACTGTTATTTCTATTTCAGAAATCTAACATGGGGCAAAGCTTCCCACCACCAAAACACACTTTAACCCTTATAAAACTGAGCCTCTTCTGCTGTGCCTGTGACCCTCCATGTATTTTCAGGGACACATGTTCCCTTGGAGAAAATGTTAGACAGTCTGATTGTGGAAATTGCTGCTGGTGGGAAAGATGTAGCTGTATCCACAGATGGTCCATTCACAGGTTTGGTTCTCCATATGGAGTGCATCCCGGGAATTTCAAGGATACGGTGGTACCTTGGTTTAAGAACGCCTTAGTTTATGAACAACTTGGATTAAGAACGCTGAAAACCCGGAAGTAGGTGTTTTGGTTTGTGAACTTTGCCTTGGAATGAGAACATGTCCCACTTCCTGTTGAGTGTGTTCCATTTGTAAATTGAGTCCCCCGCTGCTATGGGAAATCATGGCTTGGTTTAAGAATGCTTTGGTTTAAGAACAGACTTAAGGAACAGATTAAGTTCATAAACCAAGGTATCACTGTACATAGGAGCCATCCCTAAATTATTAATATAAATTACATTCAAAATAGTAAACTTTTAAAAGTTCATTACAGTCTATATTTTAAAAATGCAAATATCACTAAAAGTTCCTTTTTCTAGCAGCAGGGAAGTGGGGGTGGGGGGCGCAGGGAGAGCATGCAACATGATCAAATTGTCCTGTTTGTATTCTGTATGATAGCACAGTATATTTATCAAAAGTGAGATTTTCTATATGTGTCACTAATAAGTATTTCAGTATGCAGATAAGTTGGGACCAGTGAGTCATGATCAGTATATTTCTTTATAGAGGTCCCTCATTCTCCCAAATGCCTGAGTGTCTCTAATTTCCTTTAAGTAATTTATATTTGTCAAAACATAAGTTTTTATATTAATTTTCCAATTTTATGGATAGCATAGGAAAATTGAAAATAAATTTTGTTTTGAGTGGTAAATATACTAAAAGCTGCAAGAGCAATATGGAATACATTAAAGCTTTAAGTAAAAACAGGAGAGAACTTGACATTGTGCACTTAACAAGTCTGCCTGTAATTAAACATATTCAGTAGCTTGAATACGGTACTTTATGGTTAATATTTGCCTAGATTCATTGGTAGTAATAGTGAAATGTTATGGACTATGAGCCACTTAAAATCTTATGCCTTTCCTGCTCATGAAAGCATTTCCCAGTAGGAACAAGCATGAAAACCATGCATAGAAAGTCATATGAATGTATACATATTATGCTACAAGTCTATGGACAGACACTTAAATGAACGTAGAGCTTAGTGAATACTACAGGACTCACGTTTTGAATAAGTGGACACCCTCAACATTTGTATGAATAATTGCAGTTAAATGGGAACAGATATAGCACACTGAGGACAGAAATCTTTGAAAAGGCCCTTTCAATTCTATATTTTCAGTTTTGAAAATTGAAAATTGACTCTGAAACCAAAGAGAAGCCAATCCATTAGGTTTAGATACAATTAACCTTATCTCACTATAGCATAGTCCTCTGAAACCTAATGGAAGAGACAAATTCTGAGAGGAATTAACAGCCTGCAAAACCATCTAGCAAAAGCTGCTTCACTATCTGGGATGCTTTATGATACACTTTAGATCAGCTTCTCAGCATTATACAGTTCTACTAGTATAAACCTAGAATAATTCCACACATTTAAACAGATTTGCAGCCTGATCTTATGAGCTGCTACACCAGCCAATAATGCCCGATTCGTACAACACCCTAATTCCTGAAGAAGGTGGAACAGCAAACATAGGATTCCCAACCTGACATGCAAACAGAGATGGGTGGTTGATATGAATTCAAGTCAGAGTACAACATAAGAAATAAAAGAAGCAAAAAAAATACAATTTTAAAAACCACAAAAGAATGTTTAATGCCAACATGCTATGGACCACCTGATGAAGCTTGCAGAACCACAGTTTGGGAACGCCTGCCCTAAGCCATCTAGGATGGTGGCCATCACTATTACCTTGTAGTAGAGAATCCCATCATTTAACTATGAACTGCATGAAGAAGTTCCTCCTTTTGTCAGCCCTTTTGTCTCCCTCTGTTCAGCTTCACTAGATGACCCCAGGTTCTCACAGTATGAGAGAGGATGAAAAACCATCTCCTTACCCTCTTATGTGCATACCATGTGAATCTGGTTACCAAAACACTTGATGTTTGTTTGTTGAAAAAAATTCAGCCTAGCTAATAAGTGTGTAAAGGTAAAGGTAAAGGGACCCCTGACCATTAGGTCCAGTTGTGGCCGACTCTGGGATTGCGGCGCTATCTCACCTTATTGGCTGAGGGAGCTGGTGTACAGCTTCGGGTCATGTGGCCAGCATGACTAAGCCGCTTCTGGCAAACCAGAGCAACGCACGGAAACATCGTTTACCTTCCTGCCAGAGAGGTACCTATTTATCTACTTGCACTTTGACATGCTTTCGAACTGCTAGGTTGGCAGGAGCTGGGACCGAGCAATGGTAGCTCACCCCATCGTGGGGATTCAAACCGCTGACCTTCTGATCAGCAAGTCCTAGGCTCTGTGGTTTAACCCCAGTGCTACCCGCGTCCCTATAATAAGTGTGTGATATGGCACATATATAGCACTCAAATCCTGGAGATTATAAATAACAACATTAAAACAAACTGCATTGTCATTCCACAACCCATTCAAAAGCCGCATGTGAAGCACACCAAAACTTAATTTATACAGCTTTGGTCACATGGAAGGTTCTTGGGGTGAGATGAAATCATCTGCTACATGGCTATTGCTACTGAAACCACTTATCTTTAATATCTTACATTGCATAATTAATATATTTTGAAGATGGCAAGGTTAACTCGGTTAACTCTTCGGAGAGAGGGCTATTATGGCGTAACAGCCTCTAATTTTTCTTTAACAAAGTGTTCAACCTTCTCTCATAGCACAGAAAATAAATTTCATAAAGGTGGGTGCCAATACATTAAGGAGCAATTAGGACCATTTATGAAAGCTGCCAAAGACTGCAGGATGAGTCAGAGAAAGGAGTCTTCGTGCTGCTAATGTTTGCTCTTTGTAAAAACAGCAAGATGGACACAACAGGAGGGCAGGTATAAAAGTCAAAGGAAGCCCAGGTGCACCTGCAGATGTTTCCAGCCATAGAAGAAGAAGAAGAAGAAGAAGAAGAAGAAGAAGAAGAAGAAGAAGAAGAAGAAGAGGAGGAGTTTGGATTTGATATCCTGCCTTTCACTCCCCTTCAGGAGTCTCAAAGTGGCTAACATTCTCCTTTCCCTTCCTCCCCCACAACAAACACTCTGTGAGGTGAGTGGGACTGAGAGACTTCAAAGAAGTGTGACTGGCCCAAGGTCACCCAGCAGCTGCATGTGGAGGAGCGGAGACGCAAACCCGGTTCCCAAGATTACGTGACTACCGCTCCTAACCACTACACCACACTGGCTAGATTAAACATTCCCTTGAACAAATAACAGAAAACAACAACTGTATGGTACAGTTCACACATATTTTACAAACAGGAGGGAATAGGTCAGGAAAATGGCGATGCAAGAAAATATATGCATGGATAAAGATACAGAGGAGAGGGTGTGTGTGAGAGAGAAAAGAGACAGTGCTTTTGGTTTCTGCTTCTTAAAATGGCTGAAGACAGGTTTGGAGTTCTGTGTGTGGCTGTTGACATGAGAGCTGTCAGAAGCAAGGCAAGTAGGGGAGGGGAAGGAAACAGATGGATGACCTAGTTCCTCAAACATGGACCAGACAACTGCAAAGAGAAAAAGTTGAATTCTCGACCTGAATCCCACAAACAGGACTTTTGGAACTAAAAACAACCCTGGCAGGACCCCTCACCAAATTAAGCCCTGGTAGGACTCCTCACCCTCTTCAAGAAGCAAAGAACCATGTCAGCATGGAAAAGAGAGTGATCAAGATGTAGCTAGAACTGGAGGGCAGAGGTCATCAGGCTTCAAAAACAGATTCCAGACACTCCAGAGAAGATTTGGAGATGCAAAAGGGAGAGATGATGGAGAACTCCCATAGCATTTGCTTGCTGAGCATTATACATTATCACATTAGACTAATACTCTCAAAAGCCATTGAGGTTCCCATTCCAAATTTAAGGTTGTGCACAGTGTGTATACTCAAAAAATAAATATCCATATTCTCAGGAACATTACCAAATATTACATGACATACTTCAACAGTCAGGTATATAAAATGAACTATTAATGCTCATCATGATACAACGATTAATCTGTGAAACCCCCAGGAGGTGTTACACAATCTATCCAAGATCAGCATCTGGCAACCTACAAATAAATACCAAAATTTAAATAAGCACTCTAATATCTTGATAAATAGATTCAGCAATCTGATGCTTGCCTGATATAAACTGCTGTTGCTTTTCATACCCCAGTCAGATCTGGAGGACAAAATTTATATTCATTTAAGAGAGACTAGAAAATGTAGTTAAACTGATACAGGAGTAAAAGACATGGAGACTATGCTCAGCACATCTCTCAGCACATCAGATCTGCCCCATCTTTCAGCAAAAGGCATCTATCTACACTGAATAATTGCTTTTAAAACTGTTTGCTTTCAGCAATGACTCCACAATAACCCCTGTGTGATGCGGAAGGTTCTGGGGAATATTTCTGGGTTATAAAATCAGTTCAGATAGGAGGGGCTGGTTAGGCTACATTGCACCAAATGCAGTCATACTGCTATGCATTTCAGGGAAATACTTCGATGAACCCTAGATGGGTCGCCAAAGGAATCCCACATTTCCTCAGAACACAGTTTGGACACCACTTTTGTGCCATCATGGCAGAAAGCACAGTCTACCAGAGTTGTGAAGTTGCTTCTCTACTTGAAAATGGAATATGGATAGATAGATCTCTGCTTTTCTACAAAGGCAGCTAATATACAAACCCAATATTTATTCATTTTTGAAATCACCAAGAAAAACAAGCAAAAAATATCGCCATTGCTGCCCTGCTGAGGAAAGGAGAGGGGAATTAAGATATTTTTAAATTGTTGCTTTCATAAACAGGAATGGTAGGAGAGCTGCGGACCCTTTATCAACACAAAATTAGATTCACAGGACACTATCCAACCAAATTAAGCACTGAAGTACCACTGTTTTTAATGGGAGAGTTGAGCACACCCTTAACTCTCTTGCACTGAAATCAATTTGGTTTATAAGCGTTTACTTTTAGCTAGATTGTGTCCACAAACATACAATTATTTTGCACACAAACACGTCAGCTGTGGGACTTGCCACTGAGCCGTGTTCTCAAGAGAAACCTAAAAGACCCCTGCCACTTACATAGAAGGCCTCTTTTTTATAAGGTCAAACAAAAGATGGTTTTGGGATTGCAGTACTTTTGGTTGCTTGCCAAAGTGAAATTTAAACTTAGATAGCAATAAAGGAGCTTTATTTTAAATCCAGCTAATCCTGAAATGGTGATTGGTACATGACATAGAAGTAAGCTGCATAAGCTTAAGAGTTTGACCAGAAAGAATGTATAGCTATTGTTCATATTAGGGGTCATAAGAGAACTACTTTCTCATTGCCAGTCCTTGAAAGCGACTTTCTCCCAGAGTAAAGGAAAGATATGAATAAATTCCAAGGCATAGTATGTATTTTATGAAATGGCGGTATAAAAATATTTTTATAGATAAGTAAAAAGTATTCAATTCTTTCTACTCTTGCTGCAACATGAACCTGTAGACTTTTCAAAACCTGGGAGAGGAGGATAGATGCAACACAGCATCAAGAACGGACAAAAAAATTTGGTTGCCTAGACTTCTGCTCAACATGGAACACTTTGAGTAGTGTTTCTAGTTGGCTAGTTGTGATGTAATGCCTGTGATGTACTGCTGACTGGGCCTCTTGGAGGCATATGATGGGCCTGTGTTCTGTAGTGTCTTCCTTTTAGTCAGAAAATGTTCATGTTAAGTTTGTTTTGGAAAATCCTTCCGATGTTCACACACTTTTAAATTATATTCCTGCGATGCTATTCAATGGACAGCAAAAGTGGATCCTGCAAGTCCTTGTGGCTGCAGCGAGACTTAAGATCTTGATGCACTTTCTATATTTGAACATGTAATTTATCATTGTCAGTCTCATTTGGCTTTCTATTTGGACACAGGGACTGCGTGTACTAATAATGCACATAGGTTTAAATTAAGACAGATGGGTTTTTATTGTTTATGTGAGCTGACATTTCTTTTTTCTATCTGTTATAGTTGCAATAAAAACAATTCTTTTTCTCTTTTTTTAATAAAATAGTAGCATGAGATGACGGAGCCATCTGCTTGTTTTCGTATTGATTCAGGGCTCTGGTGTTTTGATTGCATTAAGTTGTGTGTGTTTTGGGTTCCTTTAACTTCTTTATAAGCTGTTCTGGAAGTTTTATTTATTTATTTAGGAGGCAATCCTAAATTCCCTGGAAGGGTAACTGAGAGATCGTAGGATGTAATGGAGCTCTCTTTTTCTTTGTGGATAGAGAAAGAAGCCCAAAGTCTCCAATTGCAGAAGTGAAAAGGTCTGCCTTCATTCCTCCTCTGCCACTGTTGCCCTGTTGGTGGTAGGGACTGGAAAGCGGAATGTCTGGGTCAGATCAGTCTTTAGCTGGCAGAGTTACTAAAATCCCAACCCTTCCAGTCAATGGGATGAAAATTGGGAAACAACTGTATTTGGCAGGGAGAGGAGGAACAACCTGTTCCCTCCCTAGTTGGCAGAAGCTAGCAGATCTCAGGAACTGGTGGCTTTCCATCAAGAACAGAACCACCCTGATATCCATAGGAACTTGCCTGACCAAAACAAAAAGATGTAATTTACACAGAGATTCAAATACTCTACAAATTTGAGGAGTTATGGTTCATAAGTGTAATAAAACAGTACCAGACTTAGGAAAAATTGTCCACCGATATATTCCTTTGGGTAAGCATAGTGCAATATCCCATCATTTGCGATACGAAAGGTCTACCATGACTGGGCTTGAGAACATCCATGCCTTTGGCACAAGCATATAGGTGACTCAAGGTGACACACTAAGGCATTAATGCAAATGTGGGTCAATTTTTCCATGTGCAAATCTGTGCACCTATTCCCACACATGAATGCTTTCAGTTTTATGTCTCAAAATCCATCTCATTTCCCCCCGTCCTCATTAGTAGGTGGGGTTTGACAGGATGAATTCCTGCTGTGTGTTGTCCCCTCCCCTAAATTGGTACTTGCCCACCCACCATAAGTCCCAGAAACCCAAGGTTCCTTTGGGGCATGCAGGCAAGTATTTGTTTACCCGCCTGTACCTTTTAATTTTCATTTAAAGAAAAAATAAACACAGATTTTCTGATATAGCAGATAGCCACAAAAGAGCAGTCAACAAGCAATTCTTCAAAGTGTTCATCTCTGCCAAGTGATGAAACTTGAGATCCCTTATAGGACTGCATGCAAGTATTTGTTTACCTGTATATGCACTTCTTAATTTTTGGAAATACAAGTTTTCCGATAAACCAGATTTGCACATAAGTGCACTTAAAAGAAGAAGGGTGCGTTACTCCAAATAAAGGACAGATTTGGAATCACTCAGCTGTTCCAACAAGGTTCAGACCTACACTACAAACCTAACCATTCTTGAAAGTAATATTCAGCATGCCACAAGCAATGTGGGCACATGTTAAAAATGTATCTTATGAAATAGTCCTTACTCCAAGACCACCCAGTGAGTGGAGGGTGGTGGGATTTAAACCCCAGACTCTAAGTTCCAATACAATATTTTATCCACTGAACCTCATTGGGTGTTTTACTTGCAACTGAGGTGGTCAGTACCCAGGATGCATTTTTCCTTTCCACACAACTGTGTGTGGATTACGGGTATCTTGGACTTCTTATCACCTAATGTCCTGGTTTTACTGGGCTTGCACTTCTGAGAGTTACTATAAAACCTATTATTTATGTCAGACCCCAATGATCTCTAAATGTTTTTAAGGATAAGGTTTCCAAAGAGTTCTCTCTTCATTGTGGTTTATAGCACAGCTGTTTTTAATTTAACTGGGGTTGGTGTGTGTGTGTGCGCACGCACACACAATTCCATTTGGAATCAGCACTTCATAATAAATAAGGAAGAGTTAGATCAAATGAATGGTATCTCCTGTGTATAATTCTATTTTTATTCTTTAGCAACAAAAAACTGTAGGAGAAAGGGGGTTCTATGTTTTGATGAAGCCAAAGGCGGCCAACACAGGCCTGGCTCGCAAAGGTATATAATATGTCCCTTTCATGTATTTTCAGCCTCCCCAGCCCTTTTATTTAATATAAATGAGATAACATAACTTTCTTACATATATAAAAACAAAAGCAAGCACTCTGAAAATTCATATGTCATTTAAAAAACATAAAAAGGAAGGCTCTCGTGCTTTTGTTTATGGGAGATATAAGGCAACAAATGCTCAGTATTCCATCTAGTTGCATAGTAAAAAAGGAAGCCCTGCCTACACTTTCCAGTGTTCCAGCCAGTAAGTGTAAAGGTTTTGGAATGAAGGACATGTGACATTTCTGTTTTTCAGCTGTTTGATATAACCCCTGGAGGCACACTCCATTGTCTCTTGAGGCAGATGGATGTCAACAAGAAATTGCTTTATTTTATTAGGGTACATAGTGTTTAACAATTGGTGCTCAATACCTCATGTTACGTTTGCTTCAGGTTGAACATTTTCAGGTTGCGTCCCACGGCGACCTGGAAGTACCGGAAAGGGTTACTTCCGTGTTTCACCGCTAGCACAGATGTGCAAAATGACGTCATGAGCATGTGCAGAAGCGGCGAGACCTGCGCACACGCAGATGTGGGTTGCGTTCTGTTCATGTTGCAAATGGGCCTCCAGAACGGATCCCATTCGCAACCAGAGGTACCACTGTACTGATTTTATTTCATCATTTTCAAGAGTTTGAAATCCTTTGGGGAAGTGGCAGAAGGGCTCTTGGACCCCACATCGGAGCATCAGGACTCCCTCCCTAAGCTGGACAGAAGCTTCCTGGGCTTTGGAAATGAGAGGCCAGGCTTTAATGCTCTAATTTACCGGGAACATTTAGGTGACTAGCCTAGTTCCCCTAGTCCACTAGTCCATGCCACTGCTTATTTTTGCTTATTGTTTTGCTGTTGGTTGTTCAAAAGCAAGACAGAGGTTGTAGCTTTCTTTCCTTTGTGCAAAATGGAGGGATGTGCAACATCAAGGAAAACACTAACTTGCCATGGCCAAACTACTACTTTTTAGTGGGAACCCATCACACTTTTTGGGCCCTTTTGAAAAGCAGGCACCACCAGATTAGTTTGGAAAAGGGTGGGTTCTTTATGGCTGGCAGGCATATTTTCTATTTATTAGCTATACAGAAGCTTTTAGCGACAAGATGCATGACTGTTCTGCAAGAGCAAGCCACAAAGATACCATTTTGCTCATTAGAAAGGAAGTATTTAGGTATAAGCTTCAGATGTGGGGGCAGTGGGGGATAAAGTCCCTCCTCTAGTGCTGTAAGGGTACTATTACCCCAAATGAAAACTAAGCAATTGTAAAAGGATTGGGAAGCAATTAAGTACAGTGGATATTGCAATTTTCCTGTCTCAGAAAAGGCCCAGCTGGGAGGCAATAAATCTGGTTTCAAATGAAATGCACAAACCGCTCATTCTGGAGAAATCGTGGAGTAGTCCCAAGACTTCAAAGGGATTTTTCATGAGGCTACTTACAAGTAAGCGCTTCATAGATTACAGACTCTGTCTGGAATTGGATTTTAAACAAGAGCCAGTTCTCATGACCCTTCTTTGCATATTGAGATGTGGGTTGAATCCAGGCCAGCTGAAATTCACAAGATCAAACTGGAGTTGGCCGTGCTCATCGTAAAATGAGTAGGAGACTCTTCCAAGAGAAGGGCAGCTTGCAACTTCATTCACATTTGCTATGCTAGTATGACACACCCACCCACTATGGCCCAGTGCTTGCCAAGCTTTAGGGCTTCCCACTCTTCCCGTTGTTCTGCTGCTTTCCCCTGGGGAAAACCACTCTTTAGCATTCAATCAGAGCAAACAGCAATTTGGGTTTTCTCCAGATTGACGTTTGCTCCGACTTAGCACTAAAGAGCAGGTTTTCCCTGGGAAGGAGTGGGGCAAAAGGAAAACCACTTGGACCCATGCTTTCTAGACACAGGGCAAGCAGAAGTGTGGATGGGCCCTTAGACCTGTACACAAAATACCCAGTGTAAAACAAAAAATGAAAAACCTTCGCCTATAAAGCAAACTTGAAGAATCTAGCTTCCATATCTGACACTTTCCTAACTCCAAACAGAAAGATTTAGAACTGGATGTATAGAAGGCTTAGTTATTTGACATGCTAGCTGAAAGCTTCCAAGCATTACTTGGGCACCATAAAAGCAGTTAACCAAAACCATACACTGATTAGGCATTGGGTTTTAATATACATCTCCTTGCTACACTGAATTTGTGGCTATCTACTCCCCCTGCCCCTCTGCAGAAGCATTTGCTCTTATGTTGCTCACAATTAGTACTTTGCATGTATGAATAGAGAGTTCAATCATTAAGAATGCTCTAGTTATCACATTTTAGGTATTATGTTGCAATAAATATTTTCCGCTCTTAATCCTAAGTGCTTCTGAACATTTTGTAAAACCTAGACTGGAACGGCTTGAGACTCTGGTGAAGTGAAACACTTAAAGCACTGTCTGGATTCCCTTAACATTGCAGCGATCAATGTCTGTTGGTTCTAAGGCTACTTGCTTCTGGGTGCCTATCCTGTCCCATGGCAAGAAAAGTAGCAATTACATGTATCATGAAAGGTTGCATCCAATGCTATTCCTACTAGACCCATTTTATGCAACGAAACTGCTGAAGAAAGCATGTATGAATACAGTGTTACCTCAGGTTACAAACCAGAAGTAGTACCTCAGTTTAAAAACTTTACCTCAGGCTGAGAACAGAAATCGTGCGGTGGCAGCACAGTGGCAGCGGGAGGCCCCATTAGCTAAAGTGTTACCTCAGGTTAAGAACAGTTTCAGGTTAAGAACGGACCTCCAGAACAAATAAAGTTCATAACCAGAGGTACCACTGTATCTATGAATAGTTTACAATAGTTTTCATTCATTCTGTTCCTTTAAAGAAAGTTCATTTTGGGGTGAAGAAAAGTGTTTTCCTTTTTAAAAAACCTCTCACTATAGGTGCACACCATCTCATTAATTAGATATGAAATACTGTTTAATAATATAGCAGCAAAAATGATAACCCATGTTATTAACTAACTTATTCTTATGCATTTAGTTCTGTCATGTTTTCACACAGAGACACATTAGCGTTTGTCCACACTTTGCTTGTTCTGTGCCTAGAAAGGCTGGGTCCAAGTGCTTTTCTAGGCACAAGTCTGAGCAGTTTTTTGTTTTTTGTTTGCCCCACAGCTTTCCCCAGGAAAACAGGTTCTTTAGCTCTGAATTGGAACAAACAGAAATCCATGGAAAACCCAATTGCTGCTTCATACAATTCAGCACTAAGCTGCGGGTTTTCTTAGGAGCAAGCAGCAGGACAAAGGGAAGTATGGAAGCAGCACGGTTCAGGTGACAAATAGAACCCTTTAAAAGGGCTGTGCACAGTACCCCACAGACCATAATGCCTCACAGCATTTCTAGTTGAAGCGACTGTAAACTACGCAAGTCTCATGAACCCCGGGCCTACCTGGCAGCAAGTCAGTATGTCAAGTCCAAACTTGTGGATCAACCCACACAAGCAAAGTGCAAAGGTCAGGAAACACAGTCCAGGGCCAACCTAAGTAGCCAAGTCTGAAGTCCAGCAGTCAGGAGACAGTACAGAGTCAAGCCCTCTAGAGGTCCAGGAGCATCCAAACCCTCCAACATGGGCAGCTGGGCGGACACAGCCCCTCAGCTTTGCTTCCCTTTTGTACTTTGCATGCTGATTGCAGCATCTGGGCTTGATGAGGCATATGACTCTCACCTGTTCCAAGCCTACTCCAGCTGAGGAATCACACACTTCCTCCCAGAGCTAGCTAGCAAGCCCCACCTGGCCAGCTAGGGAGCTGGGCTGTGAGTCTTTGCCTCCTAGAGCACCTCTCCTGCTGCTCCCCATGCCTCAGAGCCTGCCATGTTTGTGGAGACAGGTGCCCCTCTGGCTCTGGTGATGCGTCCTGCTGCTCTGGTTCCCGTGCATTCACCCCCAGTGGCAGAGGGTGCGCAAACCCCACCCAGGGCTCACGCGCAGGGTGGCCCCCAAGGGAAATGGGGCAAAAGGCGCAGAGGGACCCCACTGTGGCTCCCCTCGCAAAGTGCACCCAGGGCACACCTGGCAGCAGAACAGCGGCCAGGTACAAGGAAGTTGCACAGCTTCCTCGAACCCCACAGCACTGGAGAGTGGCACTGCTGTCGCAGCCAAGCACAACGAAGCTACAGCTTCCTCGCACGCCGCAGCCTCTCTCTGGAGCTGCCATGGCCGGGTGCAAGCCAGGCTCTGATGACACAGCCTGTCGGTGGGGGTGGCTGGTCGTGCCCCTTCAAAAAATGCACCTGGGGCCACAGCTCCCCCAGCCCCACCATGTTACGCCACTGTTCACCCCATCCTCTGTCACTCTGAGTACTTTCTTCACCATCCCCTGTTGCTCCAATCCTGGCAACACTCCTTGCCGGGATTCTCTTCCTTCTCTCTGTGGTCCTGCCAGTTCATGACAGCAAGAGCTAAACTTAAATTGCTTTCAAACCTCTAGTGAAACATTCCATGAGAGATACTTATGTTTAGCCTCAGAACTGACACCCATGTTTTGAAATCTGTAAAAACACTGTTGGCACTATATTGTCTTATGGATTCTAGACGTGGTGAATCACAAACTCTGGATCCCTTTCCCACTGATGCCTATGTGAGACCATGTGTCTTTTATTCCAGTGTATCATTTCAACACAATGTAAGACATGGCTGCTCTCCTGAGACGGGACCTGTGACTTTCAAAGGTAACCTAAGGGGCAGCCTGCTGTTTTGAATAGCAACATTAAAAAAAATAATACCCATGAACAAAATGCATACTTAATGGTATTTCTTTGGCTATATATAGATGAGGCATTTCACATTGTAGGAAGGAGAACTTTAATGCTGTTGTGGAAGGATATTATGCAATGCTTTATTATATAATATTGATAAGGTAACAGACAATTTAAAGATTTGGGAGGAGCAGCTAAGGTCAAACCAAGTGATTATACAGTGTAGACGGGGACGTTTTTAGTGTATATCGCAGGATGCCCACAGAACAAACTGGATTATCATAAATGACTTGTTCATTAAAAAAATACCTAATATTATAAACATTTATTCCACCTTATCCATTTCAAATGTATAATTATATCACACTGTCAGTTAATGGAAGACAGCCAGTGTCTGATGTTGCCATGAATATAAATCCCATTTCAACTAGGAGGGCCACCTATTTTTGCAAATGGACTTGACCTGCTTTCACTTTAATCCTCTTGTGCCAGAAACTTGCTCCCTGGGCACATATAGAAGTGACCATTTTGCTCTCGCCATTTGCATTCCTATTCAAAGCTTCCTTCTGAAGCAAGATGCTTTCAAAAATGCTATTTTCTTTTCAACCCTATTCATGAAATATGAACTCAAGAAATCACTGGATACGGATTATAGCTTTTCAGGGGCTTAGATGGTATAATATTTTCATGTGGCCTATGGCAGTCTATGCCCCCCCCCCCCTTTAGTCTTGTCAAACAGGTTTCTGCAGTGCTTCAGAAGTGGATCATAGAGTCATATCCCACAGAATCATATGTCTGAGGTAAATTCTCATCCAACTTTCTGCCAATCCACCCTCATCTTAAAAACTTCTAATGAAGGTAGTCAGAAACTGTTCTACTCACAAAGAATCTTATACCATGAGGAAGCTAAGGACCTACAAACATAGAACATAAGATGAGTCCTGGTGGTTTGGACCAAAGGCCTATCTAGTCCAGTTTCCTGTTCTCTTAGTGGCAAACCACCTTGTGTACCTGTCAGAGAAAAAGTGAGGTATAAATAAGAGAAGAAGAACCTGAACCTTCAACATATTTCACCATTCACTTTCACCAACAGGCTGTGTACATACTACCACTTACTCCATATCCAACACACTCCCATCACTGGCAATTGAAGCCCAAGTGCACATGACATTAGCCAGAATCAATAGGTATTCTATAGCTTCTTGAGAAATACTCCTGCCTGATGTGTTTCCCCTCAAACCAGCTTCCACCCTATTTGAAGATGGAAGCCATGGTTAAGCTGAGGCATGTACATTTCAGGCGGTGTTGCACATGCACGGTTAATAGCGCATGTGCAGACGACAGCTTCAGTGAATTGTAGTTTGTTGCAGGGAAACAAATTGGGTAACAGGCATTGAGTGAGGACGCTCACCCACCTGATCTGTATATCAATGTAGGAATGAGACTTGAAATGCAGTGAGTGAGTGGGGCTGGGCAAGACAACTTCAATGTGTGCGTTGCCTCAGATATCGTGAGAGCTGTAGTCTGGCAGTATCTGGAGGGCAACAGGTGTTCCCTCCCTGCCTCACCATCACATGGCTGGCCAATATCTATCTCTTCATTCCCTGTGTTACTGCTTCCCATTATCTAACATGAAATGGTTATGTCCTACAAGAAAAAACCCTGTCCTTTTCTTTGTGCGATAGAGCTATCCACTGGTTTTAATAATAAAAACATGGGATTATCATGCAGCTGGGCACTTTTGAAATCTGAGAAAAGAAAAGGAGATCAAGGGAAAGGAGCCCACTCAGAGAAAAAGGAGAAATATTATCTAATGGCTGCAGCCAGCCCTTGTTTTTGTGAACTACTTGCTCCAGTTCAAATTAAATATGAATGATCAAAATGATATAAGAAAGTTCAAATCCCCAGGCAATGACTTTTCTCATTTTGGGGTTATGCCTAATTAAAATAATAATAATGGGACAGGAATATTTAAGCTTAAGTTTAAGTAAGCTTTAAGTCAACATCCTATGCTGAAATAAAATTCCCCAAAATTCCCAGGAGAGCCTGAACTGATTCTATGAAATCCAACTGCATAATCCAACATAAGCCTGCATGTCAAAAAAAGTTTGATATTTTCCTGTTTAACTCAAGAAGCTAAGGAATATTATTTCTCACGTCCATTTTGGGTGCAGCAAAGATACCACGTGGATTTTGCTTCGTGAGGTCTAAAGATGGTTTTCAGTCTACCTTTTATATTTAGGTTTGAATACCCAATGACCTTGGAGCCTGTACACTGAGTGCATGCTGTTCATTTAAGTCCCACAATGCAGCAGGAGGCAAGACTTCTCCTACCTATTCAGTTCACTCTGCATTGAGTCATCTACCTCCCTGTCCCTGCTGTAGTGAGGCGAACTCTGTCGCAAGCCACATCATGGGTCTTGTTTCATTTGTTACATGTACAGTGGGACCTCGGGTTACAGATGCTTCAGGTTACAGATGCTTCAGGTTACAGACTCCACTAACCCAGAAATATTACCTCAGGTTAAGAACTTTGCTTCAGGATGAGAACAGAAATCGTAGCAGCGGGAGGCCCCATTAGCTAAAGTGGTACCTCAGGTTAAGAACAGTTTCAGGTTAAGAATGGACCTCCAGAACGAATTACGTTCTTAACCTGAGGTACCACTGCCATTCTTCCAAGGAGCCTTAGAGTGCTTTTCATGGTTCTCCTCTCCATTTGCTCCTCACAACGACCCTGCGAGGCTGACAATGAGTAGCCAAAGGTCATGCAGAGATATTCATGGCTGAGTAGGGATGAAAGGGCAGATAACAGTACTGTGGATGAAATTAATGAACTGGAGAATCTTCACGTTCATTTAAGACTGTAAAGACTCCACATACAAAATAAACTGCTTCCTGTCACTTCAGAATAACACCAATAAAGATATTTACATCACTTATTTGAGGAAAAACATACAGAAGTGGCCACATAAAAAGGAATCTGACACCCTGGATCTTTGGGCAATATCCAACAAAATGCTTTCACTAGCACATGGTCTATTATTATTATTATTATTATTATTATTATTATTATTATTATTTTATACAATCCCTCATCTGAAGATCACAGGGCAGTTTACAATATGAACTTCCCCTTGCTGTCCTTTGCCCCTAAATCTGTTCTGAGGTTTCCCTCAACCTTCTGTAGGAACGTGGGTGACGCTGTGGTCTAAACCACTGAGCCTCTTGGGCTTGCCGATCAGAAGGTCGGCGGTTTGAATCCCCACGATGGAGTGAGCTCCCATTGCACTGTTCCAGCTCCTGCCAACCTAGCAGTTCAAAAGCACACCAGTGCAGGTAGATAAATAGGTTAATAATAATAATAATAATAATAATAATAATAATAGATTTTTATTTATATCCCGCCCTCCCCAGCCAAAGCTGGGCTCAGAGCGGCTAACAACAGTAAAAATAGCACAATTTACATAAAATGGTTTTTCCATGTGTTCTGGTTTCCGTCACGGTGTTCTGTTGTGCCAGAAGCAGTTTAGTCATGCTTGCCACATGACCCGGAAAGCTGTCTGTGGACAAATGCCAGCTCCCTCGGCCTGAAAGCGAGATGAGCGCCACAACCCCATAGTCACCTTTGACTGGACATAACTGTCTAGGGGTCCTTTACCTTTTTACCTTTATATGCCATATGGTCCTGGCATCAGATTCTTCAAGATATAATAAATATCAAATCATAAAACATTTGAGCATTCAGAGTAAAGGCTTGCCATGAAGAAAAACAATAGCGAAAAGTCACTTTGTGATGACTTTAGCTTAACGAAGAGTAACGTGGGAATCTGACCATGTCAAGAATGACTGTCTACTTGCATATACAGGAAAGAAAAAGCAAAGAGTTCACTTGCAATATCATTTAGATATTACAGTGATATTTGGACAGATCGTTCTTGGCTGAGCCGAACATCCTCTGCATAACCTTTGAAAACTTCATTTCATCTTTGCTCTTACGTCAACCCAGCTGGAGAACTGGGTAAGAAATAAATAAGGAGTAGAAACTGGCTGCACACCAGATGTTTAATATGTGCTAATCCCTTCCAGGTAAATACTTTTATTTTTATTTTTTTAAAAAAACAGTAATTTTAAAAAGGAGTTTAGACTTAGTACATGCTATTTTTCACATTTACTGCTGAGCTAGAGCCCATTTACTCCGAGACAATGAATATATTGGTGCCAGAAAATATGGTAAAGTTTCAAGGGGAAGCACCACCAACCCTTGTAGGGAATATCATCTGCCTGCCAAAGACAACACACAGGATAGCTTTATGTTCCACAAACCTTCCCAGTCTCTGTGGGCTAGGATCGAGTATCTAGCCAAGAAGCATATGAGGATCCAGCCTACCTAGGAGTCTGGGCTTTGTGAGGGATGGAGGGATGGAGGAAGTGAAGCCCTTGCCAACAGGGACCACCCGCCTTCGTCACCATGGCAAGCTGGCTCTTCGAACCCGTATCTGCAATTTCCCTTCCCCCTGGCAATATGACTTGTGTTGTGGTCATGTTGCCAAAAGGAAGGCAAGCTAAGCCGTAGCCCAAACTAACTGCTCAGGCTTGATTACATTCCTGATGCACCACAAAACTCATTTACAAAATAGTATTTTCAAGGGAAAGTTGAAAGTATGTTCCCAGAGGTGGAAGAAATGAAATCTTAGGGGGCTTTTTGTTCTGTTGATTTGCCCTCTAGCTAAACTATCTTGCTATTTGTGTTCATTTAGAGCTGCTTGGCAGGCTGAGTGTATGTCTGTCCGCGTGTATATGATTCATACGGAACTGTAAAGAAGAAATGTTGGCTAGTCAGTCTTATAAACCAAAGTTCGTTGTGGTTTATAAAAACAAAGCAGCTTGTCAATTATCATTTGCAAAAGAATGGCACGTGCCAACTTTTTTCCTGCACTAAGACTCATTAGCCTTTGTTATGACATGCCAGGCAGTGAAGTTCACTAGATAAGAATTTTCTGTTCTGAGCAGTAGTTCTGTCCTGGTTTATACATTCAGCACCTCTGTAAGAAAAGCATACTAGACTGGAATCCTATACACAGACACTTAACCTGGGAGTAAATCCTATTGAGTAGACAAGTATAGGATTGCATGGCACAATAATGTACCATTTATCATTAAGGATGCATCCATCTGACCTGCTCATTGGCCAGTCAACCTGATTTGTTTGTGTGGCGATTATATGCAACTCAGAATCTCAATACTTCAACGACTGTGTCTCCCCACATGAAATAACTTGGACCCTGAACTTGGCATCTGAGACCCTTCTCCATGTGTTCCACACTGAGGCAGGTTTGGAAGGTGGCCACATGGCAGGCCTTCTCAGTGGTGGCTCCCCATTTATAAAATGCTCTCCCCATCAGTATCTATTTCGGGCTCCGGGCAAAACCATTATTGTTCTCCCATGCTTTTCAATCTTAATTTCCTTATCTTTTAGCGGGGTGGCATTGAGCTTGATCTGCTCTTTTATATTTATTACTGGTGTGATTAAAGTTGTTTTTATGCTTGTTTTTAAGTGTTTTCTGTACGTTGCTTTGATTAACTTTTCTGAAAAAAGCAACTTAATAATAATGATAATAGTGACTTCCCTTCAATTGATTGTTATCCCACACTTTCAAGCGGGTTTCCCCACCGCTCTCCTTATTGCCACTCTCCATTCTCCTCGGCCCAGTATACCTGAAGGAGCATCTCCACCCCCATCGTTCTGCCCAGACACTGAGGTCCAGCACCGAGGGCCCTCTGGCGGTTCCCTCACTGTGAGGAGCAAAGCTCCAGGGAACCAGACAGAGGGCTTTCTTGGTAGTGGCGCCCGCCCTGTGGAACGCCCTCCCATCAGATGTCAAAGAGATAAGCAACTACCTGACATTCAGAAGACATCTTAAGGCTTTCAGGGAAGTTTTTTATGTGTGACATCTTAGTGTATTTTTGGAGGCTGCCCAGAGTGGCTGGGGAAACCCAGCCAGATAGGCGGAGTACAAATAATAAATTATTATTATTATTATTATTATTATTATTATTATTGCAAAAAATCCATTTTTTAAAAAATAAAAAGACTTGTTGTGGAAGAGTGCCGGAGCACTTTAATCCACTTCAATTGTACAAACCTAAACTTTTAAGTATGCAGTTGCATCTCAACTGCTAGATAGTGACAATTGGGAGGGGACCAGAGATGGCTAGAAAAAAGAAACGCTTAGATGAGCCCAACAGTTTCTACAGGTTAATGGGAGAATCTATCTTCTCGACATTGTTTTGAGACCCCAAACATTCCCTGCCACACATCAATGCCTTTGCTGCATTCACTTTCAATAACTTGTTAATATAAAACTCATCACTTTGGTTGCTGCCTGAGTACTACTTCTAACCTACCACAAATACAAGAGGCTGTTTGCTTGAACGGGTTCAAATGTCCTGCTTTGAACCCTCCTTTCTAGCTATATTTATTCACGTTATGTCAGAAAATCAGATTAGATTGTATGCTCAGAACATACTAAAACTGTCTTTATTTTAGCTGTTTTCTCCTTAATGACACAGTTTTGGATGTAGTCCAAATACGGACAGAATCAACAACATTTGCTTCTAAAAGCCCTGTAAGATCTTTCCTTGGAGAGATTTGTGTCACAGGAATGACAATCCCTTAATGGTCATCTCCGTTTACCGCAATATTTAAGGATTTTTAGCTGACCAAAAAAACATTCTGCTAAATCCAAAGTAACAGTCAGATGATATTATGCTGTTCATTTTCTAAAAAGGAAAACCTGTATTATACTGTGCATTGAAGATGCATGTTTAACATTTTGCTAACAGAAGCATCACACAAAGCACAAGATTCTGAGATACCTCAACTGGGGTTTTTAACTGGAGCTGGTAGCTCAGTTCTTTGGACATATTGTTAGTTTTATTTCTCACAAGAAAGACACAGTTGTTCTTTAGCATCCAGATAACTTTACTAAAGATGCCCAGATCATTCTGTGGCACTATCCTGCCCCTGATCTCATGTTGTGTAGGGGTGAGGTAGAGTAATAATACCAGAACAGGCACAACAGACATTAAAAGATCAAGAATGAACATGGAAGAATCCACAAAGGGGATGTGGGGGTGACAATGGCTGCAGAGGAGAAGAAGGTGAGGGGCATCTTCCTCTTATGAAAGAATATGGAAAAGGAGTCAAAGGCAGCCTGGAAAGAGAAGGGGAAGCAGTTCCAGAAAGCACTGCAGCTCATCTGCCTGGCATGTGGAAGGTCCCAGGGAACAATTCCTGCCAGAAATCCTAGTAAAATCTGCCAGTCATTGTAGACGGCACTTACTTGGTATATGACAGTTTCTCCTGTGTAGTAAATAGATGCAGGTTGCATTAGTCGTGCCATGAGCATGAGTTTGTGCAGCCCTTTTCCCTTCGAAAGTCATAGAAACAGCAACTGGGAAAGTTGGGGCTCTCACGCCATGCCCTTTGAAGGGGAAAATGGACACACAAATGCCCTTCACAACTAATGGAGCATACACATATCTTCACAAGATGGGAAAAGATATGAGGCGCTCATATCCACATTTTGAAAAACATAACATTGTATTTTGAAACAAATGCAGCAGCAAAATGGGTGTGCACACATACAAACAAATCAGCAATACAAGAGGACTACCGATTAAGGCGACAGGAGGTAAGGAAACTCAGAAATCAGGATTATCATTGTGGGCAATAGAGTGAAGCAGAATTTAGCTATGCAAATACGCTAACATCATGCATCAGTGGCAAGCTTTTGCCAGAATATATGCAAAAGAGATTTTGAGGTGTGGAGACCTGCTGAGCACAACAAAAACTCTGCTAGTACTCAGCAAGTTCTGTCAGAAGTCAAACAATTCCTGCTTCCCTGCCCCATCTCAGTTCCGCTCTTTGTCACTGAAGCACTTCATGTAGGAACAAGCAATTACAGCTATCGGTGAAACAGTTGACTACCTCTCAAGGCTTCATAGCACATGATTTGATTTGTAATGGGCTAAACAGTATTATGTGCTCTTGATTATAAACTGGAATAATGTTGCCTTAATGTTCGCCTAAATCGAAAAAGGAGAAGTCGGGAGCAAAGACGATGTGCGGAATAATGGCGTATGCCTAATTACTCTTCTCAAGAGCAGGCTGTCTAGACAGCCAAGCAAGTTAGAACAAAGTAAGATGGAGGGTGAAAATTCAAAATATAACCATAGCAACAATAAAATAGTAAGAGAAGCAAGCAAATTATGTCTTATGCTAATTCTACAGGGAGCCTTAACAATGTGAAAGGAAAAGGAAACATAAAACAACTGACCGAATTCCCTCAAACACACACACACATTTCTAGATGACAGAAACGAACTTTTGTGGACAGTTACAAGTATGTCACATGCCCTATTTAATAGGTAAGGGCAGGCTTGAAAAAAAACAAATTCTTTAGATGGTGAACATTTACTATGTTTCCTTAATGGACCTCTCTGTGTTCCTGGCACAACAGGTTTGGGGTTGGGAGGGGAGGGGAGGGGGTGTTGCTTGCTTTTACATCAAATCTTACTCTCAGATCTACATTGTGTGAAAACATCCAGGAGGGGAAGTGGGTGAGAAAGGCAATGGATTGGCGAGGTCTGCAAACACAAAAATAATGAGAAGCAGATCCTACCTAAACAGTCAGAAATTATTAGTCCAGATTTAATACAATACCAGGGAGTAACAGTCCCCTAAATATTTTATTTCAAACCAAAGGCCTTCAAAAAACATAAACATTTATAAGAACATGAGAAGTGCCTACTGGATCGAGCCAAGATCCAGTCTAGTCCAGCAGCTGTTCTCATAGCGACCAACCAGATACTTGTGTGAAACCTGAAAGCAGGATTCAGACACATGAGCACTTATCCCTTCCTGAGGTTTTCAGGAATTTTGGGTATTCAGAAGCATTGCTGCCTCCAGCTGTGGAGGCAAAGCATAGCCCTCATGGCTAATACCCATCACTAGTCTCTTACCAATTTGTCTACAGTGATAAAAAAATAAAATAAGTAAAGGCAGTGCTGGGGCGGGGCAGGGAGAAGGGGGAACTCACCTGATATGCATGGATCAGCTGAGAAGTGGAACTGTTTTGCCAGAATGTCTGTGAGAGCGTATGGAGTGGCCACACCCACTGCCAGCATGTAGACCTCAGAGGGTTGGTCAAGGGTGAATGTGGCCCTCAGGCCAGAAAAGGGTTAACCACTCTTGCTTTAGGGTCATTCATATAAATGATTAGCCCCATCCCGCAAAACTACATATATATCATTCCAACTACTAGAGCACATTATAGTCCAGCCTAAGATATATTTAAGTTACTTCTGCTTCTGATAAATACACGTACATCTAAAACTTGTGTTGTCCACCAATGAGTTATGTTGCAGTCTGGATTCCCAATGGCTGATGATTTGTAAATGTGCTTCCATACCCATGAAGTTGGCTCTAGGATTTGATATGCCGTTCAGCAGAACCGGACTGGTTTCCAATACTTCTCAGTACTTCCTTGCACTAGCAGAATGCTATCACACAATCACTGACATTTATTGATGGGATTTGTAATTTGCACTGGTGGAGAACATTGGCCCTTCCAGTACAAAAGGGCTTCTTGCAGGGCAGTGCGAGAATGGGGTAGCTGTAATTTGATGTCACACATAAAATAAAGTTGTTGTTGTTGTTTAGTCATTTAGTTGTGACCTACTCTTCGTGACCCCATGGACCAAAGCACACCAGGCACTCCTGTCTTCCACTGCCTCCTGCAGTTTGGTCAAATTCATGTTAGTAGCTTCGAGAACACTGTCCAACCATCTTGTCCTCTTTTGTTCCCTTCTCTTTGTGCCCTCAATCTTTCCCCACATCCGGGTCTTTTCCAGGGAGTCTTCTCTTCTCATGGGGTGGCCAAAGTATTAGAGCCTCGGCTTCAGGATCTGTCCTTCCAGTGAGCACTCAGGGCTGATTTCCTTCAGAATGGATAGGTTTGATCTTCTTGCAGTCCATGGGACTCTCAAGAGTCTCCTCCAGCACCATAATTCAAAAGCATCAATTCTTCGGTGATCAGCCTTCTTTATAATCCAGCATACATACATAATACAGTGGCCAATTCAAAGGTTGTATGAAAATATAGAAGAGGCTAGTTGCTCCATCCATTGCTGGCGACCATCTGGAAAATGTTATATATTGGACAGCAGAACTAGGTTGCCTATCATTAATTCTAGATTCCACTTCCTGCCCCTTAAATTTGCAAACTGTCCCCCCCCCCAATTTATTGCACTCCATCATTCATATTTGTCTGAGCAACCCATGCAGAATGCCAAGCTTTGTCACTGTTGATGTATCACTTCGTATCGTCTCCGTTTTTTGAACATTCCTGCATTAATGTTTAACATCAGTGATGATTGGTCCTCCCATGCTTTGACCAAAGCAAGAAGCTAGTCTGGCAAGGAGTGTGGGCGTCGAGTGGCTTTTCTCAAGCAGTAGCATCCCATGCCTTGTGGGAAATGCTTTTGAAATCAAGAAGCATTCCAAAAAGCGGCATCTGATAGGACATGGAGGGAGAGGCCAGCTGTTCAAAGAAGAAAGCCAAAACTGGGCTAGCACAAACCTAAATAGCTCTTCAGATCACAGCTTATGTCAGCAAAACCATTTCTCTGAAATCCCTGGAAAACAGTACTATCTGGAATGGCTCTTATTAGCAGAAATTGTAGAGATTTGGTTGCAGTGGAATGCTGGAGTGGAAGCAGAGGCGTTGCTGTGTTGGCTAACGGATCTGTAATTAGGACCATGCATGTGCTTCAGTAACTGTGATGTCATGGAAATGATAGTCTTTGCCATGTGGTTCCTTAGCCACAATTATGATAATTAAACCTGTTGACTCTGGGGCGTGGCTAAGTAAAGCTTGGATTCATGAGAGCAAGAACGGCTTTAGGATTTTTCATATTCACTCAGTTTCAGCTATAGATCGCTAGCCCAACTTCATTTTCTGCTGCTAATCTTCATTCTCCAGTGTTTGAATCTAGAAAACTCAACGGTGTGTAAGTAGGGCTGCAATCTATACACACTTAGCTGAGAGTAAGTTCAATTGAATTCGGTGGGACTTATTTCTGAGTAGACACATATCAGATTCCACAGAATAGCAGTGCGAGCCAGCTTTATTTAGTCTTCACTGTGCTCATCACTGTCAGTGGGGAACCACAAAAGGAGAGAGTGAATCTGATTTTAGAAAGATTCAGATGTTGCTTTGTTTATGTAACTCCTTCCAGAATGAAATTTTACAGTGAAAGCAAAATTGTTCCATTTCAGATAGCAGAAACCAGGTCTACCTCATTAGTATTTGGCATCTATATCAGGAAGAAACTAAGAAATCACAGACATCCTGGAGGTGTGTGCTTTACAAAAAAATCAGCCATATTGAATTTATTTTCAAATCTGAGAGGAGCTCATAAGTTTTTGATCCAATTTTCTTTAAAGCAAACAAAAAAACAAACGAAACTCTCATACATAATATAAATCTAAAACACTGTTCCATATTTTCTAAGTCTCCGACAGAAAAAAGCTTCCAGGAATAATTCTCCATTGCAGAATATGATTTTGTTTCTTAAGGAGTCCAGTTTTAAAGCTTCCAAAAGTGTTATTTAAGTCTCCATTAAAAAATGCTAATAAAATAGAGACTGTTGAACTGTTCAGATAAAAGTAAAAAAAACTGGTGGCTTTTCTTAACATGGCTACATGGATGGTTGCTGCCCCATCTGTGAAGTCAATGGAGAATCTTAACTTGGAGTTCTGAGAAACTACCCTTTTGGAAAAGTTAACCAAACAACTCAGAGCTACAGGAGAAAATGCAGACAAGGAAAAATTACCAGGAAATTTGGCTTGACCCCCCCCCATATATAAATATTATAGATAGTTGACAGCCCCCAGATTATCATGGGCTGCTTTGCAGAGATACTTTCAGTGTCATTAAGGCACTCCAATTAATCTGACATTTTTGTATGAAATGAGATCGAGGCCGTTCCTCAGATTGCTTATTGTTTATTGTTCATTTTTATGTTGTTTCAGTCGTTCATTGTTATAGGAAAATCCATTTACATAAATGAAAGTCAGAAACCAATCAAATGTGAATTGCCCATCCTCCATTTCTGCCTGCTATGAAACAATTCAAAAGTCAGATTACTGCCAGGAGATAGAGGCAGAGGGAGGGTGATGGGAACAGAACACAGCAGCAGTGCCAGAGAAGCCACAGCTGAATCCGCCTTTGCAGCTGTGAAGTTGTTACAAGATAGGGTGGTTTTCAAGGTTGGGACCTAGAAACCTCAGTTCACTGCGAAGGGTAGCATAAGTGGCAATACACTGCTAATCCAACACATGGCAAAAGTCTAAATGGTGATTTAAAAAACAAACAAAACCCTAACACTGTCACAATAACACTTGTATTGGCTTTGGACGTCACCTCTTTCTCTAGAAAATATAGCTCTGCTAGAATCCAATGATGAGCAAGAGTTTTATCTGATTGTATTTTATTTTGTTGTTAATTTGCTTTAGGAAATTTCTTTTTTCCTTTTTTTTTTGTATAAAAGGTAAAGGGATCCCTGACCATTAGGTCCAGTCGTAGACGACTCTGGGGTTGCGGCGCTCATCTCGCTTTACTGGCCGAAGGAGCCGGCGTACAGCTTCCGGGTCATGTGGCCAGCATGACTAAGCTGCTTCTGGTGAACCAGAGCAGCGCATGGAAATGCCATTTACCTTCCCACCAGAGAGGTACCTATTTATCTACTTGCACTTTTGTGCTTTCGAATTGCTAGGAGTAATGGGAGCTCACCCCGTCGCGGGGATTCGAACCACCAACCTTCTGATTGGCAAGCCCTAGGCTCTGTGGTTTAACCCACAGCGCCACCAGCGTCCCAGTTTTTTGTTTTTTGTTTGTATAGTGACTAACAAATTATTATTTATATCCTGCCCAACTGGCTGGGTTTCCCCAGCCACTCTATGTAATAAATAATAAAAGTAACTGAATGTTCTTTTGTGTAACAGGACTTCATCTTCCTCTTCTCCCACTTCTCCCCAAACAAATCCGTTTTAGTTCTCTTAAGAGGAAGAGGAAATTCTATTGCATGAGCAGAAATACACTCCATGTGCACAGACAAAAAGAAAACAAGAACGTTATTCCCCTCACACATCTACAACATTGTAAACATTGAAAGAGTCAGGGCACAGGCCGTTTCACAAATGTGCATAAAATCTGCATATGCTAATTTATATGCATAGCTAAAACTTTAGGTCTCTGATGATGACTAGGGTCTCACAGCACTGAGCTTTTGTGCTGTGCATTCTAGCAACCATGTAAGTGATAGGATTGTTGTTATTGTTGTCTAAAAAAGGAGTGAGGGAAAGAGGCAAGAAGACTGGGACTCTGGTAAAAAGACCTAGAGCTTACTCCCTAACAACGCCCTTAGTTCCTACAATGGAAAAGGCTGTGGGAACCACAATAGAAGTTTATCTCCCTTATATGTTATGTCTCTTTTTAAGAAAACCCACAAAGCACTGCACTCAATGATCACAACACACACCTGAAAAGTGTCCAGACCTGGATGTATTGATGTTACTGATTAAACACACCAACCCTACAAGAACCCATGCCAGAACTCACCACAAACGCCTCCCTTGTTCTCTTATAATGGCAATGGCACCCACCTGAGAGGTTAGAAAAAGCCATGTGGATTCTGTCCATGTTTGCACAGATGGGTGAAAGCCATCCCCCCTCTCCTCAGATTGACACATAAATGAACCAATGTCCTTCCCTCTCCCAAAATGGGAAACAATGCAGTTTCATTTCCCAAAACAGTCTGATACAACAATGAGGTGCTTCTAGCGGCGCAAGCCACCATCTTAGATTATATCCTGTAAGTTCCTCAGCTGTGAATTTGCTATAGCAGCCAAAATGTTCAAAAGCAACACATATTTGAACTAAGCAAAAATGACTGTTTCCTTAAGTGTTATAAACTTGAAGTCATTGACAGAAATATTTTAACATGATTTGGGGATGTGAAGCAAGGGAGGGTAAAGTTCCCATTAGAAAAGGACCCAGACCACAACAGTTGGAGCTGAGCTGAGATTTTCTTAGCATCTGGATAGTATTCAATTCTGGGGTTTTGGTCTGGCTGTTCTTACAAACTGAGACTATCTACAAAGTTTGGAATTTTGACTATAGCTCTCCCAGTGGAGCCACAGACTTGAGTCAAACCCCTTCCAATTCATATGCCTCCAAATAATACAAGTTAAACTCTTTGAGCTATGTTTATTCTGAGCCTCATAAAGTGGGTGGTCTCATTTTTTCTTTTTCACCCACAATTTAAATAAAACACATCTTTGATAGGTGTCTCAGATTAATCATCACCACCACCCTTCTCCTTCATTCTTTCCTGTGCTGAACAGCAATCAAGAACATAAGAAGAGATCTGCTGAATCAAATCATTGATCAATATTCATTGACCACCCACCTATGCAATGTCCTTTAAAAGGATCTCAAAACATCTACAGCACGATGACACGAGATTTCTTCACCATGTGAATACATGCATGCATTCTTCACTTGGCCAAAAAAATGTATCTGTTCCACTAGGGAAGGAAAGATAAAGATTAATTAGTTCCATAACACACATAAGAAGGTTTGGATTAACTATTCATATTGGTTTAAATGGGATGCAGCTCAACAAACTTAGATCTAACACGCTGTGTCCCAACTTGGCAGTTTCATTCTTGGTCATTCTTGACCTTGTATGTTCTTGGTCATACAATGACCTTGGTCATTCACAGACTTTGTATATGTTTTATTAAAAATCCAAAATGATTGTGATCATCACAATTCTCTGCAATTCCGAACCCTTTGATTTATTTGTAAGTGGCTTAAATAGAAACTCTGTGCAGCCTCAACTGTTGATTTTAATAAACTTTTGAACCTTTTGTGTTTTCTATCAATAATTGTTTAAGTTTTTTTTTTATATTGTTGCAAACTGCTTAGAAGTTTGGTGGTTTGGGGGGTTTTTTACAAACAAATTTTATCTACATTTTATTAAATGTCTGGTTGTCTCTGTTTCCATAGATGGAGAATATTAGGAGTCCTACCAGGTTTGATTTTGGGTCAATGGCTTTAAAGGAATCCCCATCTCAGCTTGTCTGGTCTCCTGGAGGATCAGGTGGTCATTTCCTTTAAAAACTAGAACACCAAACACTATGAACCCTACCTTCCACCCAACCACCCCCAAAAATCCCTGCTAAGAATTGATTCACTCTGTTCCTTTCCCTCTTGCCTTGAATTGTCTTGAGGTGAAGAAGAGCAGCCAGTGCCCAGGCTTTATATCCCTAAAGCTAGAGCACAATACAAAGTTATAACTCTGCTTCGATCCTTTGTTTTGAAAAATTAAAGCATTGTGTGAGTCACAATGTTCATGTCTTTAGGTTCCTTTGTTTCAACATTTGTATCTATGGCATCTGTGTTCTATAATTATACATGAGTGACAAATGTCTGTTACTTGCTGCTCTCTATTACTGGGATCTACTGGTATTCCTCCTATGAACTTGGGAGTCCTAACTCAGTTGCTCACAATTTTGGGGGGCTGCAGCCTGTAAATCCTGTCAGCAGCACCAGCCCCCACTGTCCCTGAAATCTCAATGTCCTTGAAGAGGTTTGTCTTCAACATCCTTCCTTCTAGCTCACGTTTGGTGCCTGAGGCAGAACAGCAAATGGCACTCCCTTCAAAAAAAATATAAGCGAAGGTACATAGTGCCAACGTCAGCCAAGTTATTTTGGCACCTGAGGCAAGAAAATCCCACAATTACCTCCCACTCCCTCTGACAGTAATAACAAATAACAATTTGCTGTCCTTTGGTGACTCCCAAAATCTGCTTCCTGAGGCAGCTTTTCACTCTGCCTAATGGCAGGGCCATCCCTGGGCCTCTGCAATTGGGCCCCAGCCTTCACTTCCACGTGATTGTTTCTGCCTCTCAAAGTCCTAGAAGTGAGGGAACCCAAGGTAGAGAAAGTCTGGTCCAGAGATAAATTATTACATTGGGGCCTCTTCCTCACCCAGCTTGTAAACCAGATGGTTGAGCTATTCCTGCTTGTTTAAGAAAGAAGGAAACAGCATGCTGAAACTGGCCTTCTTCACCTTTCTATATCAGTAGAACAAGCTGGTTACTGTCCTGCCTTGGCTACTCAGAAATTGTGAGATAAAAGTTTGGGGGTTGTGCAGCCTCAGCATCAGGCTTGTGTTGAGGGGCATAGCATATAGCACAGCATTTCATGTCCCTCTAGGAACAGTTAATGAATCTATTATGGGACCCTCTAGATCAGGTATGTCCAAAGTCCGTTTCGGATTGGTTACATGTTGGTTTAATTTGACCCCTGTGGCAGTTTATTAGTTTATTTCCTGGGGGTAAAATCCTAAAAAAAGCTCAACAACTTTGGAGTAAAATCATAAAAAACAACAACTTTGGTTGGCCCTTTGGTCTGGCCCTTACGGTCCTTCACTTCATCAATTTTGGCCCTCTTTGAAAAAAGTTTGGACACCACCACTGCCTAGATGTTTTGGACTACAACTAGAGTGTAACTTCCTTTTTGCATTGCATTTGAATTCATGCTAAATTTTCTCCAGCTTGATACAATCAACCCTTCCTAATCTAGGCCCATGTAGTAGTACACGAAACTATATTTCCTTCATGTTCAAGTCTTCCCATATAGCCAATAATGGTTTGTGCAGGTGGACATTAGCTTTTGAATTATTTCCATGTATCATTCTGTTGAAAGAATGGAACAATAGGGGGAAGGGGAGGGAAGTCTTTGCAACCTGCTGGTTTCTGCCTCAAACTCCAACATTAACTGCATGGCTTTGCACTCGATGAAGGAGATTGGCCCCAAGAAACAACCGAGATGCTTATCTGATGTGGCACCGAGGACAGTGTTCTGATGCTTTGTAACTGCAGGTTTAATTTAAGGACAAAGTTTTGCTCGCTGTGAAATATCTTTTCCTGTTCACCTGCCAGTGTCATACTGAGCAATTAAAGCACAGTGCACTTCATTCCATGGGAAAAGCAAAGACAGAAGAGAATCATAGTTACAGTATTTCTGACCTAGCTAGGTCTCGATTAAAAATGTAGATTTGTTTATCCCAAATATCACTTAAATTTACCTTAAATGTGAACCTCGTTTTTTATAAATGGTTCCCATTTCCAATTAGCCAAATTAAACAGAGAGCAAAAACAATTAGGATTAGGTAGATTCCATGTGGGATAGGCTCACTAGTATATCTAGTTTTTGTGTGCAATCTGTTATAGTTATGTATGTATTTATATGTCAACCATCTGACTGGGTTGCCCCAGCCACTCTAGGTGTTTCCCAACAAAAAAGAGTAAAAACACAATACAACGCCACACACACACAAAACTTCCCTGAACAGGACTGCCTTCAGATGTCTTTTAAAAATCACATAGCTGTTTATCTTGAATACTGAATATCATTCAATATAGACAACATTTCATGATCTGCCACTTTTCATGTTCTCTTTCACCATCCATTTACTCGCCCTGTATGCACCAAAGCTTATTACTCAAACGTTTGTGCCACGTTCATTCATACAACTACGACTCAATCGCTCTCTGACATTGGTCTCTGGTGTTTCAGAAAAGCCATGTAATCCAATTTAAATATATGTCAAGTGAAGTTATAACCTGCAACCTTGTTCGATTCAAGGGCAACAACATGAATAGGTCTTACTTTCTTGGGTTATGTTACATTGCACCTTAATTTCACGAAGTCCTCTGCAGAACTGGAAGTACGTACAATTAGGAACTTGCAGCCTCGGGTCGTGTAGCCTTGGGCGAACCGGCGGAGGTGGTGGCATGAAGCCTGAAGTTTGTGCCAAAGAGCAAATGTAAATCAAGCTTGGCATTGAAATGAACTTTCTGGGGAATCTGGCCAGATCTGGCAATAAATCCAAAAGGTAAAGCAAAGTCACTGTTGGGGAACAAACTACAAAGTAAATCTCAGGGAATGATCAAAGAAACATGGTGCAGCTACCTTGCTGAAACAAAGTCTGGCTTCTGCTTGGATAGGAGACCACCTGTATTCCCCCTTATAAAGTATATTGAACTCCTGAGGTGATACATAAAACAAATATGCTATTAAGGACCATCATGGCAACAAGAATGAATGCAAAAGCTGGTATTATTCTGTTGTTGTTGTTGTTGTTGTGCAAAGGAGCATTTTTGAAATTGCTTGTCTAATTAATGCATGAAGGGGTTAAGACCATAGAGTAAGCTGTCCTGCCAGGCTTAGCTCACCTTGGGAAGGATTGGGTAATCAAGACTTTGTTCCCCTCCAGTCTACTTGATGAACTCAGTGTGTGCAGAGTTGGTCCAGTTTAGCTGCATGGCTCTCACAAGTCATTTGTGTGTTCCTATACTAACAGTTTAGGAACTTTCACCACTTTGCATCTAAGTTACGTTTTATTGCCTGTGCAACTTTTTGGAAAAGCACATGAACCTGGCCTTTGAAGAGTTTGCAAGGAAGCCAATTTTTAATTTACCAAATGTGTGCTCTCTTCCTATGCTGGGGGAAGAGGGAAGTTTAGGAACACACAAGGGCATATTTTAAAGGTCCAACGGCCTCTATTTTCCTCGCTTTACTTTGCTGCATATTTTGTGATGTTAAATCTCTGCTTGGGTTCTCTCAGCAAAGAGTGCTTGCCCCAAACTTGGATGGCATATCAGGAATTCTCCTTTTTATACCTTTTAAAAATTATTTGCACCGACAGAAATGACGTTGGCTTTTGGATGGAGATGGAGGAAGGAACAGTGACTTATCCTCCCCCCGCACGCTTGATCCCTTAATTTCATGTGGTGGAGTGAGGGAAGATTAGTTTAGCTGAGAACTCTCATTGTGGGAAAGGAAGGCTACCTGGGAACCAGTGCTTGGAGTGCTGCAGAATGCCCTTGGGCACAGATAAAGCCCACAGATTAGCTAAATGGTATTTCTTATTTACCATTTTGAGAGAGATCAACAACACTGCAAATCCCAAGAACACAGAAGTGATGAAATGAGGGAAGCAAAAGAGATAACCCCCCACCAAACAAAACCCCCAAACCCACTGAACAATTAAGTCAAGTAACACAAAAGTATTTTATTCAGATGCACATGGGGGGGGGGGAATTTTCAGTATGTGTAATGCTTAAGAACCCTCAGTGTATTTGATGCATATGGGATAAAAGTAGTTGCCAACTTTTTTCTGGCAGAGTTTCTGAACTTTTAACAGCTGTGTGGCAAGCAGGTTGGTCCTCCCCACCCCCACCTGCATTATCAGGTTCCTTATTTGGACAATGTAGTCAAGCCTCCATTCTCAAGGAGTTTACATACTGGGGAAGTAACAGGAGGAATAAAGGGAGAAAAGGATAGGTCTCCTTGCCTTCTGCCCTACCAGTCCCAATGGGCACCAGCCACCATTGGTTGCTGGACTCCAACTCTCATCAGCCCCAGCCAGCACAGCCAACATCCCATCCACCAACATTTGGAGCACCAAAGGTTCCCACTCTACCGTATGGAAAACAGAAGTTTGGAGGAGAGTTGTGAAGGAAAGGAAAGAGGTGGCCCCGGGGGTGGCCAGAGGAGCTCTGCGAGAGGTCAAAATTTGGCAACCCACCACCTCTCACCTTCCGTTCTGCTCAATCCACTATGTCATGGTTGTGACTCCCTGCAGCACCCCCTAGGCTCGGCACCCAGTGCAGTGGGACCAATCCTGCTGCCCTAAATCCATCTCTAGGTGATCCAGTATTCCAGCTAAGGCAGGGAGTCCCACCCATGAGCTGGAGCAGGGAGGGCAACCAGAGAGAATGTGCAGAATCACTTTAAGGAAAAGGAAATCTTAATTGACTTGCGAGCCGTAGTCAAAGCAGGGAACGGCGAAGACACAGCCAGAGTTTCATCAGCTAAGGAGACATAGATGGATCATGGGTGGGTTTCTGCCAAGTTGTGCAGGAAGAGCACAACCTAGGCTGTGTACACATTACCATATACTCCGGCTCCAGTGATCTCCCAGGGCTGGTGTTAGAAGCCAAGTAAACATGGCAATAGGCATAATCCATCTGGACCCTGCAGTTCCTTGAGAAATACTGCTGTTTGGTGCATTTCCCCTCAAACCAGCTTGCATGTGAATTGAAAATGCAAGGTGAAGTTTGTAGAGCTGAGGCAACTGCTGCACATGCGCAGATGACAGCTTCAGTGAATATGGTAAGCGCTCAGGGAAGTTGTAGGCTGGAGGAAACCAATCAGGTAATTCACGAGGTGATAACATCCTCACCCTCTCTCTGGTGTGTCCAGCAATGGGACTTGAAACACAGCAGGAGGAAACAGCCTTGTTGTGTTTTAAGCTGCTGGTGTGTAAAAGGTTGAATGTGGGGAGCAAAGAAGATAAAAGAATCAAAGATGAAGCTGTGTACGGGATCACTGGGGGTGAGTGCTGCTGCTGTTGTTAAGGGGTCAAGGAGAGCAAGCCTTGAGAGTAAATATAAGCAGTTCCATCTTGTCCATGTTGACTTTGAGTTGGTGATTAGGCATCAATCCGGTTGCAGCATTCACCTGCAAGCATTCTCAGATGGGTGAAGGATGGGGAGAGGCAGCAGTGGATGTCGTGATGGAGTTACACCACCCACCTGCCCGCCATCCAGCTGAGTCACTGATAAGCTTATCAGGATGGAGATGTGGGTTGTGACAAGGGGCAAACATGTTGGCAGAGTCAATCAGGTGCTCCTGCTAGCATGTTGGCCACCACACGGACCTTGCCACTGCATCTCTCCCTATTGCTACAACGTCAGCCAGATGGAGGTCAGGCACAACCCCATCATGCCTGATGCTGGGCCATGGTCTGCCCCTACAGCCTTGTATCTGCTGGTTCTACTCCACTTTGAGCAGGAAGATCTGAAGGAGGGGGGGATTTATGCATGTTTGGCTGAATGTGCCTAGACTTTCTGTGTCATGAAAACCTTTTGGCATCACAGAACCAGCAGGGAGACCACAGGAGTGGTCAGTAGTGTGTGTGTGTGTGTGTGTGTGTGTGTGTGTGTGTGTGTGCGCACACACACACACACACACACACACACACACTTAAAGATTATTTCTTTGTGTACAGCATTTGGCATCACAGTGATGGATCTATGGGCACAGTCAATTAAAACAATTATTTTATTTTTTTTAAAGCAGAGGGCATGGGTTACAGTAACCTCTCATCATCTCATCATAGTGGGGGACCCATATAGACAATTGCTTTTAAAAAAATATTTATTTATTTAAATGACAAATGGGAGATCTTGGGGCCAAATGCTATGGATTAACCACTCCTGAAACAGTGAGAGAACCAGCTAAGGCAGGGTTCACCAATCATTTTGGACCAGTGGGCACCTTTTGAAATTTGAGAGAGTGCTGTGGGTGGCATTCACAAAATAGCTGCCATAGGAGTGTGGCGTAATACAATATGGCTACATAGGAGAGGGCATGGTATAGCACAAGATGAAGAGCATACAAGCATGGTGATGCCCTGTGCTGCCCCATAGTGTAAATCTCCCAATGTTTTTCTCTGGCCATAAACCCACAGGTAGGATGAAGACCGCTGTAATTCTGTGTCCCCATTCCATGGAGCCTGTCCAGGAGAATACTGTGGCCAATGGAATGGACTGCCATGGGGGGAGGGTCAAGAAGCAGGAGCAAGTTTGCAGTCCCCCCTGTTCTGCTCTCTGGAAAGGTCATCTGAGGCTGACTTAGTCCCATGGCCAGGCCTGAACCTAGATTGGAGCAGATCTAAGTAATCTGTGCCATCCACAAAATGTGCAGCTGTCTCACCAGAACTCTCTCTTCCACCTTCCCCACAACTGAGTATTTGCAACTGGTCAATAGTTATTCCAATCCAAGGAGTCCAGGGCCTTTTTCTTTCCTCCAAAGTCACTCTGTTGATCAAGAGAATAACCAGAGTTGATGATTACAGATAGGTAGCCGTGTTGGTCTGCCATAGTCAAAACAAAAAAAATTCCTTCCAGTAGCACCTTAAAGACCAACTAAGACCAACTTAGTTGGTCTTTAAGGTGCTACTGGAAGGAATTTTTTTTGTTCAGAGTTGATGAATGGGCATTATAGCTAGTCTGGAAAGTTGTGCAACAGAACTTTTCATGGAACAGTGTAAGAAATAAGCCAAGAGTTTAGGAGTGGGAGAAGTCGTAGGTGGAGACCACAGCGAGGAGGGAGTCAGCAGAAGTTGCAGAGGAGATAAGAGGGATAATGTTTCTGAGAAAGTCGGTGGACCGCAGGTCACAACAGGCGCAAGAAGCTGGAGTCACAAGGTAATGACCGGAGAGGAAAAATTCCATTAATAGAGCTAACACAGGGCAAGAGAAAACAAGATCAAATGAGTGAGTGGAGGAGTCACGCCAAGGCTGTAGGCCAAAGAAAATCAAAGAGGGGAGAGAAGCAGCAGTAACTATATTGGTGAGATTATCAGCATGAGCACTGAATTTATGCTTGTGCCTTTATTAAAGTTGCAGGAGTCTGCCAAAGAAAAAACCAAGCCAAACCTGGCAACTTCAGGCTCAAGCTTTCATCTTTACGGAACAAAATGTAACGTGTTTCTTGCCTGGCCTTTTAAGTTAGCTATTCCCAAGTTAAAACTCTGTAAAGCTTTTGTGATTCATGAACATCCAGATTCCTCTGGGCTGTGGCCTTTCATATCAAGCTGATATTATGCACCAGTCATTGCTAACCATGTCAAAACCTAGACCAGCGTTTGAAACAGCAGCTACTCTCCTCTTCTAGTTTGCATGTTTACTTTGTAGCCTGGCTGACATTTTCAATCTCTGTATTCAGGCTCTGAGTGGAAAGGCCAGCTAGCAGAGCTTGATGAGATTTATAGTCCAAAATATCTGGAGGGCACCAGGTTGGTGAAGGGTGAGCTGGGCAGAGCCACATTCCTCAGCAGAAGTGACAATGCACTTGCAAATGGCTTTGCAAAATCAGAAGCTAACAAGCCGAAGATCAGTTTACAGGGGAGTGGTCATTTTTAACCCCCCCCCCCCCCAGAAAGCAAAGCATCAAGTATTCCTTGAGCTTTGTTGTTTGGGCAAGGCCAGAATGGTAGAATGGACAGGGTGTTGGATTTGGCACTGCACAATAAAGTTCAAATGAAGCCCAGCCCTGAAACTCTCAGCTGCTGAACTGTGAGAGACAGACCAAGCCTTCCAAGAAAAGGTTCCACAAACCACTTATTTGCTTAACTCTCAATTGGCTGGCTGTGAGGATTAAACGGGATAAGGAATAGAGCTACCACTGGTTTTTTTTTGTATTCCAAAGAGCTTGTGCCTGCAACAGCTGCTTGACAGGCAGAAATTCAACTGGTGCTGTTTTCCCCCATTACAGTTCCTAGGATTGTCAGGCTGTGTGTGCGTGTGCGCGTGCGCGTGCGCTTTGAACTATCAATCCAAAAGTCCCCAGTTTGAATCTCACTTCTGTAATGAACTCAGTTTAAGGCAAGCCACTCTTTCTGTCAGTTTCAGCTTCCCAATTTGTAAAACAGGAATAATAAGATAACATCACAGTAGAAAATAATTGATCTGAAGGGCTTTGAATACTCTGATTGTATGTTACACATATTAGGTATCAGATGTCATTATCACCATTAACTAGATGAAACTCTGTCAGATTAGCACTTTTGCTAATCTCCCTCCATTGCAGGGTGTGAAATAGCACCTTCCAATTCAGAAAGACTCCTGCAAACAACAGCAGCCGAGCTAGGAGGGCTTTCTGAGTCCCTTGCTCCTGTCTTTGAAGATAGTCAAGAGTTATATAGCCCTCTGGCTCTGCATAGGCATAGGAGAAGGCAGCGGTGATGCTATGAACAATGTTTTGAACTCCCTTTCATATAATACTTTCCCTCTTTGGCTGTTGTACAGGTTGTGCCTCCTGGGTATATTCGCATGACTTCTTTTCCACAGTCAAGCATTGGAAAAAAGCTGTGTCTCGGCCAGCACGCTAGAAGTTTGTTTGATCTGTGCTGGGATGTAACTGTTTTTCTAACGGAGTCATGGCCTCGTCCAAGAAACAGGTGCAGATAGGAATTGCAGAATCTACTTAGCAAAGTTATATAAAAGTTCAAAAACATGGGGGGAACGTGGAGAAACGTTTGTTAAACCTGAGACAAGAGAGGAAATATCGGATAGTGCAGCCCGCATGAGAAAAACCCAGGGAATGGCCCGAGAACTGCCAAGGAAATTTATTTTGTTGTGCAATCAACCTGGACTTGATTATGAGCTAGTCTGAAAGCCATTCCCCAAGGCTGTATTTGTAGTTCTTTCCCTCCCCTTCTAGCCACAAAGGAAACAAGCAGCACAGAACTAGCAAACGAAGTGGAAAGCCGCATTCACAAGCCATCAGCTGGCTGATATATCATAGGGCTCCCTTGCCCACTTGGGTTTTATTATGCTGCCACATGCCTCACCATTGCATCACAATTGCCACCGCAGTGCTGCGAGTTCATTGCAGTCAGGTTGTTGCTCTTGACTCGGTGCCTTTGGCTAAGCCACTCTATGAATCCTTTCCCCAAAATGGGCAGGACTATATTTCCTGTTAGCTCACAGAGATTCCGGCAAGACTCCTGCAGGACAGCTTGCAATTCGATGGGTAGAGCTTTTCTCAGCAGAGCAACATGGCAATGGGAAAAGGTTCTCATTCTGAACTATGTTTGTTGCATAACGGCTAAAAACATGGGAGTTCTGGGTTAGGAGACTTCTAAAGGGGAGGAATTCTGGGGTTGGCATGGAAGGCATAGTTCATAGGATGAGAGGAAGGTTGCTCTGGGCACTTATGGTTTCATTAAGATTATTATTTAGTAAGACAGTGGGTGGCATCTAACAGTTGCTATTTCAACAGATTCTCCCTTAAACTCTTGCAAAAAAAAGAGGGGGATTCCAGAGAGTTGAAGATTCTTCCTGAACGGTGCAGGTGTCTGCAGGGAGAAATCATCAGCCTTCCATGAGTGGAGGTGTCAGGTGGATCAAAACACCTTCTGCGAGGGCACCAATTAGATCCCACTCCTTTTTTCACCCGTGCCATTTCAAAGCTTTGCCTCTTCTTTTGCTTCCCGTTGTCCATAGAAAGCAATGTAGCACCAACTCAAGTCTGGCCCAACATTTTGCTGCCTGAAATGAAGGACAAGATCTCCCTGCACCGCTGCCAACTGGTAATTGCATCTCACGTCAACACTGGTGATGGGATAGTGCCTTCTACAGCACCCAAAACAGCAGACTAGTTCAGGGGGGCTAAGACCGATCTCATAGCATGACTAGAGGAAGTCCTTAGGAAGGATAGCCAGGTGTGTGTGTGGTTGTTGCTTCCACCCCACCTCCCGGCATGTGAACCTGAGGTGGTTACTTCATTGGTAGGGGTGGCCCTGTATGAACACATTACTCTGGATTAGGGTGGGAAGATAGTTTGCGGAGAAAAGCTCAGACAAGCCTTGTCACCCAAGAAAGTATTATCACCTACTAAGCACTTTCTTCATTAGATCCCATTCCACATACAGCCCTTGCCCAAAACCCTGGTTCACCTCCACACTCCTCTTACACCCCACAAGCCTTTGAGTCCTACTGTGAAATACTGAGGGTGAGTAATTTCCACGCATTTCCGTGAAGCTAACTAATAAAACCAGCTTGGTGAGAGGTGACAGAATGGGATCAGAATACGAGTAATTAGTTTTACAAAATTTGCTTCCAGTGTCACTGTAGGAATGGCACTCTTTAACAGTTGTTAAATCCCATAATCCCTGCTGAGGATTTGGCCTGTTGAGTTTTATACTGCACCTCGTGCTTTTCATCTTGATGATCCTGGGGAATAGAAGGGAAGGAAGGGCATTTCTTCAGCGAAACCTGCCAATGCATCAGAGAAGCAAGTACCGCTATGAAACACAAATTGCAGACTAGGACAAAACTGAAATGGAGAGGAACAATTCATCCATTTTGCTGAAGCAAAGCAGGTCTGTGCCTGGTTAGGGTCTGGACGAGAAATCACTTGGCAGCCCCACATACACTTCATGACGCAAGAAAGATGGAAATAAATCTACCAAATTATATTTGGCAATAAAAACTAATAAAGCACAGAAGGAAAGCATCCAGGGAGAGAGCACTGGATCTTACCTGGCTAAAGCCCTCTAAACATGGCAGCTCTGTGTGAACATCTGTTGGAAAACAGATCAAACTGAACAGCTTAATGTCAGGGATATATTTATAATCACTGCATAGGTTTTTGTTCCGTGAAGAAGGAGCTGTTCAAGGCAACCATGAAATGGTTAATATTAGGGGTGTTCATACATTACATTCAACCAGTGTACAGTCCTTTGTACCTGTGTACACAAATACTGTACGTTCGGTACAGTTATGCACATGTAACATTCAATGAGTGTATAGTCTGTCAGGCCAGAGGCATTTCTGGGGAAATGACGGCAGCAGGCTGCAGCATTTTAGAGCAGCCTTTCTCAAATTTGGGTCCCCAGATGATGTTGGACTACAACTCCCATCATCCCTGACCTGATAGCTAGGGACGATGGGAGCTGTAGTTTGGGTACCCTGTTTGAAAAAGGCTGCTTTAGAGTGTCTGCTGCTCCTGCTGGTTTTCTCTCTCTCTCCACCCCTCTGCATTTATCTGCTGTTCACTCTCTGGCATCCTTTGGACACCCTTGGGCTCCGAAATCCACACCAGACAAAGCCATAGTGGGTTGGCAGGGAGCAGAACAGCCCTGCTAACCCCTCCAACATTTTGCTTAGTGGGAAAAATATTTGGGCATGTGGGTAGACAAGACACAGCCAAAAAGGGGGGGGGGGGACCAACAGTAGGCCCCACATGTGCAAGCATGCATGTACTTCAAATCACTAGCAGGGAGTTACAACTCAGGCAGCGATCTTGCCTTTTCAAAGACCTAACAGGGACTTTGGACCGCAATCCTATTTGCAATCTGGGGGTAAGTCCCACTGAACTTGACAAGCCTTAAGGGATTGTGCTGCTGGTTTAGTTTGGTTCTGGTGTCTAAATCCAGTTTGGGGAGGTTGTGGAAAGTTCCCAAAATGGGCCATGCAGAATCGCTACTATAATGTAAAACAAGAATACCCTCATCAAAAAAACAACCCAAGATGCCCCATGGAGAAGATATAAATTACCAGGCAGCCGATGAAACTGGAAGCCACTATTTTAATGTAAGTGACTAGGCTCCTCCAAGGTAAATCAGAGATTATGGATATCAGACACAGCCAAGGTCCTGTGTATGTTATCATAAGAGTAACAAAAAAGGGAGAAAGGAATTTACGGTAAACAATGAAAGCTCTGTACCAGGCAAGGCAGGTACTGCCAAGTAACCACACCTTAAACCTATGGCAAACACAATGAAATGCCTGATTGTTTAAAACAAATCTGGTACGAAATAATTAGAATATTAAGTTGCTGGCCTCTTTCTACATCTCGGAGTTGGAGGTGCAATTTAAAGGGGGGGGTGCTAGTTATGTGTGCAAGAATTGGGGGAATCAAGGGAAGCATTGTTTGCTCGTCTACCTAGGAAACATGAGCACTGTATCTTATCATTTTTGTGCTCTCAGATTTTCTCATAAGTGTAGATGACAGAGAAAAAGCTGCATTTTCACCTGTAAGCCCTCGACATATAGGATGCATTTATATGCATTATACACTACACGCTGCTATTTTGACCGCTGTTCCTCCCCCCTTCACTTTTCTTTGGATGAAGATGTAATTTAGTAGGCTTGACAATCTACGAAAAGGCTGGTTTTTGTCAGCCTCCAAGCACATTTTAACTAGATGTTTGTAGCTCAGAAACTCATTCACAACTCAAGTTAACCTTTCAGGATCTTTGGGAGACTTTCAGCTTTGAAACCTAAGGCAAAGGTCAGGAAAAAGCAACCTAGGAACGGATCCTCAGTTTCTGGAGTTTAAATAAGTGAATCAGGAGCATGCAAAGCACTTAGAACATGGCACATTTAGACAAACCTGGCAAGGTGTCTCACAGGATAATTTGCCATTGGCTGACATAGCCTAACCCTTCCCAGGAGACTGCCTCTTCACAGCTGAGTGCTTTGCCCCTGAACATTATCCAAGTTATGCTTTATTAATCAGACCATTTTCATTGAGATTATGTTAATTACTTGGCAGATTGGGTGCTTATCTCAGAGAGTCACACTATAATCATTTACCAGGGTCTGAGCCTTTAGTGTAGAAGGCCTTGCCCTTCGGAACTCCTTGCCAATAGAGGCTCAATAGGAGTCGTCCACATTCACTTGCAGACATCTTCTGCATTATTCAGACAGGCCTTTTGAACCTGATATTCTTTGCCAACCAGCTTTTACTGATGTGTTTTGATGTGTTTATTGTAATCCTGTGCTTTTAGCCTGTATACTGCATTGCAATATTTTATATGAAAGTATGTTTTAAATGTTTAAATAAACAAGCAGTACTATATGTTTCCTTGTTTGTGGTCTGAGTGCAGAAGGCAGGAAAGGAAATATTACAGTACTTTCCATAAGTTGATTGAATTCACTAGGTCAAGGAAATTGCATTTACCCTGCCTATGTGTTATGGTACTTAATAATAAGCATTTTAATTTTAAACGTTACACCAAATTTGTATGTTCCGGCCTCCAAAAGATTTCGCATACATAGTATATAAACTACAGGTTTACTGCCTTATACTTGTGAAGTTGTGAAGCCCATATATTTTCGATTGTGTATATGCTAACATATAGCAACATGAAGAAAACATAATAATGTTCCCAGTAATATTCTGAAAGTCAAAAAGTCAGTAGAGGAGCAAAACATATCACATAATTTTATTAACACAGTATCAACAAAATAACAGAACAAGGAAAACTTCAAATATATAATTTCTTCCCATCTTAGTCACTTGGGGTAACAATGTTCTAACAAAATAAATTCTCTCTTATTTCATAGAATACACAGGCTCATTATCAGTCTTTCCTAATCAGATGTTTATCACACAAAATATTTATTTCTGAATGTGTGCACGTATGTGCAAAAAACTATAAAGGTTTGGCAGTATTACTCCCTTCCTGAGGCTATTCAAGAATGGAGTAGCAGTTTGTTTAAACAAAACTTCTTCCATGGTCTACAAAATACTCACTTCTCAAGAACAAACTCAATAGCCAGAAAAAAAATATTTCATACCTTCTTCATGCTAATGTGGATCAACACTGACTCCAGAACAGTCCAATATAGAGATTAATTGCTGTATTGTGCATTTCCCAGATTTAATTTGTTTACAGTGGCAACAAAGCTATAAGAGCAAGGAGAGTTCACACTGAACTAATCTGGCGCAATTCTTCCTCAAACACTGTTTATACTTTTATAGAATAATCCTCCTACGGAAGGTAAACAAACTGATGAGAGTCCGTTCTGGAGTAATATGACTATTAAGGTTCTACCATTAACATTTGAAGGATGTATATTCTGGATCTTATACAGATAAGTTATGTAATAAGTACTATTGCCTTCCAGTGTGAATAAAATAGTATCCAAAACAATATCTGATCGTGCCATTCTAGTTATCTGAAATATTTGCAAATACTGTAGTAGAAATAATCCACCCAAGAAGTGTTTCAAAATGTAATTTTTAAAACTAAAAATTGAATGTTAAAATCAGGATTCCAAAACATGTAGGGAACAATCATGGGAATATTTAAGGCGTCATAAAAGTTACACTGTAAAATATTTGCCATTAGAATCTAATTTAATATTAAAACCAGGCAACAAGAAAATTTATAATATTTAAACAACTTCCATTTTTAAAATTAAATCCAGCTGTTCACTCTAGCAGTTGAGTAGGATACCTGAAATAATCTCCCAATAAGAGTAACTAATGAGACGACAGTAGCTGACTACCACCACAAATGGAAGGGGTGGCTTCCAACCTAATTTTCTCACTGGTACTATCATTTTGCAGAGGATTACCATTTAGTTAAGAAACTAACAGTTTGATTCTTTTATACGTAAGGATCCCTGTTTCAACCAATGTTTTATAAATACTAGCAAATATGTTTTATTTCTTGTTAACTTTAAGTATATTTGCATTGATGGCATTCATATTGTGCAGCTATTTTAAATTTTTAAGTAAACTGCAAGTAAATTATTTTCCTTTAATGTGTACACACAGCTGAGAAGCCATTATAACCCAGTCTTTAAAGTTCTATTGTCATGCTGCATAGCATACTTCAATATAAAAATAGAAGGGTGGAGAAGCTAGCAAACTGGCCCAAAATCTGTCAGCATATGCTAAAACGTTTATAGGCAGCTTCCTAATACTAAGTCAGACTCAGTTCTCTCTAAACTGGCAGCAGATCTCCAAAGTTTTAGTTGCACACAGAGATGCCAGGAATTGAGCATGGGGCATTTTGCATAAACTGCATGTGCTCTATCACTGAGCTGCAGCTGAGAATCTGTAGAAATGACTAAGATTTTTACTATTCATTTAAGTTATTTATATACTGCTTAATCACCAAAGTTTCTAAGTGGTATACATGAAGAATTTTGTTTTATGAAAACCAGAGCACGATGTATTGGAGCATATTCTTGTCTGTCTAGTTCTGGGATAGAGAATCTGCGCTGGCTGCCCTTTCAGCTAGCATGGCCAATGGTTTAGTGATGATGCAGTACAACATCATCTGGGAGGGCCACCCTGGTCTGGGCGAAGTAGAGAGGGTTTTCTGTCGCTTGACATTATTCTTACTTTGCAAGGCTATGGAATATTTTCAGGGAATGGTGCGGGTCATATAATGGAGGAAGAGCCCTACCAGATCACAGCAACATCCTGCTTTTAATAGTAGCCAGGTAGGTCTGTGCGAAGCTGACAAAAAGGCCTCAACACAGTAGTCCTCTCCTTTTATTTTGCACCCAAACAACTGGTGCTCTCTGCCACACTGTCAGGAGAGGCTCCACATTGGTGCAATGGCCTAATAGCTGTTGACAGTCCTCTGTTCCAGGAATTTATCAAATCCTCATTTAAAGAGATCCAAGCTACTGGACATCATCACATCTCATAGATGATGCAGTGAGTGTGTTATGTTAAGGGATGACTTTCAGAAACATGAAACTTAAGGGAGGAAAATGAAGTTACATAAATTTACAGTGGTAAAAATATTTCCCTACCTGCAGCTTGCCCCAAAAGATCACTGTCCCCGTTGCCAGTGCAATTCTAGAATGCAATTCAAGGAATACTTTCTATTAGAATTCAGTCTGGACAAGATTATATATGCTTATGAATGTGTACTGCCAAAGAGTCTTACTAGGTTAACAGGACTTCCTTGGAGTGAAGTGTATTAAATGAGTAGGATAGACGACCAAAACAATAATTGCCATAAGGAAACAAGATCTATTAATCTGAAATGGGGGAGAAACGGATATGTGGAATTCATTGATAACATCAACTCACCAGAATACAAAACAAATATAATTCTACCAGAAAAAAAGCAAATAAGTGGAATTTTACCAAGACACATACAGTTAGCCAATGGATATTGCCCACTGCTAAGATATAATAAGCAGAACAAGTTAAGAAATAAGCAAAAACATCTAATTGCCAAAAGCAACGAATCTCTAAATTTTGCATTTAATGTTTTTCATCACTTGATAATAAGTTAAATACAAAAGGTGTAATATGAACAGACATGAGGCACAGTTCACAAATCCTATTGTGCTGACATACCATTGCTCCAGCATGTCTTGGCCTTGCATAGCATACAACTGTGAGTAAGTCTGCCTGTATGAACTATGGCACATTCCTTGTACTTAGCCATTCCAAGACATGTGGGTTTCATGCTGCAGCAGTAAGAAAAACTCACATAAATACTAGTGCCAAGGCACCCACAAGTCAGTTCAGGCAGACCACACACACCAAACCCCATGAACTAACACTACAGGGAGTTATATAACCCACACTGCCACATAGTCTGAGGGCAATACAATACCCATCAATGCTGTTGAAATGATTGGAGTAGCTGCAAAGATTCCCAGTCGGGGAACATGCCTCCATTCCTTCAACACCAGGTTTGGACCAATGGCAACTACTGGGGTATGCACAGCTCTTTTGGGGGGCCAAATAAAAAGGCAAATTGGGATGATGTGGGGGACTCCTCTACTCCCTGAGCCGAAGCATGGTGTAATTCCCCCCCCCCCCTTCAGTTTGATCAGGGCACCAACAAAGCTACGGAGCCTCTTTGTTTCTGTGACAGTACAACTCTATCTTTTCCTGTATACCTCTATGCTTCTCTCGGTCCATGGGATTTGCAAGAAATGAAGGGGTCGAAAATGTTGTCTGCAAAGAACAGCATTGGGTATTATTATTTTTTACCAAAAAATAAATAAATAAGCAAAACATTTCATCTTAGGGGTTTTTTTAAGTGTACTTTGCTCTGCTTTAATAAGAACAAAATCAACAACCCAGAACACTTTAGAACTCTGCAAGCAGCATTCTAGGCTCAACATTGTAAAGTATATTAGAGACCTGTGCAGGTCTACTGGGAGGCCTATAAAGCCTGTTGGAGGTCACAAACAATCGTGAGGAGAAAGGCTGATGTGAAGCTGCGAAGGTTTTTTTAAATGTACATGCTAGTATATGCACCATTTGGCAACCTCTTAATTATTTTAAGGTAAGAAAAAGACAAGATCCCTTGGGGTTATGGAGAAAAGTACATTCTTTTTACTTCCCCACAAAAAGCACCTGGAATTTGTCTGCAATTTGGCAGGCCTAATTCACTCTGGAGGCACTTCTGTGCCTATAAACTTAATCCACTCTGTGCAAAAGGGAAACATTTTAGCTGTTTTCAGATTCCCCATTATAGTGAATGGGGAACACAGACTTTCATTTTATACTGACTGGCTCAGGAGCCAAACTGCAGATTGTAGTGGAGAAGTACACAGTGTGATTCAGCCATAGTTCAGAATTTTGAAAACAGCAACAGATAACAGATATTTTGGGACCTGTGCACAAACTCCAAGCAACTACTGCAGAGCGGCTGAGATGCAGGCTTCAGGAAACAGGCAGGGAGTCAACACCCAATGGTAGTTTGTAGAAGGAGATGTGTGTGGGTTGCAAAACCACAGTGGGCTGCAAAAGCACACTAGTGTTGCATCCAGAAATGGTCAGTCATCACAAAGTTGATTTAAAAATAAATAAATAGATAATGTACATAAGGAATACAGAGCTTCGTAGGTATGCTTTCATTTATTCTAAAACTAGAAAGACTTTAAAGATCACAGATATGTAAAAAGTGATAATCCAGGATGAAGGTAAATATAAGCAAATTTTCTAGACATATATAATATTTAAATCTTCCACCCCAATGCATATAAATCAAGAATTATTGGAATAAATAAGTGTTAACAGTAAGAGAGAGATGGAATTTGACTGAGGCATTCTTGAAGGGTCGGTGGGAAAACAAGTTCAATTTCATAGGCATAAGGTTTGACATTCAGATTGTGTACCTTCTTCATCTGCAAGGTAAACTGGTGCAAGAAATGCAAAAGAAATATGGCAGGCACTTTTTCCAAATGATGTTGCCTTAGTGAAAAAAGCTTCTGCCAATATATTGTGCGGTTAAAGGTACTTGAAGCAAAAATTCTGTTACAGAATTTCATAAGACAGTGACAGGTCGGAGCTGCTCCAACTGAGTTTCCAGTGCAGTTCGTTCTTTGTGAACTTCCTAGATCATGCAAACAAACAAACAAACAAACAACAATCAGAATATAGCCCTTAAAGGCTTAAAGGCATAAAAACAATATTATGATGCAGACTTATAAAGTCCACTTTTGCAATCACTCCATAATTAATATAGCACTCACGCCCAAGTAAACCGATGTTACAACACTACAGACTTTACACTCAATTAGTGGCTTGGGTGCAGCAGTATTGCCTAAATGTCCCACTGACATTCCCCTATGCCCTGAATGCAGGGCCTGGAATCAGTTTAAATCTGGGTGCTTAAGGAATTAAACACAACAGTGTATTAAAGTACACAAAGCTTCCAGAAGATGGCTTATTTGAGATGCCACAAACATTAGGCTAGCTCTCGTCAACTGATTTGCCCAACAATATTCCGAACTCTGTTATCATACTAATGACTACAGCCAGCTGTAACGAGTTCAAGGGGCCACCTCTACACAAGCAATCTTGGAGCAATGGCTATGAGAGACATCTAGTTAGTCAATCACTTGCCTTATTTTACTAACCACCATTAATTTGAATCTTTTTTCTTTCAACTCATACAAATATAAAATTCACTGACTGGAATATATTAGGCCAAGCACCTAACTGAGAACATTTTGTCACCACTTGTCAGAAAAGCCAGAACTATCTTTTCTGTTCCAAGATTACAAAGAAGGTGGAATGGGTGGGGAGGAGAAAGCTGGCTCCAGAGTTCTACAGCAGATTTCTACTCACAAATGGGGCAGTCTGGGATACTGGCTTCCCTTTCCCTCTGCAGTCCCCTAAAAATCTGATCTAGATGGTTGAGGGGGAACCCTGGAGCAGCATGGGGCTGCAGGGGAATGGTGGAGGGAGTGGCTAAAATCTGTACTCTTAGCTTCTGCTGGATCCAAGCTCCTTCCATTTGTGAAAGGGCGCTTTTGGGTCTAACTTGCAGCCCCTACAGCTTAGAGTGCAAGTGATCCTGCTGCTCTCATATTTCAAGATGGGAGAGAGGGTATTTGCCTCAGCAAGGTGCACACACTTTGGTTTGCTTCCTGTATTTAACAGTGTTGTTGTTGTTTAGTCGTTTAGTCGTGTCCGACTCTTCGTGACCCCATGGACCAGAGCACGCCAGGCACTCCTGTCTTCCACTGCCTCCCGCAGTTTGGTCAGACTCATGCTGGTAGCTATTTAACAGTGTAGACAGAGGCATATGACATAGGCTTTAGAGAGCTTCATGGCACGTCTAACCATAGATCCCTACTTGAAGTGTGCTCCTTACCTTCAGCTGTTGCTGGAGTTCACTGTTCAACCGAGCTAGGACCACGTTCGCTTCTTTATTTTTACGGATAGCTGTCTGAATAGCTTTCTTCTGTTTTGAAGACTGCCTGCCAGAGAGTAAAGACAAACCACTTTCAGAAAATGTATCACAGGGCCTTCCTGCTGTTTGGTAAAAAGGGATGCATTATGATACTTACACCTGAGACTAATTGAAATCAAAATGGGGTGGGGGGGGGGAGGAAATGCATTTACAAAAGAGAGTTGCTATGCAGAAATAAATATTTATGAAATCAGGACATTCAATAAGAGATCCTGATCTTGTGGAAATCAGAAATGGAAGGAAGAAATTGTGGAAAATTGTAGAGTTGGAAGGGACCCTGAGGATCATCTAGTAAAACCCGCTGCGATGCAAGGATATGCAGCGGTACCATACGGGGATCGAACCCACAACCTTGACATTATCAGCACCATACTGTAACCAACTGGCTATCCAGGCATTTTAATAGCCCTATCTGTAGGCCAGAATTCATTTACTATGTTAAGCTGGCTCAATTTCCTCATTAAAGCTTATTTCCCTATATACCACTGAACTGAGATCAGCTCAAATGGAGGGATCTCCAGTCTAACATTGCCAACTTCATGGACAATTGCCCTCCTACTACATGACCTGACCTGGCCAATGGCATGCTTTTATGGATCAACACAGCTGTCCCCTATATATTAAGGGGGAAACTCACCTTAATAAGTCTAAAGACAGCACCTGTGTTTAACTTTCAGTACAAACAGTAATAAATACGTTTTTCTGTTTAGTATAAAGAATGAGAAATGTATTTAAAAATGTAAGAAGAGCCCTGTTGGTCCATCTGGTTCAGCATTCTATCCCCACAGCTGCCAGTTAGATCAAAGAATCTAGTTCAACCTCCTGCAATGCAGGAATCTCAACTCAAGCATCCATGACAGGTGGTCATCCAACCTCTGCTTAAAAACCTCCAATGAAGGAGAGTCCACAACCTCGCGAGGGAGTCCGTTCCACCGTTGAACAGCTCTTACTAGAAGCATCTTATTAGATGTTTGTGGGAAATCTAGAAGCAGGACCCTACTTTTCAAAGTACAATAATCTATTTGAAGTCCTCTGCTACTCGTGTTCACCAGAAATAAATAGCCATCATGACTACTGATAGTATCTTTGATTTTTAAAAAGCAATTTTTTTGTTTTTGTTTTACTAGCACATCTGCACCTACTAGTGTTTCTCCTATGGAAACCTTATTAAGAACATTTGCATACCGATATGTTTGCTGCCCCCCTTTATTAGTTAATATTTTCATGGGTTTTTCCCCACCTGAGCGATAGAGGTAGTTTGCATGTTACAAAGCAGTAGTAAAAGTATAAAACAAACTCATTTGTACTCCCCTGCTTCTTTGTAGCATGCAAGAGACCAAAGTTATGATGTCACAAGGTAAAACAGAATTTCCAGTATGAGTCTTTAGATTCTGTACATCCATCTGTTCTACTTTTTTTTAAATGAATATGTTAGCAATTTTCATCTTGAGAGAAAAGCAAGAAACTGGAAAAATGGAGAAAATATAGGCTAGATAAGCAGAATTGTTCCCGAGAGAAGCCTTTTATGATTTTCTGCAAGGTGTTAGCTCTTAAATGACAATGTGATCAAAGTCAGATACATTTGTTTTAAAAACAGCACAAAGTCCATGTGAAAAAAGTGGAGTTAGCTTTCCCACTCTCTAAAAAGAGAGGTGACAATTTGATCTTCGGAAGAGAATCCCAATGATTTTTCCAGAAAGTCTTCCCCCTGCTTCTTCACTGCCCTCCGCCACATCCTTCAACACTCTAGCTGAGGAAAACAAAAATATGCTTATTTGACTGATAAGTAAACTTCAGTCATTTACTGTTCTCAAAATAGGACTAATTTATTATGCCAGCAGCAAATGAATCTGTTTTGAAAGAGTCAATTAGGCTCTACAAACAACACTAATACTTTCAGATCACTTAAAAACTCTTAGGAAGAGTTCCAGCCTTCACATTACTTGCCAGAAATGCATACTTCAAAAGGGTGTGACTCTCTACCACCACTTTTCAGGTACTATATGGGATTAGATTTTTTTTTTAAAAAAAAAATGAAATGGCTGCATGGATTCAATGGCTAGGCAGTTATTCCTTCATTGTACTGGTTCCAAAACACATTTCAACAACCCTCAAAATCATGGAGCCAGAACACTAGAACAGGTATCAAAGTTCATCTATTCAGTCTCTTGCCATACATCAGGATTTTCCGCCTACCGTATTTTTTGTCCTATAGGGCGCACTGGCTCATGGGACGCACCTCGGTTTTTTGGGGGAGGAAATGAATAAAAAAAAAATATTCCTCCCCCAGCTGCGGCTGCCGCCCCAAGCCTTGTGCACACCCGCCCGAAGCACGGGGAGCCCTTCGGAGGGCTCCATGTACTTCGGGCGGCAGGCTGCCGCCCCAAGCCTCGTGCGCCCGACAGGACCTCCCGCCGGGCGCGCAAGGCTTGCAGACACCGGCCGGAAGCACGGGGCGCCCTCCGGAGGGCTCCCCGTGCTTCGGGCGGCAGGCTGCTGCCCGCAGGCCTTGTGAGCCCGCGGGAACTCCCCCGGGCTTGCAAGGCTTGCGGATAGCTTCCTGAAGCCTGGAGAGCAAGAGGGGTCAGTGCGCACCGATGCCTCTCGCTCTCCAGGCTTCAGCAAAAGCCTGCATTTGCCCCACAGGACGCACACACATTTCCCCTTCATTTTTGGAGGGGAAAAAGTGCGTCCTATGGGGCGAAAAATACAGTACATCTCTCCATAGATTAACTGTCCTTTTCCAGATTCTCGCCCCCGCCCACCCCTAATCCACAGAAGAGTATTTCAGAAGGCTAGATGTCTTTTTCAGCGAGTCTGCATGCTCTAAGTACTAAGAAAAAACAAGTGAGTTGCATAAGCTGTGTCAGCATCTGGTGGTTGTGAATTGCCCAAACAAAATTATTTTCAAACTTCACATCTGGAAGACAGTAGAAGGAAGTGCAGCTCACTTGCACTTTTTCCACATTCCCTTTTTTTTAGAATGCTTTATATCCCACCATGTTGCCACAAAGCCCTCTCCCCAATTTCTCATAAAAGTCAGCCTTTTTACTTTGGGATTGTATGGTGGGATTTGATGGCAGGCAAGGAAGGGGCTACACTTTTCGTGGGAGAAAGTTCCTGGTTCTCTAGCGTCTGGCTTTCAGGCCGGAATTTCCTGCGAATCGGTTTTGATGGTGGTTGAGTAAGCAACACCTCCTGTGGGGGGGAAAAGAGAGCAAGGATTAAAATAACTATTGATGATTCATTAGGAAAACAACAAAGCCATCAGAATCTTATTAACAATTTTTTTCGGACCCAAAGGGTATTGATTACTTTGGCTCTGTCTATCCTCATTCCCTAGATCAATTTAATTTACCTCTTTTATGGCATCATCTCTTAGGAACTAGTATCTTCATACCTGGAGTTCCTCAGGAATTAAAAGAAACCAAAAAATCAGTGCAGCTTGAAAGGTTCCATTCACTATGTTGATTCAAAATGGCATCCAAACTTTATCTAAACATAGATAAAAGTTTGCTCCTTGGTTTCCGGAACCATCGTGCAAAATTTAGCTGCAATTGGTGCAGTTCTGCCATCTAGATTCAAAATGGCAGCTAATTGTAGCCATAATACACACAAACAACAACAACAACAACCCATCCTGCTTCTTGATCTCAGAAACCAGAATGTAAAATCTGGCTACAGTATCTTAAAGAGTTGTCCAAACTATAGCAAACAGATAAACAACTTTCCATAATATATAGAAGTTTCCTGGGCAAATCCATTGCTAAGAATAAGAGTTACCTAACATCATAATTATGCTCTTAATTTTTGTTTATTTCAGTAGGACCACCACAATGAAGATTCTTCTGAATCAGTTTATTTTGGACCGAGACAATATTCCAAATGCAAACTGGAAAATTACATCAGAAGTAGTCACTAAGAGATTTAAAAAAGCGTGGTGGTAGAATGCCTGGAAAGGAAAATTTGCATTATGTACCCATAAATCAACACATTCAATGGAAACATAGTTGATGACATAAAAACCCTAACTTTGTAGGTTGAACTTTAACTAATGTATTTTCTGTATCAGTATAGATATAGTGTAAACCGATACAGTATATATGCATTGACAGTATATATAGTAGCCCATGCATTGACAACTAGAACAGACTTAGAGCTGGAGGGGGGGGGGGGAATACATCTTACAGTATAACATTGCGTTTTTTCAGCCGATCAGGTTTTTATATGGTCAATCGGCATTGGTTTCCAATTTTCTGTATGTACTCCAGGTGCAATTCTTTGCCATTTTCGTGGCAAGGATACCTCATTTTTCAAGCACTGGATGCACTTATATACCTGAGAGAACATTATTATTTCTTCAGATAACTCTTACCTATTGCCGTTGCAACAAGGAAGGTGCCTTGATATTGTTATAGCACCTATAGGATACTACTTGAAATATGAATGTTCTCAGGCTGCACTTCCTTTTCCTCCATGCACACATTTATGCTGTTGTGTGAATTTATTGCTACCTATCAGCCACTTTTCTGAAGCAATTGATAAAGCAAGAACTATGATCCCAGCCTGAATCTTCCTTCTTTCCTTCTCCTCTTCCGGTCCCTGCCTCTACCTTCACTCAGCACCAACAGTCCGAAAGCTAGTGTTCAGCCAGTTTCCAAAATATGTGGTGGGAAAGTCTGAATAACTTAGTACTCCAGTTAACCCCCCTTTCCTTACAGCCCCCTTCCCTTTGTTCTAGTAAACCCCTCCCTTTAGGAAACAGAACCGTAGGAACCTCAGTGTTCAGCTCTCGTCAGCCCCTCTCTAACCAGTACTGTTCCAACTTGCTTCAGTTTTCATGGGATTCTTCCTGGGATACATTGCTCCAGCCTTACAGCCTCACTCCCCTATGTCCTTATCCTGACTACCTTTGTCACATTCCATTTCTCTTATCTGTGTTTCAGATTTAGCTAGGAATGTGAAGGAACACACAGCTGCCTGTTCCCTCTTTTAAGTTGCTCATATTTTTCCATTACTTTGAGAAGAACCCAAGATGCCTCGCTTAAGAAATGCAGAGTGTGGGGTTCAAGGGAACCAAAAAAAGGCTTGCCTCCATTCAGCTTGCACCTTTTGCCTCCTGGGAAATGAAAACAATCCATAGCTTGTTTTCATGGAGGCACTGCAGACCACCACAACCATGTTTTCTCCCAAAGAACCATAGTATCCAGTAGCCTTCTATGTGCAAAGCATGAACGTTACATATAAAAAGGACTCTATCAGTTTGTCTGTGGTAGGAAAAATATACAAGTTGCACTCATGTGGTGCCACAATAGATTGCTCCTTGTAGAAAAGTGCTGCTAGTGCTATTTCTTAGTGTCCTGATCTTCAAGAGAAGTCAGTATGTGGAACTATTTATCACCTTTAAGGGTTTGAAATGAAAAGAGAAAACTGTATGTCTTGACCTTACCTTTTTTGCTGGGCTGCCTTCTTCAACTTGTGATGCGGACCTGTTCATTGGCAAATGCATTTCAATCTGAGATTCTTGTTCCATCTGTAACAATAGACAAGACACTGTAACACCAAAATTGCTAGCAGCTACCCATCAATCAAAACTAGTTTTCAACACTTGGTCACACTCCAGTGTGACCAACAAAAGACATACGAGCAGGCTTTGATTTTTAGAGGCTAGGAAGCTGATTTAGCTGCTGCTGCAGTGATGTCTGTGAATGAACCCCATTCTCCTACAGAAGTTAATGGCTGCCATTCGCTCTAATGAGAAAACAAAAGTGTGCTACATTTGTGAGCATTATTACAGTACAAGTGAAATAAAATCTGCTCCCTATCCCTGACACTAGGTGGCCTGCTTTCCACCAACAAGAGATTCTGAGGTGCCTTGCCCCCAGCCAAGGATCCAGAAAACATACAAGTCCTACCCTCAACTGCAGTATACATAGTCGTACTGCTAACATACAGTATAATGAAAACAGATGTGATTCACCTAGCACTGCAGCTACACCACCTCCAGTCCTTTTAATGCTGCAGTCCTTACCTGGTAGCAAGCTCCACTGAACATAATGAGAGTTACATCTGAGTAAACATGCACCATAAAACAGTTTTCAGAGATCAGAGTCTGAGGAGCAGCAGTGCTTGGTGAAAACAAACCCAGATGAGGAAATTAGTACAGCAATTTTAAATATGCGAGAGCATGGCGAAGGATCACATATGTGGTTTCCTCCGCTTAATACAATAAAAAACTTTCTTTACTTCCAGCAACAGTTTAATTTCTGACATGTGGTCTCCATTGGCTACATGGAAAGCAACGCTATGGAACTGTGCAATGGGACTTATTTCCAACTAATCCAAGAGAGTTTTAGGATTGCAACACTAACACACAACAACAATTATATAATCAAATTATGTAATGAGGAACATTCTAAGAGGGAAAACAATGGTGTCTTATTTATATTAAAACAAATAGCTAGTTTTTAAGATCCTGCCCCTGACAAACATTCATCATGTAGCAAATGAAAACAAAGTTAAACTGAAACCAGCTAACCAATTTGATAGTCCTCTTTATGCAAAGACATAGTTTTAGCGAATCAATGAAGTGACAGTTTATGAAGCCTGACAGCTCCCTGGAAAGGCTTATTGGTGTACATAAGTAATGTAATATCTGCCTGCACTTATTTTACACACATTAAAATTTGGCATTTCTAACTTCTGCAACAGTAAATGACCCAGCTGCATACAGTGGAACCTCAGCTGTCGAATGTAATCCATTCCAGAAGACCATTCGACTTCTGAAACGTTCAACAATCGAGGTGCAATTGCCAGTCAGCAAATTCCTTTGAAAAAAGGGAGAAATGCGTCTCGGAAGCTGTTCGACTTCCGAGGCGCATTCAAAAATGGAAGCATTCACTTCCAGGTTGTTGGCGTTTGGGTTCCGAATTGTTCGGCTTCCGAAACATTCAACAACCGATGTTCCACTGTATATTCAAGTTGTCATGTGAAGGTGTCAACTTGCTGAAGGCAACTGTATCTGGCTCTGGTCAGTGCCTAGGTGGGAGGCCTTATTGGAAACCCCCCCCCCCCACAATGTACACCACCTTGGGTGCCACGATGGAAGAAATGTGGAATATAAACGTAAGAAAACGTATGAAAGTTAAAAATTAAATAAAACCAGTGACATTGACTATATTGTATCTCTCATTATAACACAGTAGTAGCTGGGAAAAGATTGCTGGCAGACTATGGAAGCTTACTCTCCTTTAGCAAGGTATACAAATGCAATTAAAATATACATCCAGGGCTGAGCCATGGAACTGAAAACAGAGGCAAAATTAAACTCCAGCTTTGTCCAACTTTTCTGAAGAACCTGACATTTTCCAAGCACCTGGGATGAAAAGTCACTTTGCTTCTGACATTTAATTTGTGTGCCTGTGCATGCATATGCAGAGAGTCATAATCTTTGAGTCAAATCAAAGGAACCAGAATTCAGAACGTTGTAGATGCATGAAATGCATAGGCATACCAGGGGATTAGTGAAACTGGCCCTTGTCAGGGGCACAGGCTGCATGCACAAAAATTACCCCAGAGATGAGGGGCTCATTATTTAATAAACTAGGTAATAACTTTCCCATGTTTACAAGGTTTTGTACTCTTATATTTGATTTGTTTTATTTCATCTACAGAAAAGCACTGTTTAACCAGTCTAACATCAACGAAACGAGAGACCGTTTAAAGAGGAGTAGGAATCAATGCAGCTTTTTGCTCCTTCCTTGGGTATGTGGGTTCCAGCACATGAAATGGCTCAGTACCAAATTAAGGGGGAGAGGAGATGAAGAAAGCAGCAGAAGCACCAAATCTGTAGGCCCAAATTTGGGGAGTGGGTGGAGGGTGACATTCAGTCCACGGGGAAGGGCAAGCAGCAGCAGCAGCTACTGTGGCTGGTGGAGCTGCAAAGCTGTCTTGCCCCTCCGTCGAAAGAAGCCACCACCAGTGATGAGCAGGCAGGTCAAAGAGGGTTGTCAGCTGACCACTCCCAAGCAAGGCCTCCCGGAGCATTGTGAGGCTTGGGCTCCCTCCCTATACAATTCAGGGAGCAGCCTCAAACTCTCAGTTATTTTGCCCCTACAGATGACCAGTTTATTGAACATTCATTCTGATTTGCATGCACAAAGCTCACACGTTAGATTACATCCGGCCATTATTGAGCTGTTAAATGACTGTGAGCATTTGCTCTGCATTCTTCCCGATTTGCTCATAGGGTGTTTAGATGGTTTCTCGTTACTTATTCTTTCATCCCACACTTGTCAATGCATTTCCCGGACACTTTCCAAACTGCAAAAAGTCCATATTCTTTTTTTAAAAAAAATGTGGATTGGTTGTGCTAAAGTGAAAGAATCCACTGTTAACTGTACCCGTTGAGAGTTTACCGACGTGGCACTATTCCTTCGGTCTTCTCAATACAACCCTGAGATAAGAAAATGTCATTTGAAACACAATAAGCCTGCTCTTCTTTTCTGGCGGCCTTTATTTGTCTTGCCCTCTCTGATGTTCACATCAGCCTCAGCACAGCGTATCTCTTGTTGGCATCTGTCTGTTTCAGGAGACAATGAAGGAGTGCACCTTTGGGGTTGGAGAGTTACAGCACTTGCTGTGGCTGTAGAGAGTGATACAGGAAATAGATGTTTTGTTGCAGCTGGGGCAGATGAAGGTGCCTGGATGTGCAGTTTTAGATGCACCATTGCTTTTTTTCTCTCTGTGCTCATCCCAGTAGTCATTCCTCCTCTGGTCACTGCTGTGGATACACAACCTGACTGTCTCCAGGTACTGCAGTCTTCTGCAAGGGATTCCCACATGGCGGAGTTGATATTACCAGCCTTCATGTCTCATTTGCAGGGCGTCAACTGTCTATGTACGAACATGATCAGTATATCTAAATCTCTAGAGGCATACCTAGAGTCCCTTGTACCAGCAACACACCGCTGCTATTGCAGCAAGATCAAACACAGGAGAAGTGATGGGGGTGGCACCGATATAACTCCTTGCCAAGGCCACCAGGGACCTGAGGTACACCTCTGATGAAATCTAGATAAATCTAGATTCAGTGGGCACCTTCTATGCCAGCTTTTAAATGCCTGCTGAAAACTTCTCTATTCTGCCAAGAGACAATTAGGAGTATATTCCCCACAATGGTCTACTGATGTTTGTTTTTTAATTCATTTTTGCTTTTTACTTGTTTTTTACTTTTTGTGATTTTATTGGTTTTATGTTTTTAAATTGCTGTAAACTGCTCATATATTTTTATGATACGGCAGTTTATAAATACTTTTATACATCATAAATAGATGAATGAAATCCACACAACCTGTCATTATATTCCTGGCTGCCCAAGTGCTGTATTCATTAGAACCATGATAAACTTCTTCCCCACATAAGAAGAACCCTACTGTATCGGACCAAAGGCTGATCAAGTCCTACAGCCTGTTCCCCAGTGGCCAACCAGGTGTTTCTGGAAAGTCCACAAGATAACATGAAAGCAATTAGCAATTTCCTGATGTTTTCTCCCCAGAACTGGCATTCAGAAGCATACTGCCTTAGTTACTAGAAGATGCATATATAACCTTCATGACTGGTAGACATCAATAGCTTCATTCTCTGCTGGCTTGTCTAATTTCCTTCCAAACACATATAAACTGGTGGCTGGTCACCATATCTTATTGGCAGCAAATCCCATAATTTAACTATGTGCTGTGTGAATAAGTACCTCATAGAGACTGTGTTCACATCAGAAAAAGTATTGTGTGACATGGTCCTAATTTTGTAATATATTAAGAAAAGAGAAAAGTCAACAGTGCGGATGCTAAATATATCTGTAGCTCTAGATCACAGAATTATATAAAACCATTGTTTGTTCCACATTAAAGTCGGACAATAAGATGGTTCTGACAGAGATTGTGATGATTTAAGAACAGGATTAAGATACGTCCACCCATTTCACAATCTGTTAAAGGAACATAGTGTCTAGGTTTCCCTTCTACTTTTTCTTTTTGGCTGCTGCTACATATACAGATATGCTACTACTACTACTGTGAGCTTCCTGTACTCCCAACTGCCTTATTTGCCAAATAAGTATAAAATATATTTTCTCTGGGAAGCTTCAACAACAAGAGCAGGAAGCCAGCTATGCATTCTGCTGTGTGTGTTGTGTGTAAATTCCCAAACTGTAATGGGTGCTAAAGTCCTGTTACATGTGGACTATCAAGATCAGATGCAGAGAATGAGTGCACCAGCTCCATTAAAAAAAGCATCATGCTGATATGTCCCGTATGCATCTGATTAGAGAGAAACAAAGCAGTATGTAACAGCGCTGCACCAACATTGTACAGGCACCACAGCTGTATTCCTTCATGATGCAGAACATGTGAGTCAGCTGTTCATTCAGTGATGAATCCATTGTGCAGTGTAAACTGAATGCATAATCGGCACATTGTGGTTATGTAGTAGTGCAGATACATCCTTAGGGCAGCTCAACACTGTACATTTAAAGCATATTCAATGTACAGTTAAAGCACAAATAAATCTGGGAAGTGTAGTCTGTTAAGGATGCTAGAAATTATATCTCTGTGAAGGGGAAACTACAGGTCCCAGGATTCTTTGGGGGAAATTGTGTGCTTTAAATCCATTAACATACCTTAAATGTCTAGTGCAGGGTTCGGCAACCTTTTTCAGCTGTGGGCCAGTCCACTGTCCCTCAGACCTTGTGGGGGGGCGGACTATATTTTTTTTGGGGGGATGAGCAAATTCCTATTCCCCACAAATAACCCAGAGATGCATTTTAAATAAAAGGACACATTCTATTCATGTAAAAACACGCTGATTCCCGGACCGTCCACAGGCCAGATTGAGAAGGCGATTGGGTCGCATCCGGCTCCTGGGCCTTAGGTTGCCTAACCCTGGCCTAGTGTGAATCTGCCCAGAGATAAATCATGGTACACGTAAAATATGAAAGGATGGCATTGAATTACTACATCCTGTCAGCATAAGGATTTCCACTTCTGCAATGGGACCCACCCCCCGTGTGTGCCCTGCACCCCTCAAACAGATTTCACTTTGCGAGAAATCTTTGTGCCACTGGAACTTTCATATAGCACAGCATTGAGTTTGGCTGATTAACTGAGAACCACCAATAATAGTGTTAAAGAATGCAATGGAGGCAAGTTATCTCACTCAAAATAAAGGTTCAAAAAAGAAGAAGAAAGGAAAATGGGATAAATGGTTCTAAAAAGTTATATTCCCCAGAGTTGCATTAGTTTCTGCCTCCAGATTCTGGCCAAGTTTAACAAGCTAACACTTTGCAGCTGCACACCTAGCACTCCTCCCCCCATTTCTATCTGTCCATCTTATTTGCTTTCAGCTAGTTGTTCGCCTCAGTAGGACTTCTAAAAAGCGCTCAGAACCTACGTAACACTGCTTCCTGAAAAGAACACAGTGTGACATGCAATTTAAAGGGCATCTGAAAGTGTCACTGCACTCATTACATAAAACTGAATAAGATGCTGAATGAAAAATTATAACTGCTCTCCTAATTAAAATACTATTTGAATAGTTGTAAAATATCAATTATTCCATAAATATATTCCACCTATAAGGCAGCAGTACTGTCATCCAACTCATTTCCTGAGATTTCATAGTGAATTGTTCTATTTTTTCTATCTCCATCAAATTCAAGTGTCTCAGTTTAAAGGTCCCTCCTTCTCAATCTCATATTCTAAATGAGACTAGAGTTATGCTACGAGACTTGAGGATGTGTCACACCCCCCCCCCCCGTTACCTTAATCCTGGCTGACACTGAGGAAGCTGTACAAAAAGCAACATAAATATATCACCAGGCAAGGGAGTGGAGTGCTTGCCAGTAGAAAAACAAGCACCAACATTAAAGGATAGCTTTTATGGACTCCTTGCAGTTCTGATATCAAAATAATTGATGAGGCAGCATTTCTTACTGTTTTCTGGCTTTTTCTGTGCCATTGAGATAGGACAGGAACAACAATTAACCTTGGGTTTTTCCTTCTGGGCTAGTACAGTACTATGTGCTACCACAGAATCCAAGGACTGATAGGGACCAGCATCATCACTAAGTATCAGTCTCCAGGCATTAAAATCATATCCACAGTGATTTATTTTTTTTATACCCCCACCAAACCTTTCACAGACTTACATTTCTTAACCTTGATTACACGGGGGTGGGGGTGGGGTGGGGTCTTTTCCAAAGATGCCCAATCAAGTTCATGGAACAACCTAGGAAAAACCAAGTGGCTATTTAGGGGGCGACAAGGAGCACCAGGCTGTGAGGACCCTATTCCATTGTGGGATGCTCAACTCAAGATCTATACTACACTCAAGCTGCATGGAGAGGTCTGGTGCAACGTAAATATATAAATATTCTTTCAAGTAAGAAAATAACCAGGTATGAACATGAGGTTGACAGTCTAACTGGTTGTCATATCCTTAAAGTGCCACCTAGTGGAAACTGTCACAATAGTTCAATAAGAGTGAAACACACACTCACAAGGTCACTTGCTTGGCAAAAGCTGGCAGTTTCAAACATCTACAGGTGAAACACGTGAATTTTGTTAACTCTGGAGCACATGTATGAGAGCATGAACTTAACTGAACTTTCTAGTTACTCTGACACCTTTCTTATCCACCACTATCTGGCAGCTGAAATGAAAATATGTAGATGCACCTGTGTTGTGCTAGGTAAAAAACAAAACAAAAACAGGCTCACAGCACAATAGATTTATGTTCACATGAAGATGAACATCAGATCCAACTTCTAATGTGCTTTACTTGTTCTGCTGCCACTGAGAGCGGCTTTATGAATGAACTAAATTCACCTATGTGGTCACCATGATTGGGCATGGTTTCCCAGTCTGTATGCAGCATAAATCAGCTTGCATGTGTAATGCAAATCCGTAGGAGAATCAAAATGAATTCTGCCCACAACTGAATTTAGTTGTGTACAACCCTAAAGAGCGATTCATATGACCATCTCTTTATGTACACTTTCTTCCTATGACTTTATTTTTCAGAATGGCTACACACATAGGCATGTTTTTCCTAAACAAACATAAAAGAAGGGGAAAAAACCAGTCCATGTATACCATACCCACCATGCATGAAAACTGAGCAATCATCTATTTCTCTGCATATACAGGCAACTCCCCATTTGCGTGGGGTTGCAATCTGGGTCATTGCGTGCATCAGCTGTCATGCGTAAGCCCATCCTGTCCCCTTCCAAAACAGAAAATGACACACATGTCAGCGTTCATGTAGCAATTGGACACACCACTGCATTAAGAATGGTTTATTTTCCCTTTAAAGTGTTGCTAATTTTAGGTCCTTAAATCTGTTTTTCCATCTCTTCCTCAGAAGCAGCTAGACTTTTTCGGTTCAATTTGTGAACCTACTATTTAGCACACTGAAACATCAGATTCTTTTTTGCAGCTTGTTGTAGAAGCTGAAAGTGATAGCACAGAAAGAAAACCTATAGGGATGCAAATGCAACAAGCTGCCAAAATCTTGCTGAGCCAACTGCTTTTGCAGCACTCTGCAATCCTCAAATTTTGATAAGCTGCTCTTTAAAAAAAGAAAAAAGAAGAAGCTGTCTGAGAGTCAGTGATAAGGTTTAGGGCAAAGGAAGTAACATATATAAATCACAAGAGTGCTCAGCGCTTTTAGAAGCAATGAATAGGACCTTGATGGAAATATTACCAATCTTTCATACTCCAGCTTCACAAAACCAGATTAAAGTAAGATAGAAGGCGGTATGTGTACTCTTCTATGGCTGTATTAATAGGTTCCTTGGTGTGGTTTTTTTTGGTGGTTTTTAAAAAATACATATAATACAGAACGAAAGTATTATTATTATTATTTGCAGTACCAGAATTCCTTAGGAAATATTTCATGTATTCAGCCAACAAGCTCTGTAGTACACAGAGCTTCCTCTGCCTTTAAACCTATTTTATCATGCCACTGAGTATTTATGTTATTTTATAGAATAAATAAAATGAAATGCTATCAAGACTTGCACTTTAAATCCGACAGAATTGTACTCAGGTGAGGGAGGATAGCATAAGTAATGCTATATAGCAATTTCTATCATTTCATTAAGGCAATGATTGCAATTAATGTCAAATGTGCTGTTGACTAGAGCAAGCCCACAAATGTTATGGAAGGTAAGCTTCTCTCACACTCTGTAAGGTGCCATGCATACTGACGGCGATATATACAAAATAATACTATATTTTTTTTGTTATTAATTATATATCCATATATTGTTGGACACAGATAAGGGGTAACGGATTTGGCTGTCTGTTGAAGCATTTAAACAGTGCCTGCACCTATGCTCAACCAGTTTATTTGTAAATAAACTTACTTACTGCAAATACCAGAAGCTTCAAGTGAACTCCCTAAAAAGGTAGCTAAAATCAGCTGAGCACTGTGCCCCTCAAACTTTTCACCACTCTGGGAAGTTGGGCTGTACATAACATTACTGTTTTTTCTTATTATCTTGTGTTGTTAGCTGCTTTGGACAGTTTAACAGTTGTTAAGGAAACAACTGTTTTCCCTCTCAATAAACAATAAACAACCATTCCAGCTTGATACATAGACTATTTTCATTCTCTCTCTCTCTCTCTCTCTCTCTCTCTCTCTCTCTCTCTCTCTTTTTCCTGCCTTCCTTTCCCTTCCTTCTCTTTCTCTGTATCTACAGATATACTCATACACACACATGCATGTATATATAGCAGACAAATACAGAATGCAGCTGCACTAGATAAGTGGTGCTTCACACACACACCCCGATGTCCCCAGTCCAGGAGATGACACCTGACTCCTGCTAGCACAACAAATGCTTAAGACATGAATAACTTTGCTAAGCAATCCTCCTTGACACACTACAAACGCCATCTCTGACATCATTACTGACACCCAATACACAATTCATATTTGTGCAGATATAGTACTTTTTCAAAAGGTTTTCTCGTGTGTGCACGCAAGAGAGTGAGAATGCTGTGCATATATATTCTTTGCAGCACAAAAGCCCTCATGTAGCCCTTTTGTAAGAAAAAATAAATGTGAGGCTACAATTTGACCTTTGCAGTAATGTCTTGCCAATATATGAACACTTTCCTTTTCCTTTGAAGGGCATATAAACCCTTTTCATAGCACCAGAATCTATACCCCCTGTGGGTTTTAAAAGAAGAATGATTTCCTATTCTACATGACATAATGTCAGAAATGTTGTGGGTAGATGATGAATAAAGCAGAGCGATGTGAGTACTTTGGGTAGCAAAAATAAACCACTTCCTTAATTGAATGGCAAATATTACAAGGCTATAATATATGTGTATATTCCCCCCCTTCTTTTGCAGGACTCTGAAGTTTCAAGATCTCTAGCATATGTTAGATTTATTCCACCTGAATGTACCAGAGATGCAACTGAAGCTCATACTCCATCAACTCTGCTCAGACTCCACACTACTCAATGGGATACAAATTTAAACCCTGGACATAAGCAGCTCCAATAAAACTATGGGCTAGACCCATACACTTCAGGGAGAGGGAGAATTCAACCTTTGGGACATCCGAATCTTGCCTTTCCATAGATAAATGGTTCATGTTGCACAGAGATGTCACTATCCTTATCAGTTTATTCTTGTCTGTCTTCTTCTTTGTTACCTAGGATTGCCCAATCAGTCTGAGGTGGGAAACTTGTGGTTGTTGTAACCAGTGGCGTAGCGTGGGTTGTCAGCACCTGGGGCAAGGCAAGTAATTTGCGCCCCCTAACCCTAACCCCCAGATGTTGCGCCCGGTGCGGCCGGCCCCCCCTGCACCCACCACGCTACGCCACTGGTTGTAACGGTGGTGACTCAGCAAATCTCTCTCTTACATTGGAGTATTCCTTCTGTCCGGCCTCAGCCTCAGCCTAATTGCCTTCTGTCTCAGGTGCCCCTTTGCCTCAGGCAGTCAAGTCTTTGGCTATGTTGCCCCAAGAAGCCACTGGGGTTTGGGGCTGCTCCATACTTTTGCTCAGGTTTGTTTGACTTTGTGGTGCCTTAACAGGAGTGGATTGCCCTAGCTAGATCTCTTCCTTTGTCTCCTCTTCCCCATTCCCCTGCCTCTTTTCCATTTTGTTGTTTTCTTCACGTTAGGAAGGAACCTCAAAGAGCGAAACCAGTGTAATGTTCTCCAAGTTTCTCTACAGAGCAGTGGTTCTCAAACTTTTTTCTCTGGGCCACACTTTCAGAATAAAAATGTGCTCGTGCCAGACCAATCTTTTACTGATAAGAAATACATTGGAAAACAAAAACAAACAACTCCTAAAAGTGCTTGTTATATAAGCTGTTGGTGCATGAAGGTGAATTTGGGTAGCCTGTGCATAATCTTGAAATAATTAACCATCCCGCCATTCTGTAACATTTATACTTAGCACTTCAAGCTACAAAACCATTTTACATATTGACCACCATTATGAACATTATGTCTATATACATAAACAAACCAACTTATCTGAACCCAAATTGGGACTCAGTGGTTCTTGGTATTTCCCCACAAGTAATCGAACTGAAGAGAGGTACAGCGCAATGGCCCCCATGCTGTGCAACAAGCATCAGATTAAAGATCTCAAATATCATGCCTATATGGTTGCATGAGTTAATGCATTAATAAAATGCAAATAAGGACGCTTGTAAAATTGGTAGCAGCTGATTCATCCATTACAGATTGGCCCTGATATGTGCAAATAATTGCTCATTCAACTGTTCTATTTGTGTGAGCAATCGGCTGCCCAAGAAGCATGTGGGCATGGAGGATGCCAACAGAACCCTTTGATAGCAGGAAAGCTGCCACACAGGATGGTGTCCCAAATCTCTAGCATAACCCACATTTCTCTCAGCCACCTAATCTAAATTTGGAGTCTTTGAAAGAAAATGCTGCTCAACTACTGCATTCATATAAAAAGAGTGTGGTAATTCTTTGTAACCAAGTGATTGGAAGGAAAATATTTATTTATTTTGCACTGGTCTAGAAAACTAGTTACACATACACATACCCCAACCACATAAAATTACATAATGCCAAGATTCTGCTTCTCTTTGAATCTTTTCCATCACCCCACTCCTCTGAAAACAAATCTCTTTCACTTCTAGTTATGTATGTTCTTTTCAGCCAAGGGCCCCATTAAGTAATGTAACCCATATGCTTCTAACAACTCCAGTTGCTCTACTTGAGCAACAGCAAAGTTGAATTACAATCTCCAACTAGTATGTATAATATTTTGACCACTTTAAGGCAGGTTTGTATTGCAAGACATATAAGGTGAGAGAAAGGAATGGTGCTTAACCACAGCCAAAATACCAAGATTATGTATGTAATTTTTTTGTAAAAAAAGATTGAATTATTTGATACAGAATGTTAATCTCTCCCAAACTGCAAGTGTATAGGGAATAAGTGTTTAACAGGCAACAGTGCTTATATTTTTTTAAAGGAGGAATCTTACCGTTGTTAGCGCAATCCGTACCCAAATCAATTCTACGCTTACAATTTAAAGGTGTACCTGTTCTTGAAGCCTGAAGTCTATGTAGTTTGATTTGAGTTGAGCATTTGTTTCAGCATTTGTGCCAGGATGAGAAACCTGCAGCACAGGACAAACTTTTAGTTGTGATATATTAGGTGGCAAGAATGTCCAGAATAATATTAATTACTTAGAGAAAATCTAGCCAACTCTACATCATATGATCCCAGGGTGGTTTATGACACAATAAAAAAAAGTAAAACACTAGAATGAATCCAATTTGCCACAACTTATAAAAACAGGCAAAAATACAACATATCCTTAAGCATCATGGTCACCTCACTTGTGAGTGATGGAATTCTGAATGCAGTTTTAAGGCAGAAAATGGAGCTAAAATGATAAAACTAGAGAACTAGAACTTGCAGATCAAAAATCTACTCCGCAAAGTGAACAACTTGTACTACATTATATCGCATTCAAAAGAACCTGCACAAGTTTATCACTGAGTTGATCTAAATCCTAAACTCCATCCACACTACAAAACAAAATCCGGGTCAAGTAAGCCAAGAAGCTACTCTGAAGCCTGCTGTGATGCCATGCCTGCTTTCTGCAGGGATCAGCTGAACTACTACTTGGTTGTGAGGGTGATCCAACAGGCTTGATATTACCATCTATCATTTGACAGGGGATCACTCCAAGCCTGCTTTCTGGAGGAACAGGCTGTATGACTGAATTCTGTGGCTGCACAGCTGATTCCTGAAGAAAGCAGGTACCGAGTTGCCACCTACTTGGGTGGTGACTCAAAGCCCACTGTCGTTTCCTATGCCCTGCTTCCCAACAAGCTAGCTCCAACACTGACTGTAAGCCTCTCATGCCCAGGCATAATTGGGGATGTACTTTAAGGCTCCTGGTTATTCACTGGCAGCTGTGTCTCTACCTGCCCCACACCTGGCGTCATGTATTCTGTCAGTGTGCAGCAGGCGGGATGGTTTCGGGGAAATGGTCCCAAGGAGGCCCAAATTGAGACCTGTGCCAGGAAACATTGCTCTTTGCCTTTCTGGAGACTCTGCCAATGGCCACTGCTCCTTTTAAAGACAACACTAAGCCCAATATTCTCATGCTGAAGTTTTATACGTACCTGTGTTACAAAAGGCCGAGGCGGTAGAGCAGGTGGTGGCGGTGGTAGCCAACCCGCCCGAACTGTAGAAACAAAAACACAAAACAGAAGGAGATAAACAAATGAATGAACGCAAGCTAGAACTAAACAAATCTATTAGCACTATTTGATTTTCTAAAAACTCAGATCAATTTAAGAAAACACACTTCAAGTGAACCTATCACCACTATCTTCTATGACCTCACAGAGACATCTCTATTCAGAATAAACATGACAAATACCGTCAATGCCGATGCAATTAACAAATTTCAGTGAAAGATACAGAGCTTGGTACATGAGAGTTAAACTCCCCTTGAGTTTTCTGTTCTTTGTCACAAACACTCTTGCCTTTAAAAAGTGAAGCAATATTCTAACATGGACATTAGAGAGCATTCAAAATAAAATGCGATGATGTGAAAAAGTGGAGTTGTACAGAAAACATCTGTGCATGGAATTAGATGTTCTGGCACTTGGATGAGCTAGTTGTAGCTTTTAAATATTTTTGGCAGGAGCTGAAGAGGGAAGAGACCAAACAAGTCAGTTTAGGGCTTTATGGTAACATAATATAATTCAGTCTTCTACTCTGAGCCAGAAATCTGAGATGCTAACACCCATGATGGGACCATCTATTATACTTCCCAATCTGGCTTCAGTTAAATCCATAAACCTTTAGAGGCCAGAACTGCAGAGAAGACGAGGCTTTGTGAAGCAATTATAATGACACATAGATTATACGTACACATGAAGCACGACTGAAGAATCTCTTGATAGTTAACCTTCTAGCAACCCGTTATAACTGCTGATCCTTTTTAGCAAACACAATTTGAAAAGATACTTAGCAACCTCTTTTGTGTTTGTTATTTGGAAATTTAAAATTCTAGCACTAAAGTCACACCACGAGAATGCTATATAGATAAATGCATCCTAAACTATGAATCTTATTGCACATGCATTTTTTTAGGTATATCAAATCTTAACCATGTTCTCATTTTTAAACTTATTTGGGCAGGGATATTTATAAAGCATATGGGAATAATAGAGACTTATGCATTTTAAGATTTATAGGAAAATAGTGAGTGCTGGCCAAGGGTATGTGTAACAAACAAAGAAAAGGAATAAATGAGAATACTGAAGTCTGCTAATGTCTGGTGACATGCTGAAACCCAAACACCAAGGTGGTGAGCTATTAGAATTCAGGTAACGTCAACCATAAAACCCACAAACACATCTGTAGGATGAAAGAAAGTTAAACGGCAGTCATCAAATGTAAGAAAAAACATGTATTATGTTAATGGTATTTCCCCCTCCCCATTTAGCCAGTTTTTATTTTAATTTATCTAAAATATTTATATCTCACTTTTCCACATGTGTGTTTAAGGCCGCTCATGTTTTTGGAGTGAAAAATCATATGAATGTTCAAACTAAAGGTTATGGTGAGAAATGTGTTCTCTGCTTAAGGTTACGGAAAAGAACAGACCAGCTGGATCAGACCAAATGCCCATCCAGTCCAACATCCTTTTCTCACAGCTTGATACCTATGAAAAGCCTGCACACAGGCTTCAATTAATGTATATATAGGAATCATTTTTCTGTTTAGTATTCCCATGGCATTACCTTAATGCTAGAATTTTAAATGTTACAACAACAAACACTAGAATTTAAATGTTGCAACAACAAATGCTAGAATTTTAAATGTTGAAACAACAAGCACAAAAAGGTTACCCAGTTCTGAAAGAGATTTCAGAATGGCATCATTTATTCATTCATTTATTTCATATACCACCCTTTGTCTGTAGATCTCAGGGCAGTTCACAGAATAAAAATACAAGATAAAAACACAAAATGCATAATAAAAACAAAACAAGCCAATAACACCCCCCCCCCCAAACACAATTAAAAGTATGTAAGATGTTAGTCAACCAAAAAGGCCTGGTTGAAGAGGAAGATTTTCACGTGGCACCTAAAGGTGTATCATGAAGGTGCAGATGAACTGCCAAGCGAACTCAATATTTGTTGAAGCTCAAGAGTATCACATCGGCCAGTTTTAAGTACAGTGGTACCTCCAGTTACAAATGCCTCAGGTTACAAATGCTTCAGGTTACAAACTCCCCTAACCTGTAAGAGTTACCTTGAGTTGAGAACTTTGCCCCCAGGATGAAAACGGAAATCGTGTGCTGGCAGCGCAGCAGCAGCAAGAGGTCCCATTAGCGAAAGCACGCCTCTAGTTAAGAACAGTTTCAGGTTAAGAACAGACCTCCAGAACGAATTAAATTCGTAACTAGAGGTACCACTGTACATAAAACATTTAACTTGTTTCTGCAGAACATCAACCTAGTAGGTACAACTTAGAATTTTCCAAGTGCACTATGAGGCAACCCCAGACGTCTCCAGTTAAAATAATCTTAGTCGCTGATTCTTAGGGAAAGGTCTGTGGGTTTAGATTTCAACATTTGGAAGGTGTGTGTGCTACAAAGTTTGGATTGCTTTTCATATGAAAAGAGGCATTTTTGTAGCATTTCCAGCTTGAGAGACCGACATAACCATGCAATTAGCAATTGGATGGATAGCTTCTTAATAGTAAATAACTTGCTTACTTATCCCAATGAAAGTATCAAATGTGACTGCCCTAATTCAGGGTTTCTTGTATAAGATTTTAAAATTAAATTGATGGCTATGCAAGAAAGTAGATTTGCCCCTGGATTTCACTTCTGTGTTTCTTGTATCCCTTAAAGTGCATCTTTAGACCTCTACTAAATAGTTCCTCCCCCCCCCCCATAGAGTTGCAAGGGTTGTACATATTTGGGAATGACTGTTTTCACATTTTAATCTTTCCTCTATAGGAAAGTCTTTCCAATAATTCTCCTGATAACAATTCCCCACTGATAAAACCATTTTCTTACACATCACCACCCTTCTCTGCATGCAGGTGGAACTGACAGACACTAAGGAAAGCCTTTTAAATTTCACTGCCAGCCTGATGTCGGTGGTGACGTTTATTTCTTTCAAAAGGTTGTGTGTGTGTGTGTGTGTGTGTGTGTGTTCCTCCTCATGCATGCTGAGGATTCCACAGATTAGTACTTTTATTAATACTTGTTTTATCTTTTGATGTTGCCTTTTATTTTGTATTGTGTATATTTTACAATTGTTAGTTGCTTTGAGATATTTTCTGCAGAAAGTGGAGGATAAATACAATAAATAATAATGCAGGGTACAGGACAGTAGCCCCCCCCCCCCCAGGGACTTCTCTCCAGAGGATATCTGCCAGATATCTGCGCAGGCCTAGCCCAGGTGCATGTTGCCAGGACAGAAGTGTGTGACCCTAATCATCATGTGAACCTTCTTCACATATGTAATGTATGAAAGGGTCATATGTGCATCAGATATTCATTACAGACACCATGGGAAAACAGGCGTGATCAGCCTTCTCTTTGTAGCACCCTTGTATTGTCAACTGGGAAAATTATTTGTTTATTAAATTTGTATCCCACCCTTTCTCCCAAAGGAGCCCGGGGTGGTAAACACAATAGTGATAAAACAAAAATAAAAATAAAGAACAATTTAAGGACATACATAAAGCACTTAAAAACCATTAAAAACGTGCGGCCACTGATCACATAACACGGCACAATGATCAGAGCTGTGGAGAATGTCAAAAGAGCTCAGTAGGGGAAGCAGCATCACTATGGTCTCCTCTTACTTTATCACAGAAACAACATTGTATTGGGTATACATTGGGTATACATATAGTTGTGGGTTATACCTGTATTTGGCTGATGATTGGGAAGAAATAGGTGTGCTAAGAAAAAAAATCCAGTGTATATTGTGCACATAGCTGGAGGTGAAAGGTAACTCTTTAAACAGCAACATAGAAACCCTGCCAATCTTGAATTAGCCAATCCCCAAGTTCTTCTAGGTTGCATAAAGAGTGGAGTAGCAGAATATTTGATTAAAATAATAAAACTGGGTTCTAGTCCTGGAAAAGTTGGAGGCTACAGCATATGCAACCTGGGTATATATTGCAGTCATGTCATGTTATCCTTACAGCAAAACAAAATGTATCACACATCAGGTATCTCTTACACAGAGTTTCCAGAGTAGACTTGAGTCCATGGAAATGTAAGTAATAATGATATGTGTTAAATCTTTAGGCGACACAAGATTATTTCTTGCAAAACAGACATTCCTGCGCTGGAATTCAAAAAGCCCATGTGTAGGGGAACATTTGGTCCTCCAGATGTTGCTGAACTACAACTCCCATCATCCCTGGCCATTATCCCACAGTTGCTGGGACTGATAGGAGTAACCACGAGTGTGTGTTAAGTCTGTGTTCATAAAATGCATATAGGTATATAGGTCAGGAAGTTCCCCAGATCTTCCCAGTGTGCATATATAGACTGAAAGTGAAGCAACATCACAAATGAATCCATCATGTTGCAATCTAAAAACAGGTTTCATAATCAGTCCTGCATTCTTTCAGTGAAGGTGCTCTGAAATGCATTTAGCAGCACCTAAATGAGAAACTAGTTACTTCGAACTATGTGTTGCCAATAATCCATAGTTTTTCTTTATATCTTGAAATTAATTTCTACTGAAAACTTCATTTTTAACCACAACAGGATTACAAAAAGTCTTCATTTGCTGTCCTTTTATTAAACTTGCTGTAAAGCCATTGCAAATATTTATTGTGTGTTCATGTCCTGACCCGTAACACTGCCATCTGTGGGGTCAGGTAAATCCCCAAGGAGAAATAGCAAATTGTATTAAAAGGAAATAATAAACTGGGGATTCTTCCAAGCAAGGGTTTCATGTGCAGTATCTTTTCAGCACTGCCAAAGGTACAGAAAGCAGTTCATTTCAGAACATTAAGTTGTTTCTCTCACAACAGGATATATATATATATATATATATATATATATATATATATATATGCGCTACATCTTGTTCAGCTTAGGAAAAAATTGCTGTATCTGGGCATTCGGCATTCTAGGCAAGCAAAATGCTCAGACCAGGCATGTTTGACCCAGTTTCCTGCTTTTTTTTTAATCCTAAAATTCTAACTTAAGCTATTCATGAAATATTCATAAAATCCTGCTGTTTCAGAATATCTCTGACCTGTTTGAAAGTAGTATGCTTATGTGAGCACTATTCCCAGGCACAATCCAGAGTTCTTAGAACAGAGCATCAGCAAAAATCTCTTCCGAAGCAGGAGAGCAATGTATGTGTGTGTGTGTGTCTCAGAGAGAAAGAAAGAAAATATGCACATGCATGTGAATGTATTTCTATATATTATAATATATATGTAGTAGACAGGCAAGTATAGTGGCATGCTGGATTTGTCACTGTTGGGTTCTGCTTGTTAGAGACAGTAATGGCATGTGTGCATGCATTTAGGAACTGAACTCATTCTCAACTGAATAAAATCTGAAAGTCAAACTCTAAAAATATTCAGAACAGAGACTATGGCTTTCAATTTTTATGCAAATGAAAATACATCCCAAACAATGCAGATTGTATATTTTGTTTTATGGAGAAACTTCTGTATTAGAAATCTTGCTTATTTATGCTCACTGGGGCCACTTCCATGTGGATATCAAAGACGGGTATGTAATCCAGCAGCTTAAGTTCCACAAAAAAGATGTAATAAGCATAACAGACATTTCTGTTTCTATGAGAAATGCCTTGGAAGTAGGTGGACATCTTGAAGCATGCTAAATTTCTGGAAATGCTTGCTACATTTTTATGTAACTTTAGGGCTCTGTAGTCTAAGTGCAGTTAGCAATAAAAATTCCACAGTGAAGTATATAATCATCTTAAGTCCAAAGTGCTTTATATAAAGAACAGGAGGAGGATAAGGGTCAAAAATGGAAAGAGCAATGGCGCAACACACCTGCAGCTGGTGCTAGAAAGTACTAATTCATAATTTCTATAAACAAGTTAAGATCTTCCTTTGATCTTACATAAATGCACACACTTAGAAACAATTCAGTTCAGCACTACACACAGAGAGAAGAGAGAACATCACAGCACATCCTGCCAATATAATCTAAACCCCATGGCCTTCATATCAAGATTGTGGAAAATAGATATTCAACAACAACCCAGAAATTGAGTCTGTTTTTTAAAATTATTATTTTTTGCATTTGGGGCTGTGAAGATCTCCAGGGGATTCCCTTAAAGGGACATGACTGCCCCTTTAAGAAGTTCCCAATGCAACTCTACAGGGCAACTCAGTTAGCACAGCCCATGACAGGGAGCCACTGTTATCACCAAGGCCTAATGAAGAGCTCTTGGAGATCATGGGCTTCAATAGCCCTGAGAGGAGAAAGACTGGCTTGCTGGAGAAGGAAAGAGAGAGCCAGAGACCCAAGGAATCTCCATCTCTTGGCTTCTTCCCCTGGCAGCAGGGAGGTACAGGGGGCACTGATAAGAGGCTTCCCTTACCACTGCAAGCTGGGGAGAGGATACTGTGAGACTGGGATACTGTGTGACCTTAGAATGCCCTAAGAAAATGCCAGCATAACTGCTGGAGCTACCATTATTCAAATATAATAATAATAATAAGAAGAATAAGAATAATTTATTTATACCCAACAAAAGATTAAAAATACATTAAAACATCAGTCATTTAAAACTTCCCTAAACAGGGCTGCCTTCAGATGTCTTCTAAACATCAGATAGTTGTTTATTTCTCGACATCTCATGGGAAGGTGTTCTACAGGGCGAGTGCCACTACTGAGAAGGCCCTCTGGCTGGTTCCCTGTAACTTCGCTTCTCGCAGTGAGGGAACCACCAGATGGCCCTCGGCGCTGGGCCTCAATGTACAGGCTGAATGATGGGGGCCGCGACTATTTAGGGCTTTAAAGGTCAGCACCAACACTTTCAATTGTGCTCAGAAATGTATGGGGAGACATTGTGAGAAAGCCAAAGAGTATTGGGAGATGATATACTCAGAATTAAAGAAGATGCTAAGGGGCTCATTTCCCAAGAAACCAGAGATGTTCTTACTGAGTGTAGTAGAGGGGGGAAATACCCAAGAAAGTACTTAGCCTTTTCCTTTATGCAATAACAGCAGTGAGAATAATTTATGCCCCAAAGTGGAAGGACAAAAATAGATTGGCAGAATAAGCTAATAGAATACGCGGAGCTAGCAATGTTGACTGAAAAGATAACAAATCAGGATGAGTCTAATATAAAAGAAGCGTGGGAATACTTTTGCGAATATTTAAAGAAATATAACAATCAGATACGTGTAATTACAAACTCCTTAATACTTGCTTAAATCGGGTCAATTTGAAAGGACACAATCTTTGCTAAAATTCTAGTATGCCAAGATTATCACTGAGGTACCCTTTCAATTTTGAATTACCCCTTCTGATTGGAAAAAAACCTTGCAAGGCAAAATATTTTGCTTCTCTTTCATCAATGCCAGTCTATAAGTAAGTTCCTGTATACTACTGTTTAAAGTTCTGCTTAACTATTTTCTTCAAGCTTCCAGCTCCAAATACATAGCTTGTGACTGTGTTAAAAATTAATTACCTAGCTCCAGATTCTGAAGCAGGAGTGTACAGCTCTACTCATTTATTCAGGACTTGTACAAGTTTTTCAGGGGGGGAAGTGCCCTTTCATTCACAGCCTGCTGTCATAGAGCAACTTGAATAGAATAGTACATTTAACATGAATGGGAATTCATGATTTACAGGTGGAAGCTTTGTGTGACTTTTCTCTGTAATTATAGAAGGCTAAGGAAAAACCCCAGATGCCTACTCAGTTCCTATTTCACATGCATTTGTGGGTTTTCTGAATAATACAACCCTAAATGCAGAGCTATATGACAGAAGACTACATGGCAATGTGTATAGGATCTAAATGCTCTGATTCTGCTTATATTTTACATATCCCATTTAATTTATGTGGCTTCATCAGAGTTTGATGAAGACTTAAATTATATTAAGCATGCATAGCCGGCAGAAGATTGTACCAGTGTCTTAAATTTAAGCAATACCTTAAGTGTTCTGTGGGTGGGCTTTGTTGGTTTTTATCCAGCCATATAAAACTTGAAAGACTAGTCTGAGTTGCCACCTTTCTTAATTTAATGTACTGATCAGACTATTAAACACAGCATGATTAAAAGGAACACAGCATAGGAAATGCAGCATGAGGCAAATTGCTGGCACACACCAGCTCTTCTGTTAAGAAATTAAGCAGCCATTTGCACAGTCTGTAGCAGAAGGAGCAGTACAAAGCTGGCCAGGTGGAAGAAGTCCTGGAACCCGAAATGTTCAGTATGCAAAGCAGAGACACAGAAGGCAGCATGATGAATTGTTGAGAGATGCTTTTTGGGTCACTGCATCATAATGAAAACATATCACAGTGCTGTGGTCTCCATTATTACCAAAGATAGTTGGATGTGTGTGTATCTATAAAACTATATATGCAAACATATAAATACACACATCAAACCTTTTGGATCATTTAGTCCAACCCCCTGCAATGAAGGAATCTTTCACTCAACATGGGGCTCAAACCCACAACCCTGAGAGTCTCACGCTCTACTGGCTGAGTTATCCCTTAGGCAATATTTGTACGTATGTATAAGAAGAGACATACATTTAATAAACTAATAAATAAATCTCCATCAATGGATAGTGTCAGGGGTTCAGGAGCAGAGGCACAGGAGTGGGCGGAGATGGAGAGCGAGGAGGAGGAATCCGAGGGGGGTGGAGGCAGTGACAGCGGTCAGAGGGATTCCACAAGCCTCTCCAGCGAATCGGAAGATTCACAGAAGGGAGCGCCGATGGCCAGGGCAAGGGGGGTGCCAAGGGGGAAACCCCAGAAGGAAGGGGCCAGAGGGGACTCCCAGAGCAGCAGTTGGAAATCAGGACCAGCTTCCCCACCAGAGCGCAGTGGGGGGGAGGAGTCCCAGGAATCGGGACCAGTGTTCTCACTACCAGCGAGAGGAGATGAGTCAGGATTGACCACGCCTCCATCGGAGAGCGGGGAAACGGTCAGGAGGAAGGTTACCGGCTGGGCGCGCGCGCCAAGTTCAAATGTACAGGCGAGCGGCACAGCAGGTAGCCCGGATAGGGAGCCAGGTCCTAAAGCCCGCCGGAAGGAGGGGCAAGACTCAGGGGGGTCAGCGTCAGAAGAGTCCAGAAAGGAGGAAACCCCAGGGGGCAGGAGGACCCAGAGGAGGAAATAACAACGGAAGAGGTGGAGTAGGGCTAGGATCTTAAACTGGTGCGGAAGGGGTGATGAGTCAGACGGGACTTCGCCGATCTAAGGTTAAGACGTAGGGCTGCACGCTCTGGCGTTGGAATGGAAACCAAACTTCAATAAAGACTTTTGTACATTACATCAACCTGGCGTTGGTCCTCTGTGAGCTGGGACCTAGAGGCAGCCCTGACAGATAGTAAGCAAACAATGAAAAAGAACCCCTCCGAAACAAAAATTGTATGATTGGTTTCTCAGATGATTACAAATGGACAAAATCTCCATACGATGGAGGCACAGATTTTTTTCCTAGCCAAAGTCACCACCAACTTTGCAAAATGATGGCACTGCTGAGGTGAGAGCAAGCTTAAAGACATAAATGACGACAGTTTTGCCAGGCATCTAAAGTGGCAGCTTTGGCTTCACCTGAAGTTTGACAGTCATTTGAAAAAATGTTTAATTTAAAAAACCCAAGCAGCTACCATGTGCTGTTTTCCAAGAGGAATATGCAAATAGCTAAGTAGTAATATATTAAACTTGGTCCATAAGCTACAGAATTTGCTTTATTTTTAACATAAAACTATCCTATTAGTTTTGAACCAAAGGAAGAGTCCATCTTACTCATGAGCTTTAAACTGTTCTAACATGCAGTTGCGTTTTCTTAAGCCATATCTGGCATTGCACAACTGTCATATATAGTATTGCAGCCTATCAATTATCTGATAAATATATGCAAAAACCTGGGGTGTATCAAACACCAGTAAAACCATAATATTTGGCTAGCATGCTGCATATAATCCAGGAGGAGGAAATTTGACAAACTTGTCTGTTTACTAGAAGTTCTCTGGAAGCATTGGACATTTCAGAGCAAGGTTATATACAGGAATGCACTGTTCAACCAGTAAACATGAAGGCCTAAAGACTGGTTCACCAATGCAAGTAAATGGCTTCATTTCCCATTTTTTGTAAACTGCTTTGAGGGTTTTTACAATCAAGCAGTTTATAACTTTTATAAACTTTTATATATCCATCCCTGACAGATGACTCCTCACCTGAGAAAAATCTGTCTTAGGGTGATTTAGAGCCCACAGAAGCTCAGGAATGGCTCACAACAACAGTCAATGAAGAAAAAGGGGGGCCTTTGGGTGAGACTGGCAGGCATACCACCCCCCAGAAAGGAAGCTCAGCTTCTGAAGCAGAGACAGAACCACCCCTGAAATCCCAGGAATGATGGCACCTCAAGAGGCAGACCAAGACCCGCACAGTCAAGTAGAATGCTTGAGTGCAGAAGAAAACTCCTTGTAAGCTGTGACTTAGGACTCTTCCTTATGAGAAGGATTCTCTGTAGAAACGTCTAGGGGGCTGCAGATCTGCTGCTGGAACAACATCTTGCTGCTAGCCCTGGGTCTTGTATCTGATCTTGGCCTTGGCTTACCTGCACCTTGGAATGCCCCTCGACTTGCCTCTCGCCTGAGCCCTTGTTGGAACCTCTGGTTGCCTGGAATTGGACTTTGGGCTGCCTGTTGCTGCTGTCTATGCCCACAACAGCCTTGGTTGTTTGGAAGATCCCCTGGGACACGACTGGGCAGGACACATTTCCTCATGACTCCCGGAAGAAGAGTAAGTCCAGCAACTCAGCTGAGTGGCACTTTCAACTCGCACTGACAGTGAGTGAAAAGGAAGTTCTATCTGTGCCGACCCATTGAATATTCAAATTGTCATCTGATATTGCAACATCAAGAAATGAAGGTGCATACGTGAAGCAGCTGTAAGTGCCTGTGCAAATAACTGGGAAATTGTTTGGCATGTAACTACTACAATTGCCTTTAAAGCCTATCACAGTATTAACAACCATTAACCAGCAGAGGCCATATATAAAGGGTTGCGAAACTTTACCTTGTGTGTTTTGCTGGAACATCCTATTGAGATCTAAGGAGGATGCTCTGGAATGTGATTTCTGTGGCCTTGGTGGAGGAGTTGGTGGTTCTCCCCCCTTTTTCATCGCATCTTCTATAGATGTGCTTGAATAAGATCTTGGGTAAAAAAAGACAAGATTAAAAGGGGAAAGCTACTGGGGTTTTTATGCCTACTGCAAAAGTTGTAAAAAACAAACACTGGAAGAATGTATTCATTAAATATGACATACCCCCTGACTTTATGTTTAGGGACGGTGCTTTACAGCCACATGGTGGAGCCAGACTGAGTCCACTCCACAATAATATTTAATGTGAACTGTGTGTGTCATACAGTCAGAATTCTGATTCGTATTAGGCATTATTGTGGTGTCAGTGGAAAGGATGTAATTACCTACCATGTGAAACTTCTCTACCAAATGAGGATTGTAACACCTCCTTCAAACACACATAAGTCATAGTACTGTGCCAGGATGTTCTTTGGGTAGAACTAGGATAAGCTGCCTCATAGTTATCTGATGACTTGGCTCCTCGCCTTTAGCTATTATCGGCAGAAATCACACTTAAATGCACTTTATTTAAGGATGATATATGGTAAACCTATATATGGATGGAAATGTGTACATAAAACATCGGAAACAGGTCATTCCAAGGATTACATACTGAAGGCTTTTGAATATGGTACAGGCAGGTGTACACAACACATATAGTGTGTGCAATTCTTTATAGTAGGGAGTCTTACGTATAACTGACATTCTAAATACTGTGGCTTTTAGAGATGGGTAGTTTTTGAAAACTCCTTAGTTGTATATATTACATTGCGAGACCAAGGCATGGAATGCTGCAGAGCTAGACCTTTTTGATTTTAACCTAAGGGCCACATTCCCTCATGAACAAACTTCTGGGGCCTTATTCCTAGGCTGGACCAGACGCAAAAAGTGAGGAGCAACTGTTGTGACTCTTATCTTTGTACAACAGGCCCATGCAAGGGGGTGGGGGAGCAACTGGGTGCCCTTGCCCTGGGCCTCGGAGGCCGAAGCAAAAAAATTAGGGACAGGCTGGGGGTTTTGTTTGAGTTTATTATTTATTAAATTTGTATACCACCCTACACACAGGTCTCAGGGCGGTTCACAAGATAAAATCACAATATATAAACACAAAATACATTAATCAAAATAACCCCCAAAGCACATTTTAAAAGGGCAATAAAATTATAACTTTATTCCAACAAGACTCTTGTCCCAGGCCTCTGATAAGCTCTGCACAAGCCTGATAGGCTACACTGAAGCTCTGCAAGTATCAAAGGTTTCTACACTACCTCTACCTACACGCAAGTATCATCCATTCAGGCAAATAACAGAAATCACAGTTAAGAATGTAACAGCCTGTTGGATTAGGCCAAAGTTCTATCTACTCCAGCAAAAGGTCCTCACAGTGGCCAACCACTGCAAGCAGAACCTGAGCACAACAACGATCTCTCATCCACATGCACATTGGGCAACTTTCCTAGCAACTGAGTGGTTGCAAATGAGGCACAGGGAAGTCTTGGGGATGTGCAGAACTCTACACATAGGTCTTTGGATCTAAGCCAATAACTGTTTTCAGTGCTGACTAGAATATAGTTGATGTTTGTTACCGTTTCATTAAAAATGGAAACAAAACACTAAGATCATTATGAATTTTCATGAGGGTTCTTAAACACTGCAGAGTTACACATGCTTAAACTTCTGTTTTAGGCATGCCTAAATCTGAGTTTTGGCCACATGACCTGGAAGCTGTACGCCGGCTCCCTCGGCCAATAAAGCGAGATGAGAGCCGCAACCCCAGAGTCGGTCACAACTGCACCTAATGGTCAGGGGTCCCTTTACCTTTAAATCTGAGTTAGATTTAGGCATCATTGTGAGCCTTTACCCAACCAATTATATTTACATCTACTTTGCTCAATTCAAACCATTTCACTTCATCTAGAGAAATTCCCCTACCTGTAGCTGTCTTTTTCACTGCCAAGGGATTCAGATGGATTTCCTGAACGTTTTCTAACAAGAATTTCCATTATTTTGTTCTGCACGATTAAAAAATCCATCTCTTGAATTTTAGTTCACTCTCCCATCATATGCGAATAGTTTATATATATTATGCGATTAAGCATACAAATGCACTAGCTATCACTTGTAGTTCTTACTTTTACCCTGCCCAGAATTGCTAACTGGTTAATGATTCATAGCAAGCAAGCCTCCATTTTTTTTATATAATGATGGGGTTTTTTCTTTGCAAGAGGGGAGGGGAAATCAAGTTATTTTCACACCTGGATGCATAGACTGCGAACCTGTAAAAGGTAGCAGGCAAAAACAGGTGCACACAGAAAGAAATGAATTATTCTTTGTCATTGCCTTTGCTTACCTGGATCTTGGTCTTGCTTTAAGTGTGTTAGATTCCTGAGCAACTGTAACAAAGGATCACTTGTTAGGAATATTTTCAGGAAGTCAGACCGCCTAATTATCAGTGATGCTTCAAGATGAATCACTGTAAACATGTGCTGCCTATGAACAGCACTACTGAGCACTTGAATATAAGGATCTCACATTTTAAAAAAATCCTTGACTGTATTCTGAGGTCTGAACAAACAGACTGCATTTGAACAATCACCTCTCAGTGTATTAAGATGAGATATAAACAAGCTTTGTGCTCCCGCATGTGAGCTAAGAAACAAGAAGGGAAGATTTTGGTTAATCCAAACTGGAAACCTCTGGTTACTGACTTCCAAACAAGCCAAGTTACTAAGCCATGGTAAAAAGTTGGCTTGCTAACCTGACTTGTTTGGAAGTCAGTAACCTTAGGTTCCCTGGTTCAGACATAATGAGAAACTATACACTATTTATTTAGCAAAATGTATATACCACTTACTGGACAGAAAACCTGTTTGTTTGTTTGTTTGTTTGTTTGTTTGTTTGTTTGTTTGTTTGTTTGCCACCCATCTGACTGGGTTTTCCCAGCCACTCTGAATGGACAGCTTGTTCCTGGCCCAATAAAACCATCATTTATTGAACTAAGATTTTTTTATCTGCACTGGGCCATTAGCAGTATGACATGTGAACCTCTCATGCTATAGCAATAATATACAAATTGGCCTATGCAGCTACATTCTATACATAATTATACTGCTGCACCTGTTACAAGTTTTCATTGTATAACTACATAAAATTGCAGCCATGAGAGGAGAACTCTAAGATGGTTCAATTGGCCATGACAAGCAATGATCTATTGATTGTTCGAAAAACAAAGAACATAGAAAACTTACAGAACAGGAAGATACCTAAGATATACCGTACTATTTCTTCCTGAGATACTAACTTTTTATATATAGAGTGGTTTGGTTTTAACATGCAGGACCATTCAGACATATACATCTGCTTTCAAGTGGTACATTTTTTGGTATGTTTATATGAACTATAGTATAGTTCAGGCAGTATTATACTAAATGAAAGTGACAGTCAATAAAGTTCAGGAAGAAAAGGAGATTTTACTAAGTGGCTCATCACTTTAGATCATGCGTAAGTTCAGGACTTTTTGCATAAGGAAGATGGGATAGTTATTAATTCATTAATGACAATCCTCTTATGTAGGAGACAGAACTTCCGCAGCAGGTACTCAGCGACCCAATTTTGCTAGGTGTGTTTTGGATTATTTCTTTTTTGAAAGTTTTAAAAATGTAATAAGAGAGGTTTTATAGAGAGATCAAAATAAAGTATATCTTTTTCTAACAATGTGAGAAAAAACAAGTGCTATTAAATTCTAATGATTATGCATAAGATTGAAGTTTAAATGTAACAAGGAATAAGCTTCTTTTCATTTTTCTTCCTTCATTCACTAGACCAACAAATACACAAGTCTTACAAAAGCTTCTCTAATACTTCACACAGTGAAGAGGAAAAATATTCCAAGGTAGAGCCAATTAGTTATAACAGGCAGACAGCTATGTATGCACAAGATTCTGGTCAATACTTTATATATACTGGAAACCCTTGAAGCCATTTTCTTTATACTGCCGATAGCTAATAACCCAATAATAAATATATTTTATGCTGAAGCAAGCATAAATGCACCAATGTAAGTAAACTTAGAGATTCCACATTAAAAAAAACCTGCTTCTGTGTTATATAGGAATTTTTCCATACCTGTTTTGACAGCCAAGTGCTGAGATGCTTTGACTTCCTTCTGTATTGTCTGGGAAGAAGCACTAACTTTCAGACCTTAGTAAAAACAAAAACCAGAAAGTTACTTGTTATTAATTATTCCACATAGGAACAAAGGTTATTCCAGTTACCACTCTAACTCTTATTTGTCCCTGTCACACGCTAAGAAGAATTCAGCTCACACAGAGAGTTATCAGGGCTATCTAAGACCAACGCTGAAGTTACATAATATAGATAAGCTTCAAGATACATTTACTTCAATAATGTTTGTTGTTTCCTGCATAGACTTCCCAACAGTAAACTACCCTTATGAGTTTGTAGTTGAGATGTAAACCATGGGAAGCCCAGGATAAAGTATGCAGAAGCTTAGGAAAAACATTTAGTAGCTAAATGGATAAGAATAGTACATATATCATGCATAACTTTACCAGAGCTTAGCCTTAGTTCTTATAACATTACTATAATGTTGTTCCACAGATGGTTGTGTGAGAAATCAATACTGTCTGAGGCAGTTATGCAGAAGCATCAATCTTGTTTACAAAATACAAACACTGAGCTTTTTCAGTAGGTAAGAGGATGGGGGCGGGGGGAGCCCTCATTGACAGGAGCCACATGCCTTGCCAAAGATGCCCAGTTTTGTTTCGTTTTAAGAGTATAAAGGGAAGGATAAAGGATGAACCTGAATAATATGATAATTGCTGAACTAATTTTAAAGTGGAATACACGAAAGGAAGGTGGGTGGAAGTAAGGAAAATAAGATTTGGAAGGCTATCAACTTGAAACAGTTTTTTTTTAATTCTGAATTTTCTTTTTTATGTTTTCCTTTTTTTTCTATTCTGTCCTTTTGTTTCTATTTTTGATGTGTGTGTTTGTTGGTTTTTGTGATTTGAGTTAATTTTATTGTTGTTAATTTTTGTGAAACTTAATAAAATATCATTAAAATAATAATAATAATAAAGTTTTGTTTCGTTTTCCTAACCAAGAGGAACTGTATAAATTATCCATTTCCAGCTGAAACTTAATTAATTAAAAGACAGCAGTTTGCTATTGTACCTTGTTTGTCATCATTAACTGTGTCCTGTGTCAGGGCAACTTTATCAGGCATCTCTTCAAGTGAAGTCTCCTTATAAAAGAGAGGAAAAGTAAGCTTGTAATTTAAAAAAGAAAAAGAAATAGAGAAGGGCAACCTGCAAATCATTTCAGAGGTTACAGGCTGACAGAAACCTGTAGGTCTGGAGAGACCTCAGGAGAAGACCTTAGAAGAAGAGTACAATCAGGACAAATTTAATTTCCTATATTATATAATCTAGTTTTGAAGCTAAACAATGTGTCACAAAGCAAGCTGGTGGGATGAATTTGAAAGGAAGTGAAACAGCAAAGGAATTGCTTCACAACTGTGATATAAACTGCAATTCTACATATAGTTATTCAGTAGTAAGTTCCATTGTGTTGAGTGACTTATTTACAAGAAACTGTGTTCCATATTGCAGTCAAAGTCTTATTTTCTTCTTTTACTACATCTAACACAGTACATTGCAGCAAGAGTTCTGTCCACAGTGAAAACCTGAAACTTATGCTTGTAACCCAACAATCACATGATGACTGCCTTGTAATCACAATCAGCCTGTTGGTTCATCTCATATTTCAATCATTTTTCAGGGTCATGTGAACAGGTCCTATTGTATGAGAATTGTCCAAATGCAATTTGTTAACAGGTTATAGTTCCAGCATTGTATTTGCCAGGAAATTATCTAATGAAGTAAGCTCTCTTTCTCCTACAATTCCACAGTCATCTTTTTAAAATGCACATGCAGTAATACTTTTCCAGCAAGGATACAAAAGGGTATATAAGTAAAATCAAAACTGAGGGAGGTTACTTTTTCTGTTTGTTTGTTCGTTTGTTTTTGGTGTCCTATATCTTTTGTGTTTTTATTTTGTACTTTTATGCTGTAAATTGTGGATCTTTGGATGAAGGGCTGTTTATAAATTTAATTAATAAATAAATGTAATTCTACACAGCGACTAATGCAATAAATATAAAGAAATGGTCACCAACTGGGTCAGTGGAAGTTGCCTCAAAGAGAATCAATGGTTCTGAGTTGCTTGGATCTTCACGAACAGTTTCAAGCTGGTTATTTTTAAAATTGAGGGATAAAATAAATGAGAGAGAGAAGCATAGATCATCCTCTGTAGTGTGAAAAAGCACATCAGTATAAATTCTAAGACTAGAAGCTTTCACAAACAGTTATATAGCAGTGACAATTGAATAATTCTTGTTCAGTTTTGAAAGAAACTTTTAACAACAAATCTATTGCTGAAGCCAGGCAACCAAAGTTTCCCAGTCTCGTATTTATTGTAGCTCATAGTGAGAAATTGTTTCTAGAGTAAGAATAAAATTATGTGTGGGCAGGCCATATATAGGTGGTATAAAGAATTGAAACATGGCCTCATACTAGAATTGAAGCTCCACCCTCATACTGAAACTCAACCAGGTTGGGCATTGCCTGTGCGAATATTGGGGGCTCATTGGCAGCTCCATACTACTGGCTGTACAAAGTCTGGCACTGACCTTGTCTTTCTGGGTTTCTCCTTGTTATCTGTACTATCACTCAACACATTCTACAGCTGATCCCAGATGTGGGGAACCTTTGGCCCTCATCTCTGGTCATCAAATATGCTTGCTTTGGCTGATGGTAGTTTTGGTTCAGCAACATCCAGAGCATCAAAGGTTGCCCACACTACACGTTTCTCTATAACCACTTATAGTCTATTATGCATAGAAGGTCTAGCCAGGAACACAGAGAGTAACCTGCTAAAGGTAAACTAAGCATGGAGTGTTGATTATCCAACCGTTAAATCAGTCTCATACAGGATACAAAGTCTCTCTCTCTATCTCTCTCAACCGTTTGTTTAAAAAATTTAAAATTAAAGTTAAATTAAATTTAAAAGAAGTGACAAGCAAAACAGAGGTGCGTTTTAAAAACACACACCAGCAGGTGAGTTTTTCTTACTTCAGTCCTACTGAAGTCCCTTGTTTGTTGACTTGCTGCCAATGATTCTGAATAAGAATTCAAGACACGATCACTTTTAGGCTGAAGAGGAGCTAAATCGAAGGAAAAGATAGAAAAACAAATAAGTCCTTGCATTAACCTTTATGCGTTATGTGAACATTTTCTGTGAACTGCACCACTGTATTAATGTTCTTCCTTAATATATTGTGTACTATTATCTGACAAGTACTTTTATTTTTTAAATTTTAAAATGCTCTTTTATTTTAAAATGCTCTTTTATTCTATCCCAGGGCTATGGACATGCCATTTTTATGGAGGAAAAACTATTGATTTTTATTTGGGGCCACTGGGGGACCTGTGGCCCTCTGGATGTTTCTGAGCAACAACTCCTAATACCCACTGGTCACGCTTGCTGGGGCTGATGGGAGTTGGAGTCCAACAACTTTTGGAGGGCCACAGATTTCTTCACCCCACTATGTGCTGCTGGGGGGACAACTCCACTAAAGTTAGTTTCATATTCTAGGGTTCCTGGTTTGTTGTTATGTGCAAATAAAGGACTGTGTTCTTAGAACAAACTCTGGATGTTTAAACAGTGCCATTTCATAACTCACCAATTAGTTTTGAAATTGACTGGGAAATCTGGTTTCTATGTAATGCCAGAAATATTGGAAACTGAAAATAACTTTCTTCTCTCTCCCCCCCCCATTAGTTTTCAATAGTATCTGCTGCTCTGGGCCATAACTGGAGTCCAAGGGTTACACACATGTGAAGGTGGTGGATAGTTTGTGTTAAGGACTCGGAGTGAGAGGCAGGGAAGGGAAGACGTCCCAGGGTGAGAGCTGGGAGGGTCCACCACTTTCTGTGTGAGACAAGGGTTAAGAGCTACCTTCAAGAGAGGACTCTGCATTTTATCTTCTCTGTCTCTGGTTTTGTTTGTGTTTAGAAGAGTTTCTTTTCTCTTATTACATTATGAAAAAGTTTTAATAAAATTTTATTTTAAAAAAGAAAGAAATTAATTCTGGTTAAGATATCCTCCTTGTAGTGTAAGAGGAGGAGTGAGATGAGTGCTATGTTCATACACATAGCACTAAACCATGGTTTAGTGCACAATCATCAATGCATATCATCAATGTGTTAGTCAAGCCAAGCACATCTTTTATGCTGGTGTTAATTCTGCTAAGCTGGTTCCTTCAGTTCTGTCATTTAGATGCAATTTAGAGCCCATCTTTTCCCAGAATTGCACCTCAAAATAGACATTGGTTAAAATGCCATTTTAATCCACAGATTATTATTTTTTTTAAAAAAAACAACCCCAAAATACTAAAGCTTCACCTGCTTGAAAACAGTCAGGCAGCAGAGTCTCTGGCAAGGTGTCCGGCAACAGATAACCATTTTTCCGAGCAACAACAAGGTGAAAGGCGGCACAAAACTCTGGTAATGTCAGTGCTCCATCACAGTCTACATCACTTAGCTCCCTGTGAATAAGATAGCTGAGTGCATTATTGAAATAAAAATCTTTGTTTGCATGCACAATATATATAATTGTGGGGAACGCTGCTTTTGAGCTATAGATTTGTTTTATTTTGACATTTAAGATGTTTTTCTTTAAAATTTATTTCATTAAGCCATTGTAATTTTTCTTTAATACAGTCCTTTTCTGAATATTTTAATGTCTCTCTCTTTCTCTCTCTCTCTTTATATATATATATATGCCAATGCTCCTCCTTACAAGTTTAGAAATTTAATAGGATTCATATAAAACTGAAGTTGCAATGGGCCATATGCAATGTCAGCTAGATAGATTTCTTTAAAAACAACAACAGGGTAAGGCCTCATTAGTAAAGTGTTGATGAATTATCCAGCAGTACTTTTTAGATAAGTTAGGTATTAATTAGGTTTCAACTGATATGCACAGCTAGAACTGAAGCTTATGATGTTATCTTAACTATTCTGAATGTATGTTTATCTGAATCCATTTCACAAAAATATCTGTTGAATTATTGTGCTAATTATGTTCTTTAAGATATTCTTCTAGTGTGCATTGCTGTTCAAATCTCTCTAGTCCTGCTGAGAAGGGACAGTATCTCTACAAAGATAACAAGCATAAAATAAAGATCAACATACACCCTGCTGTGCCTGGACCTCAAAGTGATTTTGATGGGAGCAATTACTGTGATTTCTTTAGAGATAAATTGTAAGAAGTATGAAGAACTTTCAGCCACAGTAGTTTCTCTCACACACAATAAAATTAATCTGAATTACAAAACAGTACTTACCATATGTGCGAAAGCTCAGGGATTGGCAGTTTAGATTTTGTGAAGAAGTTCTTAGCCACAGAGCCTGTCAACAGAAATGGCTTGTCAAACAGTGAAATAATAAGCTACTGAACAACACATTTTCCAAAGCATTTCAATATAAAGAAATTACTCAAGAGTACTGTTTACTATGCAATGCTATTTAACTCTAGACATGTTTGTTTGAAATATTTTGCTCCAATATCACTATTCTAATCAGAAGACATGAACATGTTGTTGGAGGAACTGGACATGGAGGAAGGGGTTAATTTATTTTATAGGCACAGATCACTCCATGTATGAGATAAAGCCAACAGGAGAAATCTCATCTGCATGTGTGACTGGGGTTGCTTTTTTAGGTTTGTAAAATCCTGTTAAGTTTAAATTCTGGCCAAGGGTGAGAGGCATAATACAGTTTCAAATCTTCTGGAATATTCCAGAAATGCAACAATATGCCTAAAGAAAATCTCTTGGAATGGGACTAATCTTTAAAATTAATAGCACAGCACAAAAGATCAGCTTCTTATTCAGCTGATATTTTTTGCTCTAAATTGAACTAAATTGCTCAGAATCGGGAGTGCTCAAACCCCAATTTCCTAGTTCCAGCATCACAACAAACTGATTTTTTTTAAAAAAGGAAATCTGCAATAAAATCAGGTGTGTGAAGTAGGGATGGAAAGAGAAACCCCACAAGGGTGGGTTGTTGGAATGAAAATTCAATGTCTGAAACACATGCAAGGAGGGGAGGACAGGACAGAGACATACACATACACACACACACACACACACACACACAAACAGAGAGAGAGAGAGAGAGAGAGAGAGAGAGAGAGAGAGAGAGAGAGACTGCTGTTACTGCTTGCTCATCCCTCAAGTTGCAACTTGTTTTTCTTGCCAGAAAAAAAGAAGACAAAACATAATTGTCTACTTCAGAGACAGCTTCGGAAATGGCCTAGAGATGCATGGTCACTATATTACTGTTTTCATGCAAGGAGATAAACTCCCTGAAGAAATTACAAGTTTAATGTGTTGTGTAAAGTCCCAACTGAGTATTTTTTTTAATCACAACTACATTTATAAAACATAATTAAAATGCAAGTTAGTCTAATAAGGCTACAATAGTGAATAATTTTAAACTCTTATTAAATAAAAACATACAAGGAGTAAAAAACCAAATGGCAATTGTACCATAACATATCTCATGTGAAAACATTCTTCACCTATGATTGAATTTCTTCTACTGAACTCAGTGGAATTTTAAAGCATTTAATTTTGTCTGGAACATGCACAGTATATTGTTAAAATATTTTTTAAAAAACAAACAAACAAGAACACAGTAACTCACTTGTGACATTAAAAAACGGAAATAAGGGTCTGTGCGCATTACCATACATACAACACACCCAAAACACTTATAAAAAAATCCAAGAGCCTTGCACTTAGCCTGTGTCAGTTCCTTGCCCTTTTACTCTAGCCTTCCTTGCTGTGCATACAATGAACATTACCTGAAATGAAAGAGGTCAGGTCAGGTTGTAGGGTCTTGAACTGATTGGTGTAATATTCTCGTTGCTCCTCAGTTATTCTCCAGGGGTCATCTGAGTAATTACTACTGCCGTCCTGTGGTTCTCTCTCTACTGAAAGAGACTTCAGGGGGAGAAAGGGCAAAGCATCATTTTGAAAGATAGAGAAAATGCTGAGATGTCTGAAGTTTCAAGTATTGAAGTTGCTTTGTTCTTACTGTGTAGTTCTTTTTAAAAGAAATTGATGGGGAAGGCCTGATTTCAATAATAGTCCTGTTCGGTTTACAATAAATGCCTTTATTCATAGGACTATAGGAAATCTTTCATACATCAAACTAAATCTGTATGAATATAAACATTGGACTGACTCGAATGAAACACCAAACAATGGTTCAGTATTATGAGAATCAGCCTAGTTGTGCCTTGGATTCATGCGGTTCTGCCCTCTTCATTCAGCACAATCATAAGGAGATTGGATGCTTTTGCTTCCATTTTTGATTAGGAACAGTTTGCCTTGAACCCAAGAAACTGTGATTAATCGTAAGTATGGTTGTTGAAATCAGATTTCTTCAAACTCATTAAATTCTAGTCCCATCAATACAATATGAAACTCAATCCATATAACTGCTCATGCTGTATTTCATTAGTAAGAAGTCCTCACTTTACCTTCGATACATTGAAGTCACACATAAAGAACAGAATCTAGAGTTCCCACATTTCACTGTGAGTTTGTTTCAACTGAGCCCCTTCTCTACCTTAAATGCTTTCTAGGAGTCAAATTATTCTTTTCCCACAGGGAAAAAATGGCGCTGCCCATTATATTATAATATTGTGTTTCCATTTGACTGATTTTATCATATGCTGCATGTGCCTTGAGAAAGGCAGCTAACAAGATGGCGAAACAAACTACTGAAAGTTTAGTTTTACATCCATATTAGCCTGTGGTAGTTTTCTAGTGAATACCACAGTTTGAGCTATAGGGTAGATCTGTTTGTGGCTACATTCAAGATTATTTCAAACATTATTGATCATAAAATCATGTTGATTCTCAATAATTATTTCAAGCAACATTGCTGTTTTCATTTTAAACATCTTACATCCTAAGTAGTTCATTACCCGAATGAGAGATGAATGTGGTGGAACTGATTTAGACCCATAATTCCCTGCAGTTGTTCCATCTTGTTGGACAGCAGTATGTCTAACTTCGTATGAACCTATGGAAGATTAAGGGGAAAATAAAAACTGAATACTTGCTAATGTTGTGCAAAATCAAAGATGACAAAACATATATCATCCTTCAGTCTCAAAAAAATAAAATAAAAACAACAATCACACCTTCTATGAAAGGTCACTTTATCACCCAAATCCTTCGCTTATGTTAAAGCCTGATTCTCAAAATGCTACTGCTCATGCTGTTGACTATTGACCAAATACTCACTTAACGTGTTGAAAGGTGATTTTTTAAATCCACACTAAAAGCATAACATCTGACTTTTTGCCTAAGTATCCTATTGCAAAGAAGGAAACAAGTGCTCTTTCATGAGACATGCTAACATCAAGAAAAACATAAATGAACAAGGATTCATTGATGGCAGCATAAGAGTTTGATTCAAAACAACTAAATTCAGTGTTAGCCAAGAGTAAACACTGGTATTTGCCAACTAGGGAGAACTACACACCATTTTGGAGGCATCTTTCACTGAAACCACGAAAGCTTGCATCCAAATATTGATTCTGAACATTCAACAGTCTGTTATGTCTTATGCAAGTAAAGAATGAGACCTGGAATTTAAACGGAACTGTAGTTCATTAAATCACTTAAAACTGGAAACCTCTTGAATGGAATGGGCCCTTCAAGAGGAACAGGGCATTGAAAAGAATAGAAGCTCTGCTCATGGAAGGGGACTCTGCCTGATTTTCAGTCATTTCTACTTTCCTCTCCACCCCACAGCCCAGAAAAGGTTTTGTAGTGGCTGAGATGCTGCTGGGGAGGGGATGTAGGGTTGTTACCTGCTGCCCATTCTTCAGGATCTGGATCCACCTTCCAGCCACTTATCTGGATCCTAGCTTGAATTCTACCCAGCTTTATCAAGACACCAACAAAAATAGGCAGAACAACTGGTGTGCATGTATGCAGAATCCATGACAGAGCAAGTGTCACATCTAATGCTGTGCCAGCCGGCTGAGGCCAAGTTACTAGGTGTGTGTGATGTGCCTCCGCACTTCTATTTCTTCTTCTTTTCTTTTTTTTAAAAAAATCCTCTTTCCACTGGAAGGCCATTACTACACCCGGAAGACTGCACTCAGTGGTGAAGTTGTTCTCAATTCTATCCACCCATAACTTTAAAATGGGTTGATTTACTAAAGTATATAAAGAAACTGGCACATCCTTCCTCCCAATCCCTCCTCCTCCCTGAGATTTCTCATTACCTGTACTTAGGTAAGTATAAATCCCTTATTCATTTGGATGTTCACATAGTGTACCGTATCCTATATTTATCTTAACAGATATACCCAAAGTTGTCCATGTGTTGCCAGCAGGACATTCATTACTGTATTTAACTTTTGAATAAATTCAATAAAGTACTGCTTTTGTTCAACAAAATCTATGGCTACAATAACCCCCTACATTGAAAAGGGTTGAGAATATAAATCTGTAAACAGATGCTTGTTCTAATTTAAACTGATTCTCAGGAAGAGGAAGACAAGACCGAATAATGAGAAAGCACACAAATCAAGTCAGTTTCTTTTAAAAGAGATGTAATTAATTTATGAAATTGCTGGGCTGCTTCCGTGCTTTTATGATTTGATTACTCCAAAGCAGACCTCATCTTACCTCCATGCTGCTGCTCAAGCCCACTTCTCAGGACACCATACCCATAACTCAAGGGAATCCTCTGGTAGGTTGATGGAGAAGCAGGAGGTGAATCAATGGGAGACATAGGGGGAGACTTTGCTTCTTGCTTCAAAATAATTTTTTAGAAAAGAATAAGAACTTTGAATGCTGGCTGCTCCATAGTCAAAGTGATTTCATCTAACCACAGTAGAATATTAAATTGTAAAAATAAATAAATATGCCCACATAAATTCTCCTCTGCAATTTTTGATATTGCTGAACACTCAAAATTTCATGTCAATACCTGAGATTCATTGTTACATGATTTCATGATCTGATATTTGACAGATGACTTACAACAGTATGATCATATCTGACTGTACTTGACACTTGACATGGAACAGTATTTATTACCTGATATGACTTGATAGACAATAGGGCCTATCTATCAAGTGAAAAACTACTGACTATCAAAGAATGTCAGTTTCAAGCAGAGATAAAACTTTGAAATCATTAGTTTTTTAATTTGAAATTTGAGTGCATTGGACAGTCTCCTGTTTGGTTTTTGTTATCATATGAAATAAATTAACAAATACCACATAGGAGACATTCTAAAGTACTTGTTTAAAATTCAAAATCTAAAGTTTGATGATTTCAAAGTCTTCTTTCTTGTCTGTCTGAAATTGGCACATCACATATTCACTCTTGCCCAGTTCATAGTTCAAGAAAGCACAAAGATGACCATTAGCAAAATTAATGTGTTGAAAGACCTCAGCATGGAAAGGTGTTGATACTGCTAGCCTACTTTTTATTTTTTATAAAAAAAACCAATGGCTTGCTTTTTATCCATTAAAGGAGCTGTCAAAAATGGGATCAGGTGCTCTGTTCTGACTTCCCTTAGCCCTCATATGAGTAAGATATAATGGGGGGGGGGGGGAATACAGGGCAAGTAGTAACTTTCAATGGCAAATTTGCTAGGTGGCTACAGCTTTTGTGTCACTGTATTCCACTGGCCTTATAAGCAATTGGCAAAACACATACATTGGACCTGGAAGAAAAGTCTGTAGCATTGACATTCCATAGAATAAATTGTATTCCATTCTAATGGCAGAGCAATTTCAATTTTTCGTCTCAGTTAACACATCTGGACCATTAAAGACTATCTGCAGTTCAAAGAGGCAGCAATCAATTGTAAAAGCCAATCATGCTGATAAATAATAGTGTACTTTAATGAGAAATCTCAACAGTCAGTGTGTATAGAAAATAAAAATAATCTAGTGCCTTATAGTTAGTTGTGCACCAAAATTTCTACTTTGCAAAGGGCCTTTACCTGCTTTTCTCCTCCATCCAATCTTCTGAAGCAATTTTTTTCAAGTGTTGCATGTGGAATCTGAAATTTAGTTCCATGAGCTTCTGCTGGATGACTGTACCTTACATCACTATCAGTTTTCAGTGCCATAAATCGAGGCAAGGGCAATTCTTAAATAAATATCAGAAATAAAGACAAAATAAAATTTCATGGAACTATGCATATTGAAACAAAGCTTCCCAACTACAAAAGTCAATTTAACACTAAGCAGTGTTAAAAGAGAACAGAATTCCTATCCAAAAGTATACTCATACTCAAAACACAATCTATAGCCTCATTGACTGACCAGGAAACATATCTCACAATATAAGAATTTCTAATGGGGTACTTGTACATGATATATAAAAATGAAATTTGGTATACATGGCGATTCAGTGAGTAGAAAAGTGCAAAAGAGTGGACATTTTTGCATTTAGCAACTTAATGGAGGATTTCACGTTTGCCTAGAGACTGGTTTGCGGAGTACTACAACCCTTGTTGCCATGAAAAGGATTCTCCCTAGTAAGTGTGAGTAAATATGCATAGGGCTGCACTGTTAATCATGAAGTTAATCTGTCTAGTGCAGGTATAACTCTCAGCAAGATTAATGAAAACTACTGTTTGCAATCCTTTTCAAAGCGTGGCTTTACAGCTGGGATAATAGTCCATATTTAAGCATAGTCTAGATATATGAGCATAACACTTAACAGGCGTTAAGTATAGGAGAACAGCTTTAAAATCATGTAGCATTTTCCCATTCATTATACAATACATCCTACACATTCACTGAATTTACACATTTTGTAATTTATAGTTACCATCTCAAATGGGGTTTTGGAATAAACACCAAGGAAGACAACTAGGGTTTGAAGTTCAGGGAAGTTTTTAATGTGTGACATCTTAGTGTATTTTTGGTCTTTGTGAAAGCCCCCCAGAGTGGCTGGGGAAACCCAGCCAGATGGGTGGGGTACAAATAATAATTTATTATTATTATTATTATTATTATTATTATTATTATTATTAAACAGTTACCATTCTGAATGCTTTCGATCCGTACTGGGAGGCCAGACTGCGCAGCAGCGATTAGCTTCAGAGCAGCATAAAACTGAGCACGCCCAAAATAGCCAACACGTTTAGCACCACACAATTCTGTAATCTGAAAGGAGAGAAAGGGGTGAAGGGAGACAGAGTTCAAATAATTAAAACACTTAATGCTTTCAATGTAAAAATTAGTTGGAGATGAAACTGTAAAGATGCAAACTACTGAAGAAAAGCTGGAATTGTGTTTGCAAAGAGACAAACTTCTGGTGCAGGCATATGACCTACATTTGACACCCCAAAAGGCTAACATTCCATTGCAGAGGCAGTTTCCCCATATCCTCCCATTCACCCATTACAAATATACCTTCCCTGACTAGAGACTGTGCTACACATAATCTATCTTCACACAACTCAGCTCTTTTGCCCATCGTTAGGGGGAACAGTAATCCTTGTGTGGAATACCTGAATATTGTACATAACCAGTGGGAAGCATGAAGAAAAGTTTCTTCTTTTTTATGGAAGAAAAACAGATGTTGAGCTACAGAAATTTTCCTCTCACTCAATTTAGTCAGGAAGAAAATGTTTCCTCAAGAACAGGAAAAAAATGTTTCATTAGATGATTTCAAAAAAATTACTGCCCCCCATTATTAGGAGTCCTTTGGCTGTCAAAATAGTGGATCCAATTGTCAAGAAAGAGGTTTCTGCATGTGCTGTTGAGGAAAATGAGGGACAGATGGGGCTCATCAACCTGGGAAGGTAGCTCATCTAGGAAAAGTAAAACTCTGATGCCACTGCCTTTTGGCTACACTCATTAGTGAGAAAAGCTTCAGGAGTAAACCTTGAGGTACAACCCATACCTGTTGCCTTGTGCAACATTTTTAGGAAAAGAAAATGCTAAGGAGCAAACCCTGCACAAATCCAGAGTGGAGTCCCTAAGACAGTTGGATGGTGCCTTGTACGCTTCCTTCCAGCAACTCCTGCGGCCAAGCTGGTGCTAAATGTATTTCTCTGATTTCCTTTGGACAGCATCAGTGAGGCTGAAGGGGGGTATTGTCACCTGAGCAGCCCAGGATAAACCTCCATATACACTGTCCAGGCTTCCACCATGGAGAGATCACTTTGGCGCTGCAAACACAGCAAAAATTAACATGGGATGCTGTCAAAGGGACTCCTCTTGAAGGAAGGGAACCTTTGGAAACAACCCATTATCTTCTAAAGCAGGGATTGCCAACATGGTGCATGTGGGTGCAATGCTGACCTCTATGCCACTCGCCCCACTCACTATCCCGTTGGTCATGAGGTGTTATGGGGTGGTTACTTTTTTCTACTGTTAGAAGAGTTGACACTCTTTCCCACTTCCTTTTCCAGATCTATGCACTTTTCAAAGCTCAGATTAATTCTACTGGACATCACTTTTACCCTGATCCCTTGGGAAAGCAAAGTGTGTTTGTGCATGCACTTTATTTTTGTTTGTCTTGATGGGGGCAGGGCAACCTCTGTTCTGTCAAGTGCACAACTAGCAGCACCATAAAGGGGAACAGCTCCTCCTTAGATTCTTCAAGATTCCACCATTCAAAATTCATCAGAGTAAAAGCTGATGAATCCTGCCAATCCTAGCCAGATCAGACTGGCTAATCACATAGGTGAGAGGAGCAAAAGCAACCGTTTCCTGACATTATCGTTCTCAGTTTCTTTTAATAATAGTTTTTTATCAATTACAAGACAACTTAAAAACTCACTCTAATTTTTATTATACAGTCTCATGACTTAAAAAGTTAACACCTCCAACAGAATTTTTGCTATATCATCACTTTGCCATAAAGACTTCTAACCTTGCTGAGCGCAATAGAGCAACAACAGCTGTGGTGAAAAGATATAATCACAGAACAGGATAAATGCTTATATTTTTATAAAATAAAAAGGGTATATGATCTCTACTCTAAAAGGCCAACATCTGATAAATACTTTCAGAAATGCAGTAAAACTTTTCCTGTTTGAGCTGGCAATCGACACAAATACAAAAACACATATCCAATTTTACTCTAATTGGGTATTATGCTTTATTTTTAACTGTTACCCTTCCTGAGCACAGAAACAGAATTAAACATTTTCAGGTGTGTCATAACTAGTTTCATCGTGGAATTTGTGGACTACTACGGAGAACAATCTTGTACAAGCTTTGACGCCTGTTGCTGTTGTCCTGTTTTTCGCTTGCTAGGAAACAAATGACAGAGTGAATTTGTTCACATCCAAAATGTTTTTGGCTTCTGCAGTATTTTTTTTTTAAGCATGTACTAATCCTGTCACAAGTAGCAGAGTACTTCATTAACAAATGTACTTGGGATTTGGTAAGCAAGTTAAAGCATTCTTAAAAACAACTACTTTGAAGAGAGAGAAAAAGCTAGTGGTCTTTTTCTTTAAGTTTTACAACTGCCAGTGTAAACACTCCTGCGATAAATAGTCCAAAGTGCTTTGTCCCAAAACACAAGGTTCCAATTCTGGTGCATCAATCAAATTATTAACTTGACAATTCCAAGTGGGTTGACTGCTTTAAGGTCCCAAACAGAAAACAGGATGTGTTGCTGGGCTCTTGTGAGCCATTCTTTTTCAACTCACTAACCCTGCTTCAGCTACAACCTTGTCTAAAATAAACTCTGAAAATATTGTCACCTTTACATCTACAGAACTAGATGTGACAGAAACTGATGGGCTATTACAGTGGTGCCCCGCAAGACAAATGCCTCACAAGACGAAAAACCCGCAAGACGAAAGGGTTTTCCGTTTTTTGAGGCACTTCGCAAGACGAATTTCCCTATGGGCTTGCTTCGCAAGAAGAAAGCCCATAGGGAAATCTCCGGGGACCTCTTTTAAATGCTGGCGGTGGGGAGCAAAGCCTTTTCCCCCCTCCGGCCTTCAGAAGAGGTCCAGGAAGGCCGGCGGGGGCCGGAAGGCTTTGCTCCCCACAGCCAGCATTTTAAAAGCAGTCCGGGATAGCAGGGAAGCGCTTCCCGCTATCCCGGACGGCTTTTGAAGGCAGGCGGGGGGAGCAAAGACTTTTGCCCCCCCGCCGGCCTTCAGAAGAGGTCCAGGACCTCTTCTGAAGGCGGGCGGGGGGCGAAAGTCTTTGCTCCCCCCTGCCTGCCTTCCTGGGAGAGCGGACGGCTTCTGAAGGCGGGCGGGGGGCGAAAGTCTTTGTCCCCCCTGCCTGCCTTCCCGGGGGCTTTTAAGAGTGGACGGCTTTTGAAGGCAGGCGGAGGGGAGCAAAGACTTTCGCCCCCCGCCCGCCTTCAGAAGAGGTCCAGGACCTCTTCTGAAGCCTGGCGGGGGGCAAAAGTCTTTGTCCCCCCTGCTTGCCTTCCCGGGGGCTTTTAAATCGCCCCGGGACAGCGGAGAAGTCCTCCGCTGTCCCGGGGCGATTTTTAAATGCTGGCGGGCGGCAGCGAACCCTTCGCTGGCGGGCGGCAGCGAACCCTTCGCTGCCGCCCGCCAGCATTTTAAAATGCTGTCCCGGGGTTTTTTAAAATGCTGGGGGTGGGAAGAAAAGCCCTTGTCCCCCCCCCCAGCCTTCAGAAGAGGTCGGGGGACAGACTGTCCCAGACCTGGTCTGAAGGCGGTTTCCATAGGAACGCATTAATTGATTTTTAATGCATTCCTATGGGAAACCGTGCTTCGCAAGACGAAAAACTCGCAAGACGAAAAAACTTGCGGAACGAATTAATTTCGTCTTGCGAGGCACCACTGTACTGCCTATAAACACTAGACTTGGAGGATTCCCTTTCTCTGCTAGGCCACTCTGGTGAGTCCAATCCAGAACCCTTCCTTTTCCCTCTAGAGCAGGGGTAGTCAACCTTTTTATATCTACTGCCCACTAATGCATCTTTCTGGATGGTAAAATTTCCTTACCGCCCCCCCGGTGCTCAATGGAAGGAGGATTCAGCTTGTGCCGTAGAACCCCCTACCGCCCACCTAGAATCCTGAAACGCCCAGTAGTGGGTGGTAGGGACCAGGTTGACAGCCCCTGCTCTAGAGATAGAGACACTTGGGGTGGGGGGACGGGGAGATTGTTCAGGAATGTACAACATCAGAATGGAAGTGCTGGGCTGGCATGAGAAATAACTAGATCACAGATATGCTCTGAAAAAATCTTTCTATCAACCCTCAGGACCTTCTAAAAACAATATAAGAGCATTAGTCGAATCCTCTGCTGAGAACAGCATACATTTCAGATTGCTGCTGGAGATTAATGTGGTGTGATAATACCATGATACACATCACATGGTATTTTCTACTAGAAAATATTTCAGACACATCATTTTCAAGTGGTAAAATATTTCCACTCTGACAGCATTTGAGTATTTTATTTTGACACCTAAGGGATTACTGTAGTCCTTTTTTTAATGTATTTATATTTTTGTGCCAATGTTATTCTTTCTGATGTGATACTGCATTTCATTGTTTGATTTGTGTTGTGCACCACCTAGAGGACTAGATAATTAATAAATGTAAACAAATGAAATATCACTGATAAGAAAAAGTGAGAGCAGCTTAAAAAAAAGAAAAGCATTTGAAGCATCAGCTCACTAGGCAACTTTCACCACCACAGCCTGAAATTACACTGCATCCACAACAAGAGTGGCGAGTATCCTGTGGCCCTCCAGAGGTTGTTAAGACCCCAACTCCCATTATCCCTATCCATTTGCTACTGGGAATCCAATAATTTCTAGAGGGCCACAGGCCATCCACCCCTATCCTATAGTCTCCCAACCCCCAATAAATGTTCATACTGGTATCTGACTACACTGAACCACTTAACATCCTAGGAAAATGCACACTGTAAATGTCTAGAATTTAACATGATCTTAGAATGCAGGCTTGTGAATTTATCTTCCTGAGATAAACAAGAGGCTAACATGCAACCAGAAACTGTAATTAGGAGAGATTCAGCTGAGCTTGCTCTATTACTAGCCCAAGCCCAAGGGAGTGAAAGGAAGAGAAAGAAACTCTTGTTTTGGGAAAAACATTGTTAAGGCATCCTCCTCAATTTTCCTGTTTCATTTTTGTATTTGGCCAAGTAGCTCCTTCCTGTCCAACTTCTAAGAACACACCAAATATAAAGTAGATATTACATATATGTTCTTCAGATACATTTTGGTGTAGGATTGTAGGAAATGGAAACCAATGTACACATGAGAAGCAGCTTTTGGATAAGAATAACTTCTCTGTTGTTGTTAGTTACCACTACTAGCTGGTGATTTGGCTGGGTTTGCTTTTAAAAGAAAAAAAAACACTCAGCCTTAACCTAAGGCTAATTGCATTTTTATAGACACAAACATTTAACTATATAACAGCACAATGTCAGCATGTCAACTCACAATAACTTCCGTTGATTTCAGTGAGGCTTAGACTGCATAAGCATTACTAGATTAAAACACGGCTAGGTTGCTCTTTTTTCAATTTGGATCCATGCTGGTTTGGAAAAACACATCAAAGTAAAGCGTTTCATTTTTTTAAAAAAGGAAACAGGATAGATGTAGATTGTGGTTAACGTTGTGTGTACACAACTTCATGAACCTGTGGTGGGAGTGCACTGGCTGTAGAGTAAACAGGAGTGTGTGCACAGTACTAGCCATATAAATAGGTATAGGACTGCAGCCTAAGTGCTGACTGAACAGGACTGACTCATGAGTCACAGAACATATTAGCTCAAATGTCTTTGTGAAGCAGACATCCTCATCCCATTTCTCATCATGGCACAGTATCCAATCAAATCTCCCCACTCCTGCTGACTGACGTTTATGTGGGAGGAAAAGACAACAATATTCTTACTCTTTCGTATTTTCAAGGCATCCACTCAAGGAAATACTCATCAATACCTATCAAGTAAACGGAATGGGTGATAATATTTATGATCATAGGGGTCCAATGCTTAGGTATTGCATCCGATAAATGTACATATTTCAATCTGCATTCAATGTTGTTTCTTTATTTCCACCCCCACTAATTTCCCCTTACTCCACAGGATCTTGATAGGCTGTCTGGGGGCTGAGTGTTCTTTAAAATGGAGGGTGGGAATCTAGAAATGCAGTAGAAATAAGATATAGGTTTTTCAGAGCACATTTATGAGCCCTGTGGCTTAGTAAGAGCATGTTTTAAGTTGAAGGTGAAAAGATATGTCATTAGCACACACTACAGTGGTACCTCAGGCTACGAACAACCTAGCCAACAACCTTTTTGGATTACGAACACTTCAAAATCGGAAATGAGTGTTGCGGTTTGTGTATTTATTTATTTTTTGGATTGCAAACGTACTCCGTTTGGGGCTGCACTTCCGCTTGCTCCGCTCCCTCAGCACGCTCCGCTCTCCCAGCCTCGAGAGGTGCACCTTCCCTCGCCGGGCACAAAGCACCAGTTTGGGAGCGAGCGTGGAGCTCAGCCCGGCAGCAGCGGTGAATGAGGGAGCCGCCTCCAGCCCAGAGCAGTGCACCGCAAGCCCCACACTTCACCTACTGCTTCCTCCAAATCGCCCCGGTTTCCAGAACCGGGCTCCCCGCTCACTCTTTCCATAGCTATCTTCCCACTGGCAGAGTGATCCCCGACTCTCAACAGAACAGAGGCGAGGAGAGGAGAGGCAAGCAGCGGTTGGCGCCAGCAAGAATGGCCCTCCAAGCGGCTGCCTCGCTCTCTGCTTCTGGGTCTCTCTGCCGTGGAAGCGCTGAATGCAGGCAAACGGAATGGCAGGCGTGTGGCTCTTTGGGCTCCCTGGCTCCAGCTGCCTGTCTGCGTTGCCGCACCAGGCCCGCTCTGGGAAGGAGGGAGGCGGGTGAAGCAGGGTTCTCTCCTGCCTCCATTGCAGCCTGACGGAGAGAGAGATCGGGAGGGCAAGCCTGACTGACCCTGGAGACAGGTGGAAAGGTGACCATGGGATGCGCAGGACGGCGTAAGCAGGATGCTGGTGCCGCCGCTGCAGTAAGGATTTTTATACAGTGGTACCTCTGGTTACATACTTAATTCGTTCCGGAGGTCCATTCTTAACCTGAAACTTGTAGCACCACTTTAGCTAATGGGGCCTCCTGCTGTCGCTGCGCCGCCGGAGCACGATTTCTGTTCTCATCCTGAAGCAAAGTTCTTAACCCGAGGTACTATTTCTGGGTTAGCGGAGTCTGTAACCTGAAACGTATGTAACCTGAAGCGTATGTAACCCGAGGTACCACTGTACTGGAGAGTAGATTGCAGCCTGGTCTAATGCTTTCGTTTTATGGATCAATGGCCTTGTTAGATAGTAAAATTCATGTTAAAATGTTTTAGGGGTTGTTTTTCATCATCTGGAACGGATTAATCCATTTCCCATTACTTTCTATGGGAAAGCACACCTTGGTTTAAGAACACCTTGGTTTAAGAACACTTTGGTTTAAGAACAGACTTCCTGAACGGATTAAGTTTGTAAACCAAGGTACCACTGTACACTGCATTTGTTAAAAATCCCTCTTTCACAGGAAGGAGCAAGTCCAAAGGCTCCATCCAAGAGTAACTTTAACAGAGAATAGCCTGACAAACAGGTCGGGACACGATACATAGAAATATTTTAACTATGAGACTTGTTGACTTGTTCCACCTGTTACTCCACATTTATGATCCTGTGAGACAAATCTTGAATACATTTTTTAAACTCTTCAATTTTTGCATGCATACACAAAACCAATTCTCAGATGAGAAATTGTTTTTTAAATGTTTTTGCTTAATGAGTAACTTTGTCATTTATGAAGTACCCAGGTCTCATATGCATTTTTTTTTTTTAAGTCAGCAACACTACAAACTGAGATATATGAATCATCAAAGTTATTAATTTAGCTGTTGTGTCCCCTTGGCTGCTGAAAGACCCCAAACAGTTCTGGGTACAACTATTCCCATACTGCTGGGCAGAAATACCTCAGCTGAATACCTTTTCAAAAGTATCCCATGCTCCTCACTCAAAGTCAGGAAATAAAATGGGAGGAACTATCTGCCCGCATCTCAAGACATATATAGATTAAGTAAAGATCAGATCTTAGTAATGCAGTAGTTTATTCCCCACTGTAATAATGGTGCAAATTATAGAAGTGAAGTAACTGATATTGAACACACTGCTGCACTTTGAAAAACTATTTGCAAGAATACTCCCTCACAAGCTATCTCCAATATCAACCTGCCCATGATTTAAAATCAGCAGATGAGGCCCTCCTGGTGATCCCCATGTAGGATGAGGTACATGGTGAATGTGCCAGGAAAACTGTGTGTTTTTTTAAGTGGGTATAGGATTTGGGCCAGACTTTATATAAATTATTCTCAAAAATAAGTGTTCTAACTAAATTTTGAAATTTTGGAACAGAATGGATAGAAAATGAAGTGAATTATTTAAGTTCCAGTCTCCTTCTAAAAGCAGAACTTGCAAAAGTAGAATGCCAACATTTCTTATCTTCCTTGTCTTGAGTGCATATAATTAGAAGAAGAAGAGAAGAAGAGTTTGGATTTGATATCCTGCCTTTCACTCCCTTTAAGGAGTCTCAAAGTGGCTAACATTCTCTTTTCCCTTCCTCCCCCACAACAAGCACTCTGTGAGGTGAGTGGGGCTGAGAGACTTCAAAGTGTGACTGGCCCAAGGTCACCCAGCAGTTGCATGTGGAGGAGCGGAGACATGAACCCGGTTCCCCAGATTACGAGACTACCACTCTTAACCACTACACCACACTGGCTCTCCATAATTTAAAAATCTCTAATTAGTAAATGGAATAGACAAGATGGCAGGAAAGCAGGGACAAGAGAGTCTGATCTTCTCTAGCAAAGATAAGAGTTCCTCACACATACAGTATGCCCCTCTAGATTTAATAGAATTTAACAGGACTGGATTTAATAGAACTTATTACAGGATGATTCCAAGGTCTCCTTAAAGATTAAACCATTTGTGTGCAGCCTCATCAAAATGTGTCAAGATTTGTGAATCTCTGGTGATGCTGTGAGCTTTCCTGTTTTCCTTTTTATCTTCTTCTGCTGGCTTCATGCTGTAAGCATTTTTATATCTAATTGTTTTAACTTCTATTGTAAGCTGCACAGAGAACTTGTGCTAATGGGCAGCATATAAATGTACTTTAAAAAATAATTTAGTTATTTATTTGGGCCAAACCACATAACTTAAATACAACTCTTTAAGGTGAGTCAAGTTGCCTACTACTGGTTCTGCAGCACTGAAAAACAAAAACTCCCTTATGTTTAAAATCACATTATATGATGTTAAGACCAAAGCTAGCAGATGTTAGCCTTTTCCACATTGTTTATAATTTATTCAGTATCAAGGAGTGTTATGCTTCAGCTCTTCTTAATTTTAAAATCCTGTTGGGTCTATTTGTGAAATGCTGCATTTTAGAGAGCTCAAAACCTTTGGTTCCAAAAGGACACTACAATGCAGGGGATGAGGGAGAAGGAAAACATCCTATCCAACACAATGCATATCTCCCTCACATTTTCAGAGAAAACACACAGGCACACAGTGAAACCCAGTTGGCTTCATTTTGGTCAGAAATTCAAAAGAAGAATGAATTTGCACCCCAGAAGACCTTATACCACTGCGAAAGTGCATTGGGAACATTTCCAAACCAAACTGACCTCAAAAACTTTGACACCATGCAGAGGAAATTGATTTTCTACAAAAGCTATGAAAAGGATTAGTCTCAGATTTAGGCCAGTAAGAGATTTATATTCCATTTGGGCCCAGATATATAACATGATGCAGAAATGAGGGCAGTATGGAGGAATATTTTCAATAGCTTTCAGCATATAAGAAATTAAACTCTTGAGAGCAGAGATTTATAAAATAAAATTGGTAATATAAAGCACAACAATATTATTGGGGCTTTCCTTTACAGTTATTCCTTTAAACATAACATGAAAATGTAATTTTCACAACCACAGTCCAATCTGCAGCTACAGAAAGCAACCTTTTCACAGGCGGGTTATATCATCCAATTAGTTTTTCAAAGTGACTGAGAAACTTCCACCCTTCAAAAATAAAGAAAATGGATTGGTACTCCACTCCATCATGGATGATTCCATTTCAGTGCAAAATATCTCCAACTTTTTCTTTTTCTTTTACTATAGTTCTTTTAAACTTGGCCTGTGATAATAAAGTCAGGAGTATTGCTTCTGGATGGCAGCCAAGGTTGGCTTTAGGGGCAAACAGCATGTGACTACAGGAGAGAACGGCTGGAAACAGCCACGATCCTTTCCTCAATTGGGAAGAAAAACAAACCTGGAAACACTTACCAGATGTTCCATTGTTTTGTTGGAAATATGTGACATATTACAAGTTAAAATGTGAATAGGTTGAAGCCAAAGGATAGCATTATTTATTTTAAAATGTGAGGCGCTATACAGTACCTGGATATTGAGCACATATTTCTAAAGTTATGCAGCAACATATTTTATATACTGTAACAATGAAGACAGACATAATATTTTAAGTCATGGTAGAGATTGCCCTGGAAACACATTCATTATTTTATCTTGGAGTAAGCTCTGTAGATAAATGTTTCGGCACATTTCCAAAGGGTTGTAGAAAAGTCAACTGAATATTGGCTAGCAACAGTATCAGCACACTGCCCTACAATTCCTGACCAGCTTTAATAACTGATTTTAAAAGAGTTTTACTTTAGTTTAGTAATATGAAGAATGAACCTACATGCTACTTTAACATGGCTTCTTAACAGGACCATCACCCACATGAAACAGGGAGATGCAAGACTAACAAGCTAAGCCAATGCATTGATTTTTTTAAAAAAAATGTATGTAAGCTTAGGCATTTGATTGGTCCCCCAAAAATATTTTGATCACTCGACCAATAAAAATAATAGTCAGTTATTTTCTAAACATTCATACTATAAAAACTAATAAGATAATCAAACACAAGTTTCATAATTATGCCAACTACAAAACAAAACAAATTAACTGTTGTTATGAAACAATGGATTGGATCCAAAAATGACTTTCCAGTAGTGGAAGGGGATTTGATCCAGTGGAGACTCCGGCAAATGTCAGAAAGGAAGGGCAACATAATCCAAGAGCCTAGGACTGCAGATGCAGCCACAGGATTATCTCTTTATGAAAGGATGGCCAGACAATCAGATAGACAAGAGACTTCATCTGTTGTGGGTTGTCACCAGGAAATGACACAAAACATTGCAGCAACTCGGAAGGATAAGTAGAACTAATGTCTTCACAGCCCAGAAAGAATCACATTTTCTCCGCCCTGTCAGTAGGTCTTCTGTATTCACTCCAAAGTTACAGACAGAGAACAGTTGCTCCAGAAGGTAAATGTAATGATGTTATTTTGGAAAGTTATCTGTCCTGCAATAATCCTACAAAACGTTGTAACTTGTATAAGTATACAAGATACAGAGAAATAAGACTATAGTGGTGGTGGTGGTGTTTTTAAATCCCAAGTAATACCTGCACTACTTCCAACAATTTTAATGCAACTGATTTGTCTACCTTTGATATACAATTTTAATCTCAAAAATAAAAATTTGTGCTCCTCAAACAGATAAAGGGGGGGGGGTTGTACATGTGTGTGTACATACCCCTAACCATAGGGAAACATAATTAACATTTAGTGGTCAGCGACTCTAATATAACTTGATTACCGTAATTTTCGCCCTATAGGACGCACCGGCCCATAGGACGCACCTAGTTTTTTTGGGGGGGGAAATCAAGGGGAAACCCCCCCCCCAGGTTTGCGCAGCCATCCCCAAGCTAGAAGAGGGAGACGGAGCACTCCGTCTCCCTCTTCTGCCTTCAGGGACAGCCTCTCTAGCCTCCGTAGGGCAGCGGCTTGCCCCGCTGTCCCCTGAGCTTGTGGGGCTGGCGATGGGGAGAAGCAAGCTTGCTTCTCCCCCCCCCCCGCCAGCCTCCAGGTCCAGGAATAGCGGGGTGGCGGCGCTCCGCCTCCCCGCTACCCCCCGAGCTTGTGGGGCTGCGATGGGGAGAAGCAAGCTTGCTTCACCCAACCGCCAGCCTCCAGACCAGGTCTGGGAATAGCAGGGTGGCGGCACTGCGTCTCCCTGCTGTCCCCTGAGCTTGTGGGCTGCAGGCTGCTGCCCGCACGCCTTGCGAGCCCGCGGGACCTCCCGCCGGGCTTGCAAGGCTTGCGGATAGCTTCCTGAAGCCTGGGGAGCGAGAGGGGTTGGTGCGCACCGACCCCTCTCGCTCTCCAGGCTTCAGCGAAAGCCTGCATTCACCCCATAGGACGCACACACATTTCCCCTTCATTTTTGTAGGGGAAAATATGCGTCCTATAGGGCGAAAAATACGGTATGTGTGTAAAGTCTTCTCAAGTATATACACATATATACGTATTCATTATTTAAATGGTCTTACATCCTCGGTTTACTAGGATACATGAGAAAATTGGATTGTAGAAATATCTAATTTCTTTTGTGGCAGTACGTGAATCATAGTTACTCCTTAACCTTTTAGACATATAAACCCAATGAATAAAAAGTAAATAATACTTACGTCCTCTACATCTGTGTATGCAACAAACATTTGTAGAAGCAAAAGTCACTTGCTAGGTTTAATGCTGGGTCACTTATCAGGCCCATAACGGCTAAATGAGCTTGCCTTGCATTACATCAGATCAGTTAAGAGCGCTGTGATTCTGGCAGGACTCCAAGCAACCTTTCCTTGTTGTTTATTTAACCCAGTGAAGAGGAAAACATACTGGTTCCTTTCAGATGTCACACGAGTTAATAGGAATGTGCCATGGGGCCACAGATTTCCTCCCTTCTCAATTCTGGTTCCCTTCTCTTTCCTGGCTTGCCTAACCATCGTTTGCTTACTTCAAACATAGCTGCAAACTATAGTTAAGACTGTCTCCAAATCATAGTTTTGATTTTAATTAAGATATGGTCAAAAGTTTGGCCACAGTTTCAGTTGTTGGGGAGCGGGTTGTTTTCACGCTGTGAAAAACAAGAGATTTTGTTTATTTTTATTCTTTACTGCAAATTGTAAGACACTAGTCCTGAAAACGTGTGCTCTGCAACTATAGAGTACTTACTGTGAGATGGCAACAACTTTATCAGGGAGTCAGCTTGTGTGGCCAAGCCCCCGGGCTGCTTTCTAAAGAATGAAAAGACCCTTTAGACTATAGAAGTCTGTTATACATATATAGTTCGTCTAAAATGCTGTAATCTGTTTAGCCTATATGTTTAGTCTATATATTATCGTAGTGCTCTAAAACTGTCATCATGAGCCAATAAAATGGTAGAAGTCATCCATTCAGTTGCAAGCATTTTGCAGGGTACAGCCGCAGATAAAGAAGAACTTCCCTTACCAACCTGATGCACATTTTTAGTCAATTAGGATAGATGACTTTATGATAAAGGCTGCTAGCAAAGAGCCAAATCAAAGGGAAATGGATCTCTATAGCACAAAATAAGACTAGAGGGGCTGAGCACAGCAAGGGTAAGGATGAGAAACAGCTGCACATCAGGCATGGCCAGCCCAAGACATTTTGGCACCTGAGATGAACCATGTACCCCCGCCTAGCTGCCAGGGAAAAAGAGCTGAGTGAAGCTCTACAGTAGGAACAAGGCGGGAATAAAGATCTACATCAGGATCTGCTGCCCCTGTGGATCATGCTGCCTGAGGCAGTTGTCTCACCATGCCTTATGGGTGGGGTGGGCCATGTCATGGGAGGCCCTGACTCCCAGAGAAAAGGGGGAAATGTAATGATTAGCTTAGCTGAGAGGACATCAGGTCATGGCTGTGAGAAAAAGAGGAATATCCATTTGGTTTGGTGACTACAAAGCAAGAAGAGTTAAAGAAGAACTGTCAAGTACAGGAAGTTGAAAATCCAATGGAAAAGAATATATTTTAATGTTTCTCTGCAGGGGATGTGTGAACTGACTATTAAAAAGTTCTGTCTGTGCTATGTGACCTGTGATGCTCATTGAATCATATAAGTTACTGCTTGATGCTGTAGTCATCAAGGGAAGAACCACCCTTAATGGCAAAATGCCAGTCTTGAAAATAAATACTGCTGGTCACTCTTTCAGAGACGGATAATCTCACTAACCAAGTAAATAGCAACTTCTGTGTAACTGCAAAGGGATTGAACCAGTGGCGTAGCGTGGGGGGTGCCAGGGGTGCCGGCCGCACCGGGCGCAACATCTGGGGGGCGCAAGTCCAGAGGGAAGGGACAAGTTCCTTCCTCCGCCAGCCTCCCCGCTGCCACCGCCAGCCTTGCGCCCTAGCGCGCGCGCGCCCGCCGCCGCCGCGGCTGCGCTCCACTCACTGCTCGCAGGAGGAGCAGCCGCTGCAGCAGCGCCGACGCCGCCACCAACGCCTGGCCGGGCACGGGCAGCCTCCACACACCCCCGCTGCCGCCATCCCCTCGGCCCAGCCACAGGCGGCGGCTGCTTCTGCCGCCTGGGAGGGAGGAGCCAAACCCTCCGAGAGGAAGCCGGCGGGCGGGCGAGGGTCTCCTGGCGGAAGGGGGCGCCGCTGGCTCCGGCTCTCAGTGCAAGCCTCAGCCGCGGGGGGGCGGCGGGCGAGGACGGAGCGCGGCTGGAAGCCCCCGGACCAGGCTGGGGGGAGGAGAGGCGCTCGCCAAGCCCGGATCTGGAGCGCCTCGGAGCGCCCAAGGAGAGGAGAGGTCGGGGAGGCGCCCGAGGGGAGGGGGCTTCGGCTGCCTCGGCCCGCGGGGGCTCCGCAAATAATAAATTTAATAAATTCCTGCTGAGCCTTAAGGGGGGGTCCTTGGTTCCTTCACTCGCCCCCAGCCCCAATGGCGTAGCGTGGGGGGGTGCAGGGGGGCCGGCCGCAACATCTGGGGGGGCGCGCTCACATTAGAGTGCTAAAATCCAGGGGTTAGGGGGCGCAAATTACTTGCCTTGCCCCGGGTGCTGACAACCCACGCTACGCCACTGGATTGAACTATATTACTCATGCTGACCATTCCAACTTTAGGATCTTAGTTGGTAGAGCATTAGACTCTTAATCTCAGGGTTGCGGGTTCAAGCCTCACCTTGGGTAAAAGATTCCTGTATTGCAGGGGATTGGACTAGAAGACTCTCATGATCTCTTCCAATTCTAGGATTCTATAATTCCTCAAGTGTGCTGTAAATATGACATCTCTAGGTCTTAGTTTGTCAGAATTACCAGAAACTGTGTTTTGTGTGCAAGCTTGCCTATGGTTCAAGTGAAAATGTGCTTCTGCATATACAGTATGCAGAAAATCTCTTAGGGTCAAACCAGAGGTTTCATTTGTTGCATGAAAGCAACTACCATGCTTTTAACAAAGTAAACGGGAACACCTGTGCGGAAGCAGGACCGTAGTGTGTGGGAAATGAGTTAATACTTCTTCCCACCATGGTTCCAGCAAACTCCCCTTCCCAGCTACTATTAGCACTATGATTTTATGAAAATGGGGCACGGAGGGAATGATAATTTAATCTCGCTCCCAGAAGCTATTTGAGTTAAAAATAACAATGTTATTTCACTTTACACAACCAAAATGCCTAAATGAACAAAACCTGAAAAGGAGACTCTGAGTTTGCATATTACTCAGTATACCCTATGAAAGTACTTCTCTTTTCCTAAGAACATGCAAGATGACTACTCTTCATAAAATAAAGCTCTTTCCTCAGATTTTCCCCCCACATTGAAAAAAGTTTCATACTTGTGCTTAATTAACTGGCAGCACAACCCTATCCTCAACTCATGCTGGCTGGCCAAATCCCAGTGGAGCCCAAAGATATGCCAGCATCAGGGAGACGACATAGCACCACACTTATAATGGCACAAGTGCAATGCTTACACAAACCCTAAAAACAGGCAGCAACAGAGCCACAGTGGAGAAGGAATTGAACTTAGTCACAATCCTATGCTCACCTACAGATGGGTTTGACCACTGGTGACTATAACACAGGGTTGCCATATTTTAAAAAGCATTTTGGGCAAAGTTGTTGAGCTTTTCCTTAGGAAAATCGGCAAAATCAACACTGCCGACATTGGTTGCCATACAGATTTTCCTGCGCATTTAGCTGATTTCCACCCAGACACTCTTTTCGGATACAATATTTCAGGTATGTCCGAGAAATCCCAGACATATGGCAATCCTATATAACATTGTCATCAAAAGAGGTAGTAGAAGTTAAAAACAGTGCCATTATAGTGCAGAGACAAGAGTCATGGTTCAGATAAGGGCCATGTCCAGTCTAATCTGCAAATGCCAGAGACTGAATCTGGAGCCTTCTGCATGGAAAGGAGGTGCTCTACTACTTAAAGTTGTTTTTTTTTAAAAAAAATCTTTCTAATCTGCAATGTAGCAAATATAGACTTGGATACAGTATCATAAATATCTCCAATGTAGTTTTCAACACTTAAGCTGCTGACCACCTCTGTCATGACACACCTGCTTCCATCTGTTTGTGAACAACTAGATTGGAAATAATTAACTGGACAAGAAACTCAAGCTTTCAAAATGCTATAGCAGCTCACATTCAAGACTGACTTAAGAAAAGTGCGAGCGAAAGATCAAAAGATTGTGAGGGGAAAACTGAAAAATTTGAGAGACTAGTTTAAAAATATTTTAAATGAGAGCCAGAATTGCAAAACCTCAAAGCATATTCTGCCCTTTATGTTCTTATATGGCTTATTTCTCAATATAAATTGAATCTTCAATGCTCTGTCATATGTGCACTTGAGCTGAAAAACTATGAATTGAAGGGAAAATCCAGCCACTTGCTACAACAGATTACTGCTGCTGAAAGATATTGCTCTCAATATGGAGTGGGCCAGCTCTAACTGAGGCACTGCATAGAAAATCTGGAGCTAGTTAGGAAGAACAAGGGTTTTCGTGAACCCATCACCAATTTTTTTTCTTTTGAACAGCCAGTTACCATTCCAGGACAGAATGTGCTTTAAGTCCCTCTCCTACATTCCAAAAAATACTTTGCCCTGATTTTCATTTTGATCTTTGTGGAGTTTTGCCCCAGATTTTTTGTTCTGCACTTACCATTCTTATCAACCCCCAGCTGTACAATATTTGCCAGCGGTTCCATTGAATAGGGTAAAACCTTATTGGAGCATACCGACATTAAACAAAACCAGAACACACACACTCACAGGTGGGCAAGCAGAATTACATTCATAGTTTTTGGAACAGAGCCTAGTTGCTGTTGCTATTCCTTCCACCTTTCTGCTACCATCTGTAAATATAAGCAGGTGCCATTTTCTGGGGGCCACGTCAGCATTTTTCACAGATATGAACAAACATTGTGGCCCACTGCAGATGCTTTCTATGCTCATGTGATTAATGACTGTGATTGGACAAAGGCACAAATTCTATGTTCCAGCACCACCACATGGGGCAGGGAAAGCATGCCCCCTTGCAATATGCACAATTACAACAGCTCAAAAACAGGTCCTTACAACTGCAACACTGTGTGCCTATTGACATTGTGAAGACATTATACCATACAGTTTAATTTATGCCCTTGCATATAAGTCTGTGTAGTTCATGATAAAAACAAGTTACATAACTGAACCCTGGGATATTTGAAAATTAAAAAATAAAAATTTAAAAAACATTGTCCTTAATAAAACAATTTCCTATGCATGAATAAAAGCTCTTTACTCTAAACACGGGGGAGTTTATGTTTATAAAAACAACAAGTATTTTTTTAAAAAATAAATTTATATACCACCCCTCATTCGAAGCTCTCAGTGTGGTTCACAAGATAGATAGCTAAAACTAAAGCAAAACATAACAATAACCCGCTCTCCCACAAACACATTTAAAAGGCTGTAGAATATTAATCAGCCAAAGGCCTGGTGCGCTACTTGAGGTTTAGCTTAGAATTATGTCTGAGCCTGGACTCATGGATTATCTTCCCCAAACCAAAAGCAAACTTTGATTACACCTTGTGGTTTGCCTTGACAAACAACAAGTTCAGGTTCAAATGCAATGCTAAGCCAAACTATCATTTAGCCCTTGGGTAGCACAGCACAGAAGGACAAAGAAGTGGTGCAGTGGCTGTGATCTTCATACGATTGCCCATTTGGCTTAGTGTGACAGGTAATCTGGGTCATGGAGTATGAATACAGAAAGCTGCCTTACCCAGAATCAGCCTAGGCCATCTAGTACAGCATTGTTTAATTCTGAAAGAAAGTCAAAACTCCAAGGTCTTAGACAAGGATCTTTATCTGTCATGCTACTGGGAAACTGATAATCTGGGGCATCAAGGATTTGAGGTCTACTATTTGGCAATGGTCCTTCCCTTTGTTCAGCAAGATCACAAAGCAAAATCAGCCCCTGCATCCATATTTCACAATATTATCAAGATGTTGGACTAGGTGTTGGACTATAAAACAATATCAAATGTTGGAAAAGGCATCTCTCTCCACTGTATTAAGTGAATAGTTATTCACTATACAACATGCTGTATCCCCACAGAAAATAATGGTATAGGAACATTTTTCCATGACAACACTGTACAGTTTGGAATAAGGAAAATACCAGCAAACATCCCATCACGGCAATAACTATTCTGAGAATCTAGCATCAATTTGCAACCCAGTATTTCAAACATAGGGTTATAGCCAATATTAGTCCTCCTCATAATAAAGCCTTTGAAACTGATGAACATAGCAATTCCAATTGCTCCTCCAAAGAAAACCTGGTTGGATATGATCCATTATTTTTACTTCTTGTTCCCTATATAAAGATTTTAAAAATTATTAATGTCTTTGCTAGAATAGTTTCAGCAGATGTTTCATAACACTGCAAACACAAAATTTGGGTAGGAATTATGCACATGTCCTTCCAAGGCTATATTCCTGGATTATAGTATGACAACAGCAGATACACTACTTACTTGCAGGCCCTTTAAAGTCAGGTCACACATGATTGGCCATAAAAGAAAGTGATGTTGCTACAACAACAGTAGCCACCTATTGAGCAGCAATTTCGTATCAGCATCTCATTAAGTTCCAACAAGCATAAACCTGATAGTATCAAGTTGATGCAGGTGACAGACTTGTTCCACAGGTATACAGCTTTACAAAAATTCATAGTTCAGGTTTCCTGGAGAGGTTCCATCAGATCAAATTAGGTTAGCACTCCATCTAAAACACTACCTTCCGATGCTTCAGATGAAATTCTGAGACATGTACTGTGGGCGATAATAAAATAATGTATTTGCGATGTGCATTTTCTCCAGCATTCAGATCTGAATACTGTCTGGCTAAAAATGGTCTGTAGTAATTTTGCATTTCAAATTATAACTACTAGCTATTAACTCATTGCTGCATGAGATTAATCACGTCCTAAACTTGTAGGTGTGATGTAACCTCATGGTAGACATTTGGACTTTTAGTTCAATATTGCTTCTTCCATAGTGCTTTGAGATAGCAACTTGAGAAAATTAAAACCACTTTCATAGTGGTATTCAAAGCAATATAAAGCCTATTTCCTGTGGGTGTTATGCCTATGTGAAAAACAGGAATTCAGTTTTAAAATATGCTTGTATCAGATTTGTAAATAGACATACAGGAAGTAGATACATAATCTAATTTCACCTTTCCTGAACTGTACATCACCCACAAACAGATGGATTCTATGTGAAGCACAATTCCTTCACCCATCAATTTTTCCATAGACTTGTACACATTTGGGAATGGCCTTTTTTTACAGCTAACCTCACCTTCCTTAACTTTATTTATTTATTTAGTATACCGCCCTATATCCGCAGGTCTCAGGGAAGTTCACAGGATAAACTCACAACATAAAAATACAGAATACATAATCAAAATAAAATCAAGAAGAACCCAATCACACACAACCCAATTTTTTTTAAGGGCACTGAATGTCAGGCATTGAACGTCAGAAAAGTATGTCTTTGTACATTATTAGCAGATGTTTCCTTTCTTGGTTCATCTCTTTTTCTGTGAATGTGGATATCTCCAAAACTTCCATTTCCTTCCCCCATCTCCTTGCCCTTCTGTTTTCCAGTGAAATTGGCAAGGTCAAGAGAAAAACCTTGATTTTTATTTCTTATCACAGCACCATTGCACTTTTTTTAAAAAGAAAAAGAAAAGCCAGCCATGTTTCCATAAAATTGACAAAAACCTCCCCCTAAACTTGTTAGCCTCACTGAAGATTGGAGTGGCAATGGTGAAGGAAATGAAAGATAAATCTAATGCAGAAAGAGGCACATTATCAGAGTTACAGCCAAGGTGTTTTTTTTCAGGCAGAGGTCACCAGAGCTCAGCTCCAGTACCTCTCAGGTAGACACCATTTCCATTCTAAGAGAACAAGGGAGAAGTTCACAGTGAGCTCCAGGACCTCTTTTTCCAGAAAAATAGCATGGTTACAGCCACATAATGACAGTAATCCTGCACTGTAAACTTACCAAAATCTTACAGTGTTCTGATGACAAAACATTGAAAGACCACCCGGCCAGACAACAGCAGAGACTTCAAACTAGATTACGTATTACTATAGTCTCTCAAAGATCACCTGTACTCCAAAATTAAGCCAGGGCATCTAAACATAGGTATCCTGCATGCAAATTTCAAACAGCTCTAAGATTTCTTCAGATGCTAGGTACTAATGAGAAAACATTTTAACACTCAGTAACTTCAACTGACAGATTTATTTCAAAATACATAAGCTATCTATTAAATGCAGTTGAAAGTCTTTTCCTGAAATGGGTGCTTCCTCCTGCCATCAGCAGCAAAGCTAACATACAAAATTGTCACCTCATATTCCTAGCACATTTTTAAAGCATTTATTTCCTAATGGTTAAAAAAGAAAGTTTTGTTTGTCTTAGAGCAAACTGATAAAAAGAAATGTTGAATAATGAAATCATATATAGCAGTTCATATGATTACCACATAAATTAACACACCCACACCCAAATTCTGTGGTATCAATGAATTACTTAATGCTATAGCTGAGCATTTTAAGCATAACTTAGAAAATTAAGAACAAAAAACAGAAGACTGTAATGTTCTACACAGAAAAATAAAAACCTGAAAAGCTTTCTTATCACAAATATGTTTTTAAAAGATGCATAAAAAGAACCTAATATGTTGCTGAGAAAGCCCAAGATGGTATTACACTAAGCAATGAACTACTACTAATTCACAAAAAGCCAAAAACAATACAACACAACACAACACAATACTCCATGTTGGTCTATAAGGAAAAAATCTAACATCAACTGTCAGGCAATCTACGCTATTAACAAAATAGTGGGCAAGCTTTCAAGTTTTTCAGAGCTATTCATCAGGCTGGATGTTTGGATGTTAAGCAAAGTGGTATGGCTGTGTGCGTGACAGAGAAAAGAAACCAGTTTGAAGTTGAAGCTACAAAGTCTGCATTTTTAGTCAAAGTCATATGATGGAGTGTAAGAGGAGATAGCAGGCTTAAAGGGATTAGTCTCTACCAGGTGCTATGCAGGCTTCAAATTACACCTATGAAACAGACGGTAGCTGATCCCCCATTTTTAATAATATAACATCTAGCAGCTCTGCCTCCAGCTTTAAGTGAAACAGACAGGTTCCTTGTTAGGTTGAGAACTCAAGCAAAACAAAGAACAAAAAATGGCAGTTTCTATATTACCAAAGCTGGAGCTTAACTTTATGTTGAGTACTAAGTAATAGGAGTCATTATTACCCAAACTGGGTAACGTTACCTACTGACTGTAGAATGCTACCCTCAAATACTCTACAAAATCATCCAACCAACAGAGACCAGCCTTGCCGTTCAGTTCCATAAGCACTGCTTTCATCAGGGCTAGCACAAGGATTCAGGGGGCCATCTGCATGTCCTGCTGATGCCTGCTGTCTGTCCCCTCTATAGGTCTATAGATAGGGTTTTAAAGATTATAATGTACCTCAAATGCAGGGCATTGCATTTGAGATACATTATGATAGTGGGCAGCCAACCACAGATGGAACCCAAGCTTCACTCTCATTCATAGCTGCTGGCCACTGAAACAGTTATGTAGGGGCCCAGTGGCGAAAGGAGTGATGACATGACTTGCACAGGCTGGTAAGGAAGTCTTCTGAGCACCTAGAGCCCTTGGCCAGTACCTGACCTTGCTGACTACTGGTGCCAGGTCTAGCTTTGTGCTCTAGCTGCCTGAACTGCTACAACCTTTAGGACTCATCTAACCTGGAGAACATTTGAGGCTTGAATTACAATAGTATTCAGTGTTCATCCAACTTTTACAAGTCTGCATACCTCAAATCTGACCTGCTTCCATCTGCACTACTAGAAGGATCATTACAATGTAAGGGGTGACAACTTTTCCCCATAATGACATTCCTTCTTATCTCTCATTTTTTAAAAAGGACTTAGGGCAAGGACTGTGCATTTTTGCAAGTGTCAAAAACTAATGAAGATTTTATGTACGGCTAGTTCAAACCATATTCTTTACCTAGGTCTGAGAAATATTTTTTAAAATCTACCACTTCTGTACAGATAACATCAAGCAACAATGCAAGAACCAAAACCGGCATGTTCAAAGATAAGCTTTTCTTTACATCATAAACCACAGGAAGAGGTTTGCAAAGGAAAAATGTATTTCTGTGCACTGGATCAGGGCCACTATTCGCTCTCCTGAAAGGTGATTAGCACAATGCAGAGGAACAATGTTTGGTGGAATAATTTATAGATAACATTTTATGCAAATGACATCTCAGAATGACATCTCAAAAACTTAACACAGAACCACTTGAAAGAGTAACAAGTGCCCATATTGGTACAGCAGCAAGCAACAAACAACAGACAGTTTCTAGGGAAACAGGAGACAATTATTAGTGCCTTTAAGGCCTGGCTAGCTTTACCTGCATCCCAACCTAGATTTTAAAATACTTCTTGCTATATGATTTACAACAAGTGTTTTGAAGTTATATTCTTATATATGAACTACAGTCTGTGTGTTCCTCTACCTTTTCACATACTATTAGAAGCTTTGTGATAATGAATCAATACTGCATGGTTCCACAGGCAAAAAAACCCAATAAAACCCCAGGGAGGTTGGTGCCCAAATTGTTGCAGATATGCAATCAGTTTAAAATACAGTTGTGTCTATTGAAATGGGTAGAAATGTAGATCCAATTGAGAAATATCATTAATAAATCTGGGGTTATATCAGCCTTTCCAACCCCCCACCCCTATCCCCAAGAACATTCTGTTCTAATCCACTAACAAAAATGAGAACAGGAACATATGACTATGTCCGGATCTGCACAGTATGGGCGCAGAAGGCAGCTGCTGTGGGGTGGGAGTGGGGTAGAGAACTATAGAATCCATTAACTGGCTTTTGTGTAAACTTTACTCTTTGGCTACAATCCTGAACTTACTTGATCAGAAATAAAACCAACTTCAATCAATAGAAGTTGTCTGTGTATGACTGATGCCAGATGCACATTCCTTTTCTTCCTTTGACAGTTCTAATTATTTCCAAGTTAGGTTACAGTGGGCTGGAGGTCTCAAAATGTGGAAACAGCAGTGGGTGTACAGTTCTCTACTGTATTCGGTGTTCTTTGGATCAAGCAAACAACTTGATTCTCAAAGGCAACTAAAAACTCAACTTCTTCTACTCTATCTTGTAACTGGAGTGGTATGCATGAGTAACGTTTCGTTTGTATCCCAAAGGATCTCAACCTTTAATTCATCCCAAAATAACACAAATGCATACAACAAGTGTCTATCATCCACTACTAGCAAAAATATTAGCCCCTTGAAGGTGAAATAGCATCTATTGTTAGTGCAATATTTTAAAATTAATATTTAAAGTAACGATGTTAAACTCAGGAGCAAAATTTTCAGAGGCTACTGCTTGCCAAAAAAATAATTTTTTTTAAAAAAGCAACAGGAAATGTCTATTATATAAAGACAGCTGCAACATTTTTGCAGCTGATAGAGGAGGAGGTATATATCAAACAATAACAAACAGTGTGTGCCTTTACAGCTGCAAGTTACTACAGTTTTCATTTGTTTTCACCTCCCTTTGTGGACTTCTGAGGAAATAAAGGAAGTGGGATGATGAGACAGCATAAAACTAAGGCTCCCTTCCATTGCAATCTACAATCTGACTCCCAGTGTGAAAAATTAGCAGTTACAATACATGTGAACTACATGACCGAATGAACAGCATTCTGGAATCAAACACCAAGTACCAATAGGTGCAATAGGTAACAAAATTCAAAAACAATTCAGAAGTGAGATAGGAGCTGTAATGAGATCTACTCTTGTGTGGGTTTTATTAGGATTACTTCTTGCAAAGATCAAACCAAGAATCTGTATACAGGGCAATGGGAACTAAAGGGTGAATTTGCTTTTTCTATCCTCAAGATGTTCTTGAGTATAAAATAAACAGCAGTTCACTTTTACAAGCTAACAGCACACATATTTCCTACAACTCTGTACTGAAAAGGTTTGTCTACCTATACTCTGCAATCTGACAGGAGCCACAGTTTAAACACCACTCCCTGTACTCAAAGGCATGTGTGTACCTTACTAACGAAAGGAGACAGAAGAAACAGAACAAGAGCGTACAAAAAACCAAAACAAAAAAAAACGTTGACACAGAGAAAGACAACAGAAACAGATGTTTCTGTTCTTGCACCACATATCAAGGACTCGTCATGAGGCTGGGGGCACATCAGACAGGCGAATCACACAACCTCGTGGGAGAAAGTCACAGCATCTCTCTATTTTTAGGCACAACCAGAGTGCAACTCTCCAACCTGGGGAAAAAACCTCACCCGCTAATAGTTAGGATGAAGGCACTCTGCACACGCCCAGAAGGCACTCTGCACGTTTATGTGTGTTTGCGCGCCCCTCCTACTACTTTACCTGATGAAGCGTCTCGGCAGGCAGCTGCGACGCCCGGAACAACTCCGCCACTTTGCTCCCTTCGGCGGCGGCGGCTGGGGTCGCTCCCGCCGGTCCCCCCGCCTCGGGCGCAGCTTGGCCGCCGCCGCAAAGCGAGAACAGCTCGGAGTAGCCCTGCTGCTCGCTCGCAGCCAGGAAGAGCGCCGCGGCTCCGGCGGCGGCTGCCGGCCCAGCAGCGGCGGCTGCTGCTGCTCCAGGCTCCATGGCAGCGGGGAATCAGGCAGGGGGCGGCGCGACTCCCGAGGCCGGAGAGAAACTCCTGGCGGCGGGCGAGAGGGGCGAGCGAGGAGCCTCTGCAGCAGCCCCGGCTGAGCCTCGTCCTCCGTCCGGCGGCGGCGGCCTCCCCCGCCTCCTCCTCCTCCCCAGTGCGGAGCGGAGCTGCCTCTGCAGTGCTGCCCGAGGGGGGAGGCGGAGGAGGAGGCGGCGGGAGACGGAGAGAAGCTTTCTTCGCGCCTTCTTCTTCTGCTTCCCTCAGAGGTTTTCCTCAGAAAGCCGAGAGCGGGAAGCGGCGGCGGCGGCAGCTGCTCGGGAAAGGGAAGGGGAGGGAAGGGGAAGAAAAAAAGCTTCCTCAGGGCACGTGCCCAAAACGGCGTTCCCGCTCCGCAGCCTCCACCTCCACACGCCGGGCTGGAGCAGGAGGCAACCGCCGCCGTCGCCGCCTCCGTGGGGTGAGAGCCACACTCTGAGGAGAAACGCTAGATGCCCACATGGCCACCTCAGGGACGGGCTTGCTTGACCCTGACGCCCTGCTCTTCGAAGAATAGCGCAGTAGGGCTGCGCATCTGAGCATGTGCAGAGAGCCCTCCCCCCCCCCATGAAAAAAGCAGCCCCACCGCGTTTAAATCTCTCTGGCATCTGGGCACCAAGGTGTGCCCAGCAGAGGCCACCTGGGGTTAGCTGTGGAATTTCCTCTCACCTAAAGACTTAACTCGAAGCCCAGTTCAGAGGGTGGGTGCAGGTGACCGTGGGGTAAAAGTCTTAGCAAAATGGATACTTCTTGGCCAGTGCTGTTTTTCTAGGGAGAGAAAGGGGGTGCCGGAACTCACCAGGGACACCTCTCTCTTAGAATAGCAATGGCACTCACCTGAAAGGTTATGGAACTGAGTTCTGGTGAGTACCCCCGAAAAAAGCCCTGGTCTTGGCAAGGGTGCCCACTTGAATGAAATATTGGGGGGGGGGTCCAAAGAGACCCCACGTCGCATAATTGATCACAAGATGCGGCGCACGCGCACCATTTGAATGGCAATGCCTATCAATTTGGGGTGGGCACCCCCTCACATATTTTATTGGGGAGGCCAAAGGGATATCAGCCCCCAGGAGTTGCGTCTTGGAGACCAACATGGTTTTCCAGAAGTAGTGCAAAAACCTTTGTGCTCAAGCTTTTAATTTGGTGGGCCAGGGAAAGGTGACCAACAGGGCAAGAAGATTTTGCAGTTAACATAACTACCTCAGGTACTTGGAGTGGGATATAAATAGACATGCAGTTTAAAACTGGTTTGATGACATTGGGTTGCTTTGAGTTTTTGGCTTGCTTTGAAAACTGCTTTAGAGAACCCTATCTTTAGAAAAGTGATTATTAAATAAATAACAGGGAAGAGAGAATGGCCTGCAGTGAAGTTTTCAGACAAACACCTGCTGTCTTCCCGGTTAAAACCTACTATGCTCCTGTTTGCCTTTTAAAAACAACCTGCTGGGTGTGCAGTGCATTCCATTGCAAAGATGGCAGATTTGCAGGGATAGACCATTTTTCCAGTATGTTATGTTATTTTGCCTTTACTACACGTAGACCTCAAATAACCCACCCTACTGACATAAGAAACCATTCAAGTTTAACAGATGGAGGATTATATTTTAATAGGAATAGTTTCTTGAACTACAGAAGAGTTATTAACAGACAGACATAAAATGAAACATATTTTAATACTTGTTTATGCTTCGATTCTCCACATACCTGACAATCATAATGGAGATGAGAAGAAAAAAGAAGATGTAAGGAGAAACAGTGTTTGGGTTAGTTTCAATGGTATAGAAAACTGAGGAAATGTTTAAGTTGATATTGCATCCTTTTATTAACCTTCTGTTGCAGGCATTTGTGCCTTAGGCCAAATGAAAACAGAGACACAGCCAACTGCATATTTAAGTATGGCCACAGCTGTAGAAAGTTAAATATATGCTTATGGCTCGAGCCTCAGCTAATAAATGTGCATAAAAACAAAATAATCAGTCTTATTTGGCAATGAATCACATTTGGTGGAATACTATCATGCATAAATTAAACGTTCTATCAGACCTTTCTTTAAGATCATAGTTGAGCAAATGTGTGAACCAATATTGCCACCACACATGAATTTGAACAAGTTAATTTTTAGCTAGCCGTTCATCACCAAATTAGATCCTAAACAATCCAGAAACTATTCAGTCCAATTTCACAAAATGTAAGACTGGTAAATATGTCAATAATGATTGACAGGAAGTTGATAAACTCAGCACTCATATTAGCGATTTTGTTCCTTGTTAAATTGTCAGCTAATGTAAAGTCAATTTTAAAAACATTTTCTACTGTACTTTTCAGTGTTTTACATTTATTCTAACCACAACCTTTCTCAAGGCCACCACATATGTTCTATGAAGATACAAGCCTCGATTTAGTCAACAGGTTGTCATCCACTGCAGCATATTAGTCACCAGTTTTGAAATTGTCACACTTCGTCACCAGCAGTTAGTTGCCTTTCCAAATTACCCATTTCCAAATTATTACAACTATGACCATCTATTTCACATTTATAATAAAAATGAGTTTATTTCAAGTTTTAGATGACTTACACTGAATAATGAAATGGCAAGGTAATATGCTATGCCAAGTATATTCAATGACTTTGTTATTTTCTGCAATAATTCCTGTAATTTCACACAGTGGAAATGGCATGATCTCAATCCCATACATTCACATTGTCCAAACACATATTAGAAAAGGGGTACTATCCTAAGTTTCTTTTATAGGTCTATAAAAAGGTAAATACTTAAGCAGGGGCAGGTACAGCAAAGACACCTGGTAATCCAGGCACAACAAAATCTGGGTTTGCAAGTAAAGCTCAATACAAATAGAAAATATGCAAGCAGTTCCTATGCAAATATTCATCCAAGGAGCACGTGAGTTTTATACTGGATTAGAGCCATATTGGTCCTGCTGATGTTAACAGAATATATTTATGGCTGCTTTATACAATTACTAGGAGGATAGCACACCAGTATATGGCAGCTGTGAATAATATGAATTCCATTTTTGTATCGTTAAGGAAGGAATCAAACAAACAAACATACATACAACTGCTAATATGCTATTACAGAAAATCTGGAAAGAGACTACACTTGGAATATTTTGTTCAGTTCTGGTCTCCACATCTCAAGGAGGATATTGTAGAGCTGGAAACCGTGCATTAAGGTCAACCAAAATGATCAAGGGGCTGTAGCAACTCCCTTACAAGGAATGGCTTTTGATCTTCCCGTAATCTTGAGTGTGCATGTCAAGATTATTCAGAGTGTTACTTAACACCTGTTTTTTTCCTTTCATTGAAAAGGATACCGCCAGAAGGCCACCCAAGCTGTGTTTTATTTTAGTGGGTGTTCTGCAATTGCCTCTCCCAACTCTTACATTCAAGATGAATCGTTAAATGTCTTCTAAAGCTAAACAAAAACAGCTAGAAGTAGATGTAAAACCCAGGATGTGAAAGAGGGAGCAAAGACTTTGATTTAAAAATGTATTACCTCCTGTAAGGATTTGTGAACACAAAAAGCAAACAAACTATTGAAGCTCTATCTAACCTTACTTTGCAAGCAGTTCATATAACTTAAAAGTCTATACAGTAGTTGGTTCTGCATGGACAGCTTCCTGAGTGAAAGTGATTATAGCATCAACTGCCTTTGTTAATTCTTGGTGAATTTCCTGATGTGTAAGTGAATAATGCAAAGAATGTTACTGCATCTCTGGGAGGACACCTGACCCTTGTTTCCAAGACAAAAAAAAAAATCCTTCCAGTAGCACCTTAAAGACCAACTAAGTTAGTTCTTGGTATGAGCTTTCGTGTGCATGCACACTTCTTCAGAAGAAGTGAATTTCTGAAGAAGTGTGCATGCACACGAAAGCTCATACCACGAAAGCTCATACCAAGAACTAACTTAGTTGGTCTTTAAGGTGCTACTGGAAGGAATTTTGTTTTGTTTTGACTATGGCAGACCAACACGGCTACCTATCTGTAACTTGTTTCCAAGGACGACCTATTATGAAGATATGAAAAACAATAAAAAACAAGGAGGCAGGCTAAGGTACATTATGCCTCATTATGGTTCAAAGTATGCTTGGAATTTACTATACTTCTCATATGTAAGAATTTAATAAGTAAACAGTGCCTGAGAACAAGAGACATTCCTTCATATTTGCTCCATTCTTCAAATCCCTTTCTGAATGGTCAGTGATACATATTTATGTAAGGCATAAAGCAGTTAATGAGCCTTGTTAATGAGCTTGTTTCACAACCTTCATGCTCTGCTCTAACATGAAAAGAAAAGAGTGTGGATTTATTTTATCATATGTGTAAATTGGGTGGGGAACCTACAGCCCATGGGACAATGTTGGCCTACCAGTGGATCCAATGCAGCCAGTGAGGCCATTTCCCCCAAACCTTGTCCATTGGCTGACATCACTGGGCAATTGGGGGTGATGGGTGGAGTTCAATTCTGTGTTGGCTGCTCCTGCTGGTTCTGCAAAAGGAACTGGCATGTGCAGTCAAAGCAGCAGGATTTAACGCCTACTCACCAGCTGAAATATAACAACTGAATGCCCTCATATTTGTGCATACTATAGCTAAATACTGATCAACATGCAGACAAAGCAGAAGGAAGAAACTTTGCATATTTTAAGTTATTCAGACAGTAATGCAAACCTGATGGCATTCTTCTCGCCTTAGACTTTAATATTGAGGTTTTCTGCCCCTTGAGAACCACTGAATATAAATCCACAAAAGGAGACTTTTCAAGTAGAGAAGGCATTTTTAAAAACAACCCAATTATTTAAAATGTCTCTCTGAAATATGGATTGGTATTAGTTAAAAATGTAATATCTTTTTTTAAATGTGGCAATTTTTTTGTAGTGCTTTCAATTCTATTAGAATGGCATTTTGAGAAAATAATGCCTTTGAGTAAGAATATTTCAGATTCCAAAGCACCAGCAAGCTACTGCGTTAACTGTTCTCTCATGCTCAACTCCTGTGCCTGGGGAAAGGACATAGGATCAAGCCCATTTCCCTCTACGTAGCATAATTCTCTGGTCAGCCGGATCATCTATTTCAAGGTGTCAGCCTTGAACTTTGTATGTCAAAGAAACCTTGGAGTCTAGCAAGCTAGAAATCCCCAAAGGGGCAACCTTCCCCACATAATCAATGTGGGTAATTTAACCATTTTGTACTAGCAGCATGCTATCATCCCCTTGATCAAAATGCTCAGGGAGATCTTGAGATGAAGAATGAAATCAAGGAAGCACCCAAAAGAGGAGACACGGGTGACTTCAACTACTCTACATACAGCTTTAAAAGAGGATTAGACAAATTCATGGAGGTGGGGGCTATTGATGGCTACTAGCTATAATGGCTATGCTGTGCCTCCGCAGTTGGAGGCAGTAATATCAGTTGCTACCACAGGAAGCTGGAGTGCTCTTGTGCTCAAATTCTGCTTGCAAACTTCCGACAGGCCTCTGTGAGAACAGGATGCTTGGCTAGATGGGACATTGTCCTGATCCAGCAGGCTCATATATTTTTAACTATGAAAACCAAGTTGCGTAGACCCAAGCCCAGAGAGATTACCTCGCACCTTTCATCATGAAAGGAAAACAGAAGACAACACACTTGACACTTTCTGGCTTTTCAATTGACTGAAGACACTATTTGCTAATGTTTCCATAGCCACCTTTGACTGGACTTAACTGTCCAGGGGTCATTTATCTTTACCTTACCAATAGAATTTACCTTTTGTGCTTGAACTAGAACAATGTGAAGCAAGGTCATGCTTCTTGTGGAAGAGCTGTCCCTAATTGTCAGACTTTGTAGCTCTTTTCGTGACATAAAGAGTTGGAAAGGACCCAAGGGCTATCTAGTCCAGCCCCCAGCACTGCAGGAATCTTAGCTAAAACATCCATGACAGATGGCCATCCAACCTCTGTTTAAAAACCTCCAAGGAAGGAGAGTCCGTCACCTCTTGTGGGAGTCTGTTCCACTGCTGAACAGCTCTTACTGTCACGAAGTTTTTCGAACATTTAGTCAGAAACTTTAAGCCACTGTTTCGAGTCCTACCCTCCAGAGCAGGAGAAAACAAGCATGTTCCCTCTTCCATGTGACAGCCCTTGGGATATTTGAAGATGGCTATCATATCTCCTCTCAGGCATGCCTAACAGTAGTGTGATTGGGATGCTTTCACATAAGGTCACTCAGCAAAACAGGTATTTCCAAACCACTAGCTGCACATTAATGTAGAGAGAAGTATTTTATTTTTTGTAATCGTGAAAAAAGCACCTGGCACTTGGGGGTGTGTGTGTGTGCGAAAATACACATTAGGCACCTTAATACAAAGCACTGTTTGGTTCATTAAATCAAATTGCTCCCTGTAAAGGACAGAGGGAAAACTATTGGGCAAAATACTGCTTGTTCACACTATAGCCAGTGACAAGTGAGTGGTAAAACAAAAATGAATGTTGGAATGACATCTTGACACTTTCCATCCTTAACTTCTTCCTTTTAAAGAGAGAACTTTGCTTCAATTTATTAGTTGAGATGGAAGAAATAGTACAGACCACAAGTTTGATAGATAATTTAAAGGGATTGTTGTCCTCAGTTTTGTGTAAGACATACACCCATAATAGATGCTCGTTAAGACTCTGTCTTTTGCCACTAGATGGTGCTGGTAAACTCTTTTGATGCACTACTGACGGAAATCGAATGGAGTTTACCATCCCATTATTAAAGGAATGTTTACGACAGCTATGGTGTTTAACGTTTAGATACACTGATGGAAGGGCTTTGTTTTCAATTCTGAATCCTTAGGATAGCTATGGAAGTACAAAACTGCATGTTTGCAGTTCACTTAATAATACGTACAGTGAACACCACACATCTATGGACAAGACCTACAGCCAGAAAAGTGAAATTTAGTTGAGAACTCTAAAAAAAAATAAGACACATAGCCTAGTATATTAAGCACACATATTTACTTAATTTATACAGAACTGAGTAGATAAAATTTCAGATTCACATTAGTGAAAAATCTCTACAAAATGTTCTTGAAAAGCAAAAACAAGACTGGCTATTTTATTCAGCATTTCTTTTTCATGAAAGCAGGTATGGGTTGTAAAAATAAAGCAGAGTGTTCAGCACAAACTAAATATCTGCATCACTTTTCACAGTTATTTCCATCTACAGTCTGAAGAGGTAGATTTTCTGCAACACCTGAGAACTGAACGGTAACATAACCAGGTGTAATAGAGAGAGGAGAACGGATTGGAAAGATACAGCTCCCAAGCATGTATGCAAATTACACTTAAGAATTACAAATGAAAAAGAGTGTTGGCTTTGAGGGTCCTGTGTGAGAATAGTTTAGGATTCTAGGGCTTAATTGGCAGATAACTGTGCATTTGAACCACCGGTTATGCAATAGGAAAAACAGTGCACTCCCCCCCCCCACTGTACGCATCATTGCAAAAGGTATAAAGAGATGGACGGTACAAGAAACAGCCTTAAATTTAGCACATGATTACTGGAATTCGCACATTGAAGCAGCTGCCAGTGGTAAGCATGGGTTGTACAGGCGGAAGTACACTGGAAAGAAGAGCTGGAGAACAGCAGTGCAATTCCAGATCAGACAAGGACTGCGCTTATCCCATGCTGGCCCTCTCACTGGTCAATGTATGGAATGTCTTAAGATTTCAGGAAACAAAATTTAGTTCTACACTTAGAAAAGACAGGAACCAGAAAGAATAGTCAATTCAATTCAATTCCTTTTAAGTATTTGTGGCCACAATCCTTAGGGTGTTTTTAGCTATAACGTGGAAGCAATTTTTAATGCACCGGAACCCAAAGTCTACTCTTCTCTAAAGAGAGCAAACGTTACACCAATCCTGGCTACAGGCAAGGCTATCACATACATTGGGTTGGTGGGGTGGAATGGTTCAGATACACCGCAGTTCGGTCCTTCAAAATTGCATTCAGTTTCAAATTACTTACTATGACTTCTTTGCTTACACATATATGCTTTAAAGTATTGGACAAGGTTTTTTGTTTTGTTTTTTAAAGGGAACATCAGAAAATTTCTCTCCAGAATCAATTACAATCAAATGGTTATGACTGACAAAGCTCATTCTACCCTTCCTCACTGTAAACCTCCCACCAGCTTTGCTTGCTTTTACTGTACTTGAAATGCATACCAAAAAAGAAAAGGAAAAACTGCAAATGCACCTTATAAGGAATATTAACTGGCCAGTTTCCAAATTTGGTCACTGCAGATGCCAATTTGATTTTGCTCAATGGTATTAGGTAACATTCAGTAGGTGTGATCCAACCTTTATTTCCTTTCAAGACATCTATTTCCATTCTGTACATTTCATCAGGAAAAGGGTAGCACATAGCAACATAACTGAACATTCAAGTAATCTGCAACTCAGAGAGAATGGGTAGGCAAGGAGAGAACCTGCCAACAATTATGTGCTTGAGTCAGAAATCCCTTAAAAATGAAAACCAAATTAAATACCAGAATTAGGAGTATTTGTATTTTTCAAAACAACCAGCAACTAGAAAGCTACTAACTGCAAGGCAGAGTTAAACAGCAGCTTCTGACCTAGTAGCACTCTGCCTAACAAAGAAAACACTATTGGTCCCTGTCTTTTAAATAAATAAAAGAAACACAATTCCAAATTATGGGGGTATCTGGGCTTTTCCAGGTCAATCTACATTCACAACACTAACCACAAACGCAACAGAAATAAAGTGGAGCCTCGCTTGCTGTATATTAGTTAACTGATGTGCCAAATCTACCAGGTAACCTATAGATACCAGAAGGCACTTTTGCTTACAGGTGTGTTTTATCTAGTCATACATTTTTATTTTACAAAAAGCAATAGTTGAGAAAACAGATCAGAGTATCCCCCCCCTCCATCCCTAGACGACAAACTGTATTATCTATACTCTGACCTATCCTTGTTAAATAGGCAAGTAAGTTTTCATGGGAACATGTTTCCAGTCAAATATGTGCATTATGGTCTGCTGTACTGTCTATTAAAGGGACCAAGAGATGGAGTGTTATTGGTCATTACACCCATTTTCAGTGAACACCTTTGTAGCTGTTCATTATTTTATGCTAATTAGGCACCAAACCTAGTGAAGAAATAATGGCAGAAAAAGTACTTTTGCCTAGCACCCACAAACCAAAAACCCATTGCATTTTGTTTTATCAGACAAGCCACAACTACACACATGCATTTGTAGGCAGTAGGTTTTAACTATTAAGCTTTTATCTCCAGGATGATGCAAAAGTGTGCTCAAAATGCATCTGAGTTTTGGTCAGTGGTTAATTGGACAAACTTTTGAGCACCTGTTTTCTTCCCTTATTTCTTCACTTTAACAGGCAACAGTCACTCCATCTATGAATTGACTGTGCAGGACAATCCTGAGAAATATGTGAGTTGTACACCCTGTTTTCCAGTTGCAAAATTATATAGATTTCAAAGCGGTAGGCAAGACTGCAGCTACACTAAACCCTGTAAGAGTTTTTAGTTTTGTTCATATATGAATCCAGTAATGAGCTCCCACTGGCCATCACATCTCCAATTATAGTTCACTGTAGTATTTGGTCATTACAATTCAATACTAAGCCTTAATTCACTTAATAGAAGCAACGATTCCCTCCCCCCCCCTCAAACCCGAGTCTGCGACACTCTGGCCACAGTTGTTCCCCTGACATGATGTTAAATCTGTACACGAGTCTTAGATGACATGGTGATGTGTGCTATGGGGTCAGAAGGAAGGAATCTGCATGCATCCTTTATGAGTTGTTTTAAAAAACGAGGCAGATGTGCAACACAGTTGTGGAAAATTTATAGATAAGCTATTCAATAGCCGCTATGCAGCTTCCTGTACCAGGCAAGTTCTGTTCTAAGAAAATACAGATATGGTAGAAAAAGTAAGAAAATTTTCACCACAAAACTAATAGTTACCACCACCAGTTAAAGTTATACACAAAATATATCTCTCAATACAGTGTTTACACTTTTAGTCAACAAAATCTGCAGTAGGAATGGAACCCAGGCAAACAGTTTTTTCAGAGCCTTCATTTGCCACTGATGATTCAGGATCTGGCTGAATTCCTTCTTGCGCTCCATTGGTAGAACTCCCCAGTTCCTCATGCGAATTGAGTGTGCATGACTGCAACACATGCACAGCTAGATCAACATCTGTTTCTCTTAAAGAAACCTGTTCCTTAAGAACTTCCACCTTCTCATTCAGCTCATTCCTTTCTGTTTGAAGAGCCCTGCACAGCTTTTCCAAACGCTCCAGTTTTATTTGGAAGCCTTTGTATTCTTTGTCCTTCACTGTTTTCTGCAGAAAACAAGCAAGAGATTGCACATCACGACATTTGTGTGACCTGTTTCTGATTATTCCTCTTGTTGCTGCGGATGCTGTAATATTATTTGCTCTTTTTATTTTAGGATTGCATGTTGGATTGGTTTTCATTTATATATTGTTGTATCCTACATTACAATGAAGAGCATGCTAGAAATACTTGAAATGTTCAGAAACAAGATAATAAATTATACGTTTAGAAGCATTAAGCAGGCCCTCCCTTGTTTACCAGAAGATATTAATAAAAGTGATTTGTACAAAAATAACTGGTAACTATTTCACAAGAGAAAAAGAAAGACAACAGGCAGTACAGAACAAAGAGCTTCTGCTAGTGCAAGGACTTCTGGCTGTGAATCAGAACTTTGCTTCCCTCTGCGCAACCCCTAAATCTGTTCTGGGGTCCCACCAACCCTTTGGAGCAGATTTGGGAAGGGTGCAGGGAGTAGGTAGGGAAGGAAAGTTAAACTTCACTAGTGAAATCACTTAGCAGCATACACTGCCCAATGCATTTAGAATATGATTGAAGACATCTATTCAAAATAAATTTGTTCACCAAGACAGCCAAATTATTTGTACGGATCATGACATTAACAAGCTTATTCACAAACATAATAAAATCTAAAGCCTTTCTCAGATGCTTTTGTACAGTCTGCTTTCCAATGACGGGTTGGAGACCTGATGGTTTTGATTCAACTTCACATTCTACAAAGCTATACAAAACAGGCTACCTGCATAATATATAAGGCACATTGGATTGTTAATCATGAAACCTAATACTCACTTCTTCAGCCATTTGCAAGAGAGCTTTGTTGTTGTTTTCCCATTTTGTGCGCCAAACTATTATTTCTTTTTCCAGTTTTTTTATCTTCTTGGTCATCTGAAACGTTAAAGTTATTGATTTCTTTTAAGCAAAAACATTTCACTACTTAAAACCAGGATGACTAGTCTTTTGGTGATCACTAACTCCCAATGAGCCTCAGCCAGCTGGTGCCTGCGGCCTAAGATTGGCCAATCCTACCTTTTAATTCTCAATGCCTCTTTATTCTTAAGTCACTCAAGCTCACTGTTTAAAATGAGATGTTAAACTGAAAAAAGACATTACGGGAGGAATTCAACACAGTGCTAAGGTGAATGTTCCATCAGTAGGATTTTCCCTTGTGCAATGGAACTTTCTCCCCTCTCCTCCCCCAGTGCTCCCCTAAATGTTTCATTTAAAGGTTTTTGTTTTTGTTTTAAGTGCACTATACTATCTCCCACAAGAAAAGCATACCAAGATCACTCAGTTATTGGCATTTTAGTAATTAGAATAATTAATAGCTTTTAACGGTGATGATTTCAATAATTAAGATGTGCACAGGCTAGCTAGGTCTCTTTCACAGTGCAATTCTCTATCTCTTTTCTCAGAAGTTAAGTTTCACTGAGTTCAGTGGGACTTACTCCTGGGTGAATGTATATAGGATTCGGCGACTGGGAGGGCGAACCGTAGCAAGAGTCTATGGCAGGTGGAACCAACTCATTCTAGTTTTGTGTCTATCCGCCTCCCTGCTGCATTCCACGAGGGCAAAACTGAGGCTAAGGTGGAGGATTCTGACAGAAAATGCCTACCCTGGAGCAGGCAGGTAGCTGGGAGCTGGATAAGGGGAGAGTAAGGTTGGTGGGACACTGTCCCGTTCAGCCTAATGGACCAGCCTCCACTGAAAAGGCTGCAGTCTTACTACGATCTCCCCACTGTAGATGAATGAATGAGGCACATAAAAAAGTAATAGATGTAAATAAAGTACCTTTTCCATCTCTTGCCTGAATGTTGTGAAAAGTTCATTGCTCTTTGCCATTGTTGTCTGGAATTCTTCAAATTTATCCATGTAGAGAGAAAGCTGAAGGAGACAATGCTTAAGTCCTCTATACACGTGCAATATTTAGAGTTACACATAAAATGCAGTAGCCACAAACTGGAAATTCCACTATTTGGTAAACAGTGAAATACGTGATTTCAAAAGACTGAACTTCACTTATGTGACATCTAAGTATGAGGTGGCTTTCAAAGCAGAACAGCATGCTAAAGGAGTTAAAAATACTGAGAATAAAGGATTCTTTGTTTTGCTGGGTTGTAGTCAACTAAGTCCTACTCATGAGTAGTCCCACTGAAGTGAACTGCTTTGAGCCCATTTCCCCCTCTGAAGAACTTTTATCTAAGCTTTATTCACGCAAGTTTTAAACTCAACCACCACCTATGCACATGCCCTAGGAAAAATCTTGCAAACTAGCCATTCGTTCTCCCACTCCTCTCTTAGAACCAACAGATTAAAGATGCAATGTTACACACAGGTACCTGGGAGAAAGTTGCACTGAACTTAATGGTGCTTTCTCCTGAGTAGACGTGTGTAGGATTGCACTGTAGGATACCTAACCCATATTAAAGTAATACAAATTCTTTTATTTGCATAGTATGCAATAATGACACAAAACCTGAGGTGGAAGGGAAGGTACTACAGGAATAACAAGTTCGTGAGTGGTTGGGCTGTCAAGGGTGAACATATCTCATCAGTCCTCCACAAAACGTGAACTGTAAATCCATTACAAACCTTTCAGGACACCACACAAGACATGTTTTTGCCAAAATCATTCTAGAAACTAAATTCCCAATTGAACTGCTTATTTGTGCCACTATTGACCAAGATCTCTTTTACTTTAAGCTGCAGAATAAGGCATAGAACAAAAAGCCAAGCCACTGGGTGCACAAAAATGGTTTTAATATGGTTAAGTCATTGCCAATATTATAGGTTAGTATGCAATTTGTTTCAGCACTGAGTTTCTCAGGGGTACTTTCCCATGCACTATTAGTAAGCATTGCAAAAATGAAGTAAATCCAGCAGCATTTAGATTTAGGCAGGGCACTGCCAAACCAAGAACCAAGGCATTAGAACTTTTTGCCACAAGGTAGAATTTTTCCACGTGGCATCATGCAGTGGAGGTTCATATTAAAATATATTCTTGTTAGTGGGATCATCATACACTAGGAAAGTCTGATTTTTGAGACTTACCTAGCATGACATAAGAGCAGCCACTTAAAGTGATAAACCCACTCACAAGAATGGTTTCACAAGTACCTGCATTATGGCCCAAAAACAGCCACCTTGGGGAAAAATAATAGTCCTGTGAATTTGCCAGAGACCAGCCAAAACGTACGCAGCACCATCAGAACAAGAAATGAGTTAATATACTGTTTTATATCAATAACAATAATAATGGACTCAAGCTAGTGCAAGGATTTCCCCTTGTGCAACAGAACTACTCTGGCTCCTCTCATGTGCCCCTCCCCAAATCTAGCCGGAAAAGCTGAGGGGGAAACCAGAACAGATTTAGGGGGCTAAGTGAGCAGGAAGCTACTCATTATCTCAAGAGTTCACCAATCTTCCAAGGGGGGTGGAATTTCCCAACTGTTTTATCTTCCCTTTCCCAGGGGCTTCTTGTGGGTTTCCAACTTGTTTCACTGATTTGCTATTTTCTGAAAATGTTTTAGAAATTCTAAGAGAACAAATAATTTTCTCAACTAAGTTTGTAACTAAGTGATTAACAGCCTTAATGCAGCAAATGTTTAAATTAGTGTACCTGCTGTTTTAATTGAGCTTCTTGCTGTTTCATCTGTTCACACTTGTGTCTAGACTCAGTAGCCTCTTTTAGCAGCTGAAGAGGAAGAAAAATTGTATTGTCTCTACATTACCTTTATACCAAAGAAAGCACATCATCTACATTTTGCTAAGCCTTTATTCTTCCTATTTTATGTAAGAGATTTTAAACAAAGTTATTTATTGGAAGAAGATGAAGAAACTTACCAGCCGGCATTCAAATTTAGAGTCATTTTTTCAAAGTCAATTAGAACAAATGTATTTGTTTTCTTAAGGTCAATTAAAGTGGTGATACATGAGAGAGACAAATTTACAAATAAATTCAAAAATATGAACATATTTAGCCAGTCTTACTGTATTTGGTTTTGTTTAGCAGTTCCTATTAACACTACTGCAGATTTCCACTCCTATATAGGATATAGTATCACTGGTTACTATATCCTAACTACTGGAGATTCTACAACGCTACTGCAAATTCTTCTCTGCAAAGGCAAAGGTTTGGTTTTGAATGAACATCACTGGAAAGATGTTCTGAGTTTAAGTGCTCTGAAGAATTTAATGCACCATGGATCACACAATGTGATGATCTGGTGTTCGGCAACATACTTTAATTGTTCACTAAAAATACACAGCTTTTGTTGAGTAACTGCAGAATATCTGTTCAAAATATTTTGAATGTATGGAATTATAAATATGTTAACCTAAAGATTTTCTTGTAGCAGTTTTTTAAATGCTCTCATAAAACTGCTAGATATCCCAGCCATCAAAAATTGACACATCTGTATTTCTTCCGAGCAGAAGAAAAAATAATGGCATGTAGAAATGCATTACAGCGGTACCAGCAAGAAACAAAGCTGCATATATATGTACACCTGAAAGAGCATCTCCACCTCCATCGTTCAGCCCGGAGAGATCCAGCACTGAGGGCCTTCTGGCAGTTCCCACACTGCAAGAAGTGAAGCTACAGGGAACTAGGCAGAGGGCCTTCTCGGTAGTGGTGCTCACCCTGTGGTATGCCCTCCCATCAGATGTTAAGGAGATGAGTTATTATATAACATTTAGGAAACATCTGAAGGCAGCCCTGCATACGGAAGCTTTTTAAGGTTTAAGGTCTTACTGTGTTTTTATATGTGCTGGAGGCTGCCCAGAGTGGCTGGGGTACAAATACATGCATACATAATTTTTATTATTTATATATTATACATTTTAGTGCTACAAATTTACTCCATGCCAGTGAACTGTGTAGAAGTTGCCAAACTGCCCATTCTAGAGGACTTATGACCTATACAGATTACTGATAAGTTTGCTAACATACAGTAAGCACGAGACAGAACATTCAAATGGAGCAGTTTACCATTTGTTCTAGTTATAGTTTCAGACCTAAAACACACTACTGTACCAAGTTACTACCCAGAGGGAAAATTTAGGCATATCCAAATACTTTTCATGCAATCAGAACTACTTACAAACTCCCTCTCTCTCTGATGCTTCTCTTCTGCTTCTTTTATTAGCTGAGTTGTCTGCTGAAGCTTGGCATCCACCAGCTGCTGTTGCAGTTCTTTATGCTTGAAGACTTTGTCCATGTGCTAGAAGAAAGATTGAATGTTGGTACCATCAATACCTAGTATACCTTTTCAAAAGATTCAAAACTGAATTTGCATTTCAGACTTTTTTTTTAAAAAAAAACAACTTTAAAGTTACTCTCATGTTCATCATGGCTCTTACCTAGTTTAACTAACTGGCCACCACCACATATGGAAAGCCATGCTCAACCTGGAAATATGTGCTAGCAGTTTCGACACCATCAAAAAACCCTTGAAATCGAGTGACCACCACCAACGTATGACTGACGAAACACATGCAGGCTGCAATCCTATGCACACTTAGTAACCCCGCTTAACAGAGTAGGCTTACTTCTGAGTAAACATGCACAGGATTACACCATTAAGCAACAGGTGCTGCATATACACCCCACAAACATAAATTCTTACTCTAACACAGAATATAGTAATCTGCGGCACTTCAAAAACAAGTAAGCAGAAGTGGGCTTGAGGAAATGTTTAATAGCTTGACTTATAGCAGAGGCTTTTTTATTTTATTAAGGAGCAGGATCAAAGACTGAGAAGTGCAGCCATCGAGATGAAACGTAGAAAACCAGAAGCTGATTTCAAACAATATTGTTGAGCAGCATTAACTCTGTAAAACACACTACACAGTGGATTATTTAATACTAAATAGAACAAACAGTAAGTGAAGTTTGGAGAGGGTGGAAAATAAAATAAAAATTATTATTATTATTATTATGCCATTCAGAGTTTCTATTTAGTTAACTGGTGCAATTTAAACACTGTGGAATTTCAATAAGAGAGTCTTATGGATCTCCGAAGGAATGCAACAGCATTTTTAAAATGTAAAATGGAGAACATCTGTATGTCTTCACTCTTAAGGTAACTCTTGGACTGGTACTTTCTCTCAACCCAATTTACCATGTGTACCACCCCCTTGCTTCCAGGGCAGGACAAGAAGAGAGGGTTTGATTTAGAGCTGCACCAAGCAAAACATGGGACAATACTATGGAAGAAAGCAACATTTGTGAATTCTTCCTTCCCCTGATACCTGCTGAAAATCTGACTGGAGGGCAGGGTAATGGACTCTCCATCACAGAGTAAGAGATGACATGGGGTGCTGCAGGTGGAGTCAGTGAAAATAATGGCCCTCCTTGTTCCTTCAGCAGAGCTTCCACTGGAGCTCTGCCCTCTCTGTAAATTGAAGGAACTATTCCATTTGCTGAAAGGCAACTGTGGATACAACCCAGAGTGTCTGAAAGAGCCAGAACCTGTGGCCTTCCAGATATTGCTGGACTGCAACTCTCATCAGCCCCAGTCAGCATGACCAAGGGACAGGGATTATAGAGTCAAGAGTACAGGTGGAGGACCACAGGTTCCCCACATGGCTATACAGAAACATTGTATCGATCAAACATTTGCTCCTAAGTTGGGGTAAGCAGAATATGTATTCCTTTCTATATTTCTTTATAGTGTGCAAGTACTGCATCTTATGAAGTCAAGCTTTAAACGGCATCTCCTTCCTTCTACGTGTAACCTATAATTACTTTGTCAAATGCATTTCCTGCAGTCAGAAGCCACTGCATCACATTCAAACCTAAGAGTAAATATGTTCATGTGAGATAATTTATCATCAAGCTGTAATATTCCAAGATGAAATGCTATTGAATAACAAGGCAATGTCTAAAACAGTGAAGGACTAATAAATCCACTTACTTCTTCTCGCAGTGTATATTGTTCTACAAGTTTCTTCAACTTCTCTCCTAATTCAATATTTTCCTGGCGAAGCTTTGCATTGTGTATGCCATGCTGTTCCAGCTGTGCCTGAATTTCATTTAGTGTGATCTGGAAGTGGGCAGTTGCTTCTTTACGTCTCTCTTCCTCTTCACGGGCTTGTTGCATGTTCTCTTCCTTTTACCAAGAGAGATTAAAGCAACATGTTTTTACTAATTATTTTGGACAACAATAACAAAATAAATAAATCAGGACAATGTCATCTTAATGGTTTAGTCCCTTGGAAGGGATGCTAGCTTCCACTTCTCTGGAACAATTTGCCTATAAGACACATGAACATGCACTGTTTTGCTCTCCAACCAGTATACAGAAGCTTCTCAGTAGGTTTTGTTGCTGAGGCACAATTATTAAGTTATACCTCTTGAACAGCAGAAGTGGTGGCTATGAGCTTGAATCAGCAAAAGAAAGCAGCTTCCACATACCAGCAGCTACTAGCACCAGACAGTTATTGTCACTTCATTTGCAAAATACCGTATTTTTCGTCCCATAGGACGCTCCGTCCCATAGGACGCACCTACTTTTTTGGGGGGGGAAATAAAGGAAAAAAATTTTTCCTTTATTTCCCCCCCCCCCAAACCAGGTCGGGGAACAGTGGGATGGCGGTGCTGCGCCTCCCCGCTGTCCCCCGAGCTTGTGGGGCTGGCCCATGTCTGCCTGGCGCGAGGGGCGCTCTGCTTCAGGGCGCCCCGCGCGGCAGGCTACAGTCCGCAGCATGGGGAGCCCTCTGTTTCAGGGCGCCCCACGCGCCGCCCAGGTGTGCAAGGCTTGCCAACACCAGCGCGGAGCACGGGGCGTCCTACGAAGGGCGCCCCGTGATCCGTGCTGCCGGCTGCCGCCCGGGTGCGCAAGGCTTGCCGACACCAGCGCGGAGCACGGGGCGGCCTCCGAAGGGTGTCCCGTGCTCCGCGCTGCCGCCCGCAAGCCTTCGGCTCCCGGGGGAGATCCCCGTGTGCGCAAGGCTAGCGGACACCTGCGCGAAGCACTGGGCGTCCTCCGGAGGGCGCCCCGGCTCCGCGCTGCAGGCTGCCGCCCGCAAGCCTTGCGCGCCCGGGGGAACTCCCTCCGGGCGTGCAAGGCTTGCGGATAGCTTCCTGGAGCCTGGAGAGCGAGAGACGTCAGTGCGCACCGATGCCTCTCGCTCTCCAGGCTTCAGCGAAAGCCTGCATTCGCCCCATAAGACGCACACACATTTCCCCTTCATTTTTGGAGCGGAAAAAGTGCGTCTTATAGGGCGAAAAATACGGAAGGCTGGTTTCTACTGAAGCAAGCAAGTCTATATTTTGGGGGAACAAGGAGCTATCAATTGTTTTCCACAGCAGGGCCTTTGCTGTTGTGCTTCCACACCTCTGCCTCATGAGAATCAATAGTCACCACAAGATCTACACCAACACCCAGCATGAGGTCTAACTTGCTGTTCTTGCTCCTGCAGACAAGCTCCTGACACCATTGAAGTACAAGTGCACAGTATGCAAAATAACTCTTATCTAGAACAAGGAGGTCAAACTTTGTGACTGACGGGTCTAGTAGGACACCCTAATTTTAACTTCTACTTAACTACAACTATCAACAAAAGTGAGTAGTAGCACATTCCCATGAATTAAGAGCTTATCTAACTGAAGAATCAGGTTGTTTTTTCCAGAACAGTTGCACGTCACTACAGCTACTTCCCAAAGTGCTAACAATATCATAGCTTTAACTTCAGGATGGAATAAGGGAAGGAGGATACAATTCACACTTGGAGTGATGCTATCTCCACAGGAGCTAGGAAAAAACAGTATTGCCTTGCCCCCCATCTCCCCCCCCCACTTGACCAGAGCACAAGAACTTAAGAAACTTCCTTATACTGAGTCCACTGTGGCCCATCTAAACCAGTAGCAGTGAGCCCTCTGGCAGAGGGGGGTCGAACCTGGGACCTTCTGCCTGCAACGATGTGCTTTACAACTAGTAATGGCCTTTCCCCAATGTGCAATTTACTAGGACTCTATGGGATACTGCATCACATAGACTAGACTTTGTAATGCAGCAGGAGGCACCAGCAGATCTCCTTAAATGGGGCTGAGGCTTCTTTGTTACTTAGAGAACTAATCTCCCCAAAGGATGCTAGGGAGAGTCAGGGAGGGAGGGGTTCGCTCTTGTTAAGTTTTTTGATGGTGTGAGAACAGTCTTTAATGTCCTGAGAACGCTGGGAGGAGGTGAACCCCCACACACAGCTGCACTCCTCAGTTGTGGAGGATACTGCTGGGAACCTTCTTTGATGTTTGACATTGTTTTTAGAAAGTGAGGCATTGGGAGGAGGTGGCTAATGGATGATCTGCACATAGCCAGTCTTGGAAGCCACACAGGCACACAGGACAGTTTGGGCAGGGTTTTTTGAAGCTCATGCATGGACTGATCAGCTGCAGGGCCGTGCAGACTGAGGCTACCTGGGGGAGTTGCTTTGCCACTTCTTGAAGGCTTCCAAGTGGCAGATTGAAGTGCTTGCTTGGTATGTATATATTGCTTGCTGTTTTGGAATTAAATCTTTAAATCTTCTCACTCACTTGTGTATTTTGTATTGCTTCCGAATCTCATTATAAAAACCACCTTGCCTTTGGCATGACTATACCCCATACCACCCTTCTGTATGCTGCTTAATCATCTCAAGTGCTCTTACTACTACATCCTTGTCCCACTGTACTTGCAATAATTCACTGCATCCAATATGGGTTTAGAGCTGGACACAAATTGAGAGAAGCCCACCTTCTTTCTAGCCTCTTATCCCTGGGTCCCAGTGTAAAATGTATTAACAACCTTGTTCGGAGACACATTCCCAGGGAATAACCAGCAGTCAACTTCTAGAGGATCAAGCATCTTTGCTGTAACATAGCATCAAGGAATAAACTAAACTGGTGCTCAACAGACTGTGTTTCCATCCACTCCCAATTGTTTTCTATTTTGCTATACTATTGTTTATATATTCCAGCAGCCACCCTATTTTTAGACAACCATATTGCTCTCAGAATCAGCTTCATGAACTATCTTATCAAACTGACCTTTAAAGTTTTATTATGGCGTTGAAGCTCACGACAGAGAGATTCCAGTTTGCTGCGTGCTAGAATGGCCTTGCTGTGCTCACTCTGCAAGTGGACCTTCTCTTTCACAACCTGTGCTTGTTTCTTCTGCAACATCTTCATTTGCCTTTGAACATTTCGGCTCTCCTCCAACTAAATGAGAAAAAGAAGAGGTTAAAAATAAAACCCCAACCTATTCTTTGCCATTACCCTTTAGAACTGAAGTGGCTTTCTGTAGCTACAGTGTCCAACGGATTGCATTAGTTTTTAATCAATCAGATACAGAACCAGAACCTCACAATCACAACTTGTTACAGAATCATAAAATTGTAGAAATTGAAGGGAGCCTGAGGATCATCTAGTCCAACTCCCTGCAATGCAGGAATATGCAACTGTCGCATATGGGGATCAAACCTGCAGCCTTGGAGTTATCAGCACCACACACTAACTATCCACTTGGATTATCTATGTTTCATTTCACTATAAATGAGCATAATCAAATCCAGGTAAGATTGAGGACTGCTAGGGCCTCTTATCCAGAGTGATCTGTGTTAAAGAAGAGGGTCAACACCTCCCCGTTATTTTAGTTTGCAATCTTTGCTACCCTTGTAGTATAACTGGAAGCTTGGAGTGTGGTGATGGCCTTATCCCCACCAACTCAGCCACCACACAATGCATACACCTATAACCATTATGCCTGTTTATTTCACAACGAGCTTCAGAACAGGATTCACAGTGCTAGTTTCTTTCAGAATCTTGTGACTTTGGAATCCACAATCCTTTCTTCTTTCCACATTGTCCTTCCATGAATTAAGGCAAATTTCTCAGCAAATCTTTCAGAACTTTTTGTCTGACAAGACAGTAAGTGCACATAGACAACCTCTCATATGTTGACCTTCATCTATAGAATTTTCTACTCAAGATTTATTACATTTTAAACATTTTCTGAATTGAATACACAGCAGATCTGGGGTGTATGCAGGGGGAAGGAGAAGAAGGGGAAGACCTGTTGCATAAGTAGAAGTCCAGTCTGCTATCACATGGACATGCTGGATACAACCCAGGAACTAGGGGCATGATCCCACATAAACAGAAATTGCATACACTCTTTTCTCGAAGAATTATCCATTGTGCATGCGAGAGGGAACAGGCAATCTTGCAGTCAACAATACAGCTGAATGATAGCTGGTGTCTCGACTAAAAACACCTAGCCAAAACACATGTAAAAACCATTTCCTCTGTATTTATACATATTCCAACTACAGCTTGGATGTGGAACCTATGACTGTCCAGTTGCTGCTGCAAAATATTGCTTCTGAGTCACAGGTTTCCCACCTCTGAATTAGAGAGTCTTTGAATGAAGCAGCAATAGGGGCAACAGAAAGTATAGTTCTGCTTCCTCACCTTTATCAAAACCAAATAATGTCTTAACATGCAACCAGGAGCTTAAAAGGTTCCCACACTTTTGAGAGGACAGTGCCAAATAACATACATAAAAAAATATTTTTTTCCATGATCCCGTTATAATAAGCTTTAACCAGGGTGATGTTAAGCAGTATAGAAACGGTGCAAATAACAACATTAATATGTTTAATTGTTCTTGACATTTGACATTTCAATCTGTTTCTATTGGTTGTAGGAACATTCAAAGGAATGAAACTCCAATGCTAAGACACCTATGCATGTTTACAAAGTTAATTTGCAACTACAGAGAAAGCATGTGACTTTAATTGTAGTACATAATTACCAGATCAGCATATTTCTTGCAGAGTGCAGCCAACTTTTCTTCTGGAGTAGCAAGAGTATTTAAAGCTTGCATCAATAAGAGTACTTCTTTCCCTACAGACCAAGAAGAAAAGTATTTTAGAAGTATTACCAGAACATTTTGTGCTCTGAGTAACATATGTTGATAGTAGAAAATGGAACATTTATAATTATACCTAGAAAATGCAAAGTATTAGGCAATTGTCAACAAAAAAAGGAACAAGAACTTTGGTACAATACAAGGCCAAATTACTGAAAAGGGACTTAAGAAGTTTGATACAGTAGGAATACTGGACATTTCTTAGGATCTCTACTTCAAAGACAAAGTGATGAAACAGAGCAAGGCATTCTTCAAAGTACCATAAAAAAAACATAAGAGCCTTGCTGTATCAGGCAAAAGGCATATCTGGACCAGGATCCTATTCTCACATTGCGAACCAGAGGCCTATGGGAAGCCCGCAAGCAGGACTTACTACAACGGCGATTTCCCCACTTCCGATTCCCAGCATACTACCTCCAACACTGAAGGTAGAACATAGCTTTATTCTCTAGTTTTCAGAATGTCTCATCGTTTTCTAAAATTAGATTTGATAAAGCAAGGGGGGGGGCAAAGAACAAGGCAGCAGAAGAACCTTTTATTGGGTGTCCTAATCCCCTGATCAGCACTGTGAGAGGGAGTTAGGCTTGAGTGGAAGTGTCTCTCTGCCAGGTTCTGCTCGGGGGGGGGGGGGGTACTCCACTAGCACAGAGGCCTCCACTGTGACTACCAAAAGCACAGGATGTTGAAAAGCTATTGCTGACACAAACTACCATAGGGTTCCAAAACAGGGGATACATCAGGGACAGGGATGTATCCAACTGATCCTAAGCCACTCATTGTATTAGTGAAGGGCCTGATCTGAGCATGTCTCCTGCGCCAGACTAGAGCTGCCACAACAAAGACTCCCTCTCCCCTCATACACATCTTCTTCGGTCCTAACTGGCAGGGCTATGGCAGAGGATCCACTGCTTCACACCATCTTAGCCCCTCTTTTGATTGCTTTGCTAAGTATGTTATCAAGAAATGTAAACAAGTGTTCTATTTTTTCAATGCTGGACAACCTAACTTCAAAAGTCAATGTTCAATTATTTATCCTGGTTCAGCACTGTCGTATACCTAAGGTTTTCTCTTTGCCCTTCTCACTTTCTGGGTCTTGCTGGCCATCAGGTGGGTCAGTACGAGTCTCTTCTCTTCCAGGGGTCTCCTCTCGCAATTCCTGAGGGCAGAATGCTGCTCCCAACACATTTCTGTTTCTGGGAATAAAATCCTCTGCCTCCTCCAACGCACCTGCATTTTCCGCACCATCGCAATTTGTATCTGAATGTTGCAACATTGTATTCAGCGCAGCGCACTTGCTGTTCCTCAGCTGCCGGTCGGGGCTGCTCCTTCCAAATTTACAGTTTTGCGGTTCCTCCTCAGTAAGCAGCATATGCTTTGAAAGGGAGAGAAAAGAGCTCAAGTTACCCAGGCGGAAAAGACCCATTTGTATTTCGTCCCGAGATTAACACACGCATTGACAAAACCCCATATACAGTGGTACCTTGGGTTAAGTACTTAATTCGTTCTGGAGGTCCGTTCTTAACCTGAAATTTTTCTTAACCTGAAGACCACTTTAGTTAATGGGGCCTCCTGCTGCTGCCGCGCCGCCACGATTTCTGTTCTCATCCTGAAGCAAAGTTCTTAACGTGAGGTACCATTTCTGGGTTAGCGGAGTCTGTAACCTGAAGCGTATGTAACCCGAGGTACCACTGTACTGTATTACGTGTTATTTGTTTTTTACAAATGACATAGCAGCAGGCTAGGGATGCCAGAGCAAACCCTTCTAGTTAACCGCGCCTCGGTACAATCCCTCGCGGTACAGTCCACTTCTCCTGAAAAGAACTGAGGATTGTGCGGGGCAGAAAGAGCGCGGCGGGAGATGCTACCCGCCACCCGAGAAGGTCCCTGACAAGGGACGGCGCCGAGAGACGGGGGTCGACGACTACCGGCGCCTTTTGTCCCGATGCGCGGCTGTTGCTCAGCTGAGCGCGTGAGGAGCGCGCGGCGGGAAGCAGCTTACCTGCTCCGCCATTCGCCTCGTCCACCACCACCGAGGACCCGAGGAACCTGCGAAGCCGGAAGCTGGCTGGCGCAGGGGCTAGAAGGGCGCCAAGGGGAGGAGGAGGGATTTCCGCTCCCTGCTGCTTAAATACCCGGCTATTGCCGGAGCTCTGTCGCGTGCGCCCCCGTGGGCGGGGCTTGGGCGCGCACGCGGGAGAAAGGACGTCAAAGCGGCATCTGCGGCGCCGGCTGCCGGCGAGGAAAGCGCAGGCCAAGCGGGGGCTGCTTTGGGGACAATGGAGTTCCATCCCCAAGTGGGAGGGCAGCCCAGGTTGTTTTGTTTTTTTAAAAAATGTGCACACCCCCGCTCTCTCAGTGCCATGGGGAATTTCGAAACAAAAATTAGTTGCACGTTTATTTGAAGTTTATTTAAAAGGAAGCCTGATGCCGGGTTTGTTTTTTGGAAAGAGGCTTTCTTAATAGCTATCGGAATGTCCCGCAGGGGAAATGAATGTAACAACTGTTCAAACCCGACGGCTCAATTACTCTGCAGTTTAAAAACCCTATAACAAATCAGCAATATGCAGTTTCAGCATTTGAAAGATTCCATCAGCACACTCGATGGTATGAATTGATTTGCGGGTAAGGAGAGAGATGCATGGTTTAACTGGCCTCCAGCTTTAGGAAATAAGCTACGGATTAGGTTGGGAAAGTTTATGGAATATTGGCCACAATTTTTATTGAAATAGGGTCATGAAGGGAAATTAAAGTAATGAAAATATATGATGCTCTATTTAGAAAAGAAAAAGCTATTAATTTAGCCTATTGGAATCTTCGGTAAAGACTGGCAAAAAAAAGGGGGAAGAATTAAAATAGCATGGGGGGAATGGAATATGATGTTATTTAGAACCTCTCTTTTCCTGACAAACTGTTGCTGCACAAGGGAAAAAAGGACAAGGAATCAACATTTTGTGACAGCAGCAAGATTTCTATATGCAAAATATTGGAGACTTCTGAGCATATCATCTTAAACAGAAAAGGTCATGTGGGAATTTTAATCTATAGTTAAATGACCTAATTAAGGGTCAAAAGAACAAATGGAGTAAGCTTGCTAAAATGTGGTCATTCTTTAATTTTTGTACAGTAAAATCAATCTACAGCAAATGCACAATTATTTGTTTTACCTAACAATATAGAGTTTGGTTATGGATTATATAGTCATTATTTGTATATTTATCCTGATGTAATTTTGCTTCCAATCCATATTTAAAAGCTATCTAACAAACTACGTATTCATACATCAAGAATAAAGGGCAAACTGTTAAAAAGGTAGGGTCTGAGCCATCGTGTTCCATCTGTATAACAAAATTTTCCCCTTCTTTTCTCTGCAGCTGTGGGGGGGTGGTGGTCCTCTCTACAGAAGATTTTGGGTGTGTGCAAGGAGAGGAAGGGGAAGTCTCATTGCATGACTGGAACTCTGCTTGTTGTAGGGTTAGATACAAAGTCCATAAGAATTCAGAATTGATAATTAACAAACCTGCATTTATATTCGGCCACTACATATGCATTGTAACTTGCTCAGCGAGAGGAACTATGGATATGCAGCAATTCAGCTATGAAAAGGTCAGCCCTTCCATTCATCTCATGTTCTCTACAGCAATGTGGATTTTCTGAAAATTTTTGAATATGCCTTGGAAAATTCAGTTTGCATCAGAAAAAATTCTGATGTCCTAGAGAGCGATCTAATTTGCCTTGTTAATTTTACTTGTATTTAATAAGCAATTTTTTTGAAAACTATAATATATTATTAAATATATTTGCAACCGAGAACTCAGAGCTAGTTGGTAGTTATGTCTATTTTAGATTAGGAGCAAAAGCAAAATTTATACCATACTGGAGATCATGACTGTGCTAAGATACAAACTTTGACTATGCTAAATAATACTGGCTCTACAGGCTAGGAGCCTGTGGAAAGATATTCTAGGTAGGAGAATGATATGAAGCATGTGATTTAATGCTAAGACTGCAGCATTGGCATCAAACTGTTACAAACAGTTGCTTTTCAAAGCATGTTTTAAATACTCCCCTACTCAGCAACTGAGCAAACAGTATACAAGCAACCCCTGATTTGCGCAGGGCTTGTGTTCTGCATCATCATGCATGTTGGTAGACCGCACAGAAGCCTGACCTGCTATCTTCTGGGTTTGAAAACAGCACACTTGCTTTGAGCACACACACAAAATTGTCATCCCCTGTACTTCTAAACTGTGGTGACATTTACACATATTTTTAAAGCAATTATATTAAACTACAGCTCTTCACGCAAAAGAATGGTCTCTCAAATTATTTATGGTCTGCAGTAATCTATGTTAGATGTTACCAAGATATTCCTGTCCATTATGGAAGTTCCTTATTAATATATTTCACAACAGAATAGCTAGTCCAGAACATACAGGAAGAATCATCTTTTAAAACTTCACAGAATTCTTATGTGCTTAAGGACACATATTAAATTTTTTGTTTTTGACATTTTAAAGTTTTAAATTTTGCAGCCTGCTCCCATAGGAATCTACCTTTTGAGACCTTGGATGTCTCTATGTGCCGCTACCTTCTGAACTAAGGTGGGTGGCTACAAGAGACAGAGCCTTTCTTTTGAACTTTTCCAACCTTCCTTGAGTTTTAAGAATCAGTTAAAATTTTGCTTTTAACTATTTGGTGAGATTTGAAATGGCTGTTGTTACTAAAGCTCACTGTCTAGTCAGATTTAATATTAATAAATTATTCTTCTGCAGCACAATCTATTTAAAAGTCCTACTGAATTCAATGTGGTTAACTCCCCTCTAACTAGGGCGAGGACTGCAGTCTTGCTTTATTATCTGTTGCTTTTATTATATGTTGTAAGCTCCCTGTTCAGTATGCAGGATTAATTCATTTTACATAAGCAGAACACTGGGAGAAGTAAAAGGTGTCTTCCCCTTTCCCATATTTTGCACACTTCACATCTCAGATACGTAGCAAAATATAGCCAAACACCCTTTTTCACATGTTACATTTTACTGGTATTTACCACCCCACATAAGCAAAATTTTCTTCCAATAGTACATAATAGATAACCAAGCAAGTACTCAAGTCTTTTTTGTTCACTGTAACAAGTGTCCCGCTGTCCTTGGACAAACTTGATTAGCAACCAGTCTTCTAACTCGCTTTGGCAAGCAGGGTCATGCCATCAAACCCCCATCTGCTCTTTTAGGCTCTGGATCAGGAAAGGCTTCCTTGGCTGCCGCACAGAGGACTCCTGAGTGACAGTGTCCAAGCCAGCATATTCCCACTTGCCTTTCATGAAGGACATGTTGTATGGATGGCTTTCTTGCCCACTGCTTGGTGAGGTGCTCAAACCAACACACACATCCCAGCCTTTTTTTCCAATAGGAAAAAAATTCACAGGGGTTTTTAGTGTTGCTTTTGGACAAAGCTGTTTCAATGCCTTTGTCCATCCTTATTACCTTTCTATACTGACCTAGGGCCTTCACAGTTGCTGCTGGGCACCAGCGTGTGTAAAGGTAAAGGTACCCCTGCCCGTACGGGCCAGTCTTGACAGACTCTGGGGTTGTGCGCCCATCTCACTCAAGAGGCCAGCACCAGCGTGTGAGAGGGACAGCGTGTGAGAGGGAAGCAAAAACAACGATCCGCATTTTTGGTTTGGCTAAAAGAGGCAGAGAGGCAACCAGTGCATGCTCACATATAAACTCGCAAGCCTTCCTTCTGAACAGGTGTTTGTTAGCAACGCCAGGGAGATCCGTATGGCAAACCCATATCGATATGATTTTGTTGTATCTGACTCCCATCCCTCGCCAGAAAGGAGGGCTGGAAAATATTAATATCACCTTGCTCACAAAATCCTCTTCCTGCTGCTGCAGTCGTTACGACTTTCTGCGGCTACGCGAGAACGGCCTGCCTGCCTGCCCTTTGGCAGGGAAGCCATAACGCCCCGGGAGAAAGAGAAACGCAAGAACCGGATTAGCTGAGCTGCCGTTTACCAAGCGGCCGCCACGGGCAGCCCAGCTTCGGTTCCTGCGCCCCGAAACGTACTTGAAGCCCTCACCTCCCCAAGGGCCTCTGCCCCGAGTCGCCCCACACCCAAGAGGAGGAGGCGCGCGCGGCGCTCCTGGGAGCACCGTGCCCCATTTCCTCAGGGAGCCCTTCGAGAAGCCCCTTGCCGTTTCCACTGCGCCACGGGGCAGCAGCGGCAGGGGCCGCGTGGAGAGCAGGCGCCCCTGGCCCGGGCAACGGAGAACGGTAAGGGCTCTTACCTCAGAGCCGCCTCCTGACGCCCGCGCCGCCGCCGCCGCCTCCTGCCCCTCTCGCTGCTCCTGTGCAGGACTCGGTCCGGTCCCCACAGCGCGGCTGCCGTCGACACACGCTAGCTCAGCTCTGCGCGCCGCCATAGTGTGACGGTAATACCCAAACAAGCCGGCCTACGCCGGAAGCGCCTCCCCTCAGCCAATCACCGGCCACCCTTTCCCGTGTCATGTGATGCAGAAGAAACGCCCACCGCTTGGGCCCGGCTGAAGAGGCGAGTGAGGGAGCGAGCCAGGGACTCGCTCGAGAGGCGGACGTGAGAGCAACTTCGGACTACAACTCCCAGCATGCCTTCTCGCTTTCCCTCCGCCCGCATTGCTTCGCGGGAGTTGTAGTCCAAGGCGCGCTTCCTTCTCTCGCTGGTAGCGGCGGGGTGCGCACATGTCCGCTGCAGGATGCCTTCCGCTCCTGAGGCGCTTTCTCAGCAAAGCGCCCCACTCCAGGCTGGGGTGAGTCCACTTCATTTTCAGGAGTTGTTTTGTAATCCTGGACAGACATTCCGACGTTTCCTGAAGCTGCTAAACGTGGAATGCTGGCGAGTGAAACTCTGGTCTCTCAAGGGGTGGGACAATTCAGTGTGAACACAGTACCGTGAAACAGCCTGATTAGCCCTGCTTTATCCAGGAAGAAATGTACTTCGCATTAAAGGAGTAGCATCAGCAAAGAGGAGGCCTGGAGACTTATTTTTAAGATCACGGTTTCACTTCCACACTTTTAGAACAGCATGCAACTAAGTTAGAATAGATCCCGGAAATTAATGGACCCAAGGGAGTCGTGTCCATTATTTTCAGTGGATCTACTCCAGGTAAGAGTAATTTTGGATACACCCCTAGTGCCCATCTAATTTAACCACAGTGTAGTAAGTGAACACTAGCTTCAGTCCAGGATACTGTTTATACATCTAAAATAAACAAGGTTTATTGAAAGCAGGCATACAGGGATGTCAAATCCTTGTATGTATTCCTGTGTGTAAATCACACCCCTAGTAGTTGTTTCGGTAAAGGAGAAGAATAATACAACCTATAAGACATCCTACAAGACAAGTTAAGACTCAGCTTGGCTATACCTGCTAAAGGAAAAGCCCCCACCCCCATCCCAAGCTTAGTTTTGCAACCAGTGTGCCCTTTAAAGGAAAAACGTAATTAATCTAATCTGGCAGTGTGTAACAGAAAACTCAATCTGCATAGAAACATCTCTTAATAAATATTTTTGGACTTTTAACATTTGTTACATTTTCAAAAAAAATAGGGTGTCTATTTTTAAAATTGACAACACCGATTGTCAACAGATAAATTGACAACAGATAAATTCTCTTCTAATGCACAGTATCTACTTCATTTTATATAATGTTTCCATTTTGTATTAGCCTTTTAGTATAGTAGTAGTGTATTACACTATATACATTAGCATAAGGATCTTCAGAAGTGCATACTTTACACAAAGCCAAATAACTTGCTCATGTATTACAGAGAACCAAGCTATTTCCTGTAGGAAAACAACAGCTTATTTATGATTCTGTGAAATCTTTATTTGGGAATTAGTAAGAAAAGATGTCTTGTGAATTCTTTACATCTGGACATCAAGCAAAGTTAACATTATGCTTTAGCAACCATCATTTCAGTTACTAGTAACCAGTTTATTCTCCATCAGTTTGCTCAAAAAATCAAGTTCCTAGTACTTTACCTTTTAAACAAAGGCAATAGAAGTCAATTACTGACCCAAAGTTAGATGCGTAGTCTCCTGCAACACTGCTAAATATAACATATTACCTTCCATTCAGTTCTGACCCCTTTATCCAGCTGTAGTGTTGTCTTGTCTGTCTAGGATGGCAGTCATATTTTGACTTCTGATTATTCACACTAGAGTGTTCCTCCCACACCTTAATAAACATTTAACACTTATGAGTATAGCACTACTCAACCACACCCACAGGCCAAGCCTGAATTTCCTGCTACACTTTGGTTCTACTATTTAACCAATGCTTCACTCTAAAGTACTGTATATTATACATTTTAGCAATTAAATGAAGAGATACTTTTATCCTAAACAGAAGAACTGAACCGTTTTTCTTCTAAAACGCTCTATTATTCTTGGAGTGAAAAAATCCCAATAAAGTAAGTGAACCCTGAGCCAGTTGATGTGCCATTTATGTATATCTTGAGCGGTCATTGTTTTATCTGTCTAGTGACTAAAGTGAGGATAATTGAATCACTGAATTTTTGATTAGCCACACCATATCATCACTCTAAACCTTCACCGCTTTTGATGTCCAGGTGCCAAGGTTCTGCTAAGATAAAAAAAGCTATAGACAAAGCCTGATAACACTTTCTAAGAGAACATATGGTATTAAGGGACTAATACCTAGATGTATTATGAACTTATATTTATAAATGAGCCAAAGGGATCAAAATATTAACATGACTTCCTATTACTTGTAGGAATATGATTGGAAGTTTTCAATTTTTACCCCAGTACAGAAAGCAGCTCACAAATTATTTTTAAAATTCACTTCTGGTTATCCAGTTAACATTTTCCAGCAACTTTCGTTTCATTAACTTTTAAAACTTGCCTCACATGCCACTGGATGATTAACAGTACTTTCAAAGAACTGTTTTTTACACCCGATTACATATCACCTGGAGTCTGTTCTTTCTTTCTTTCTTTCTTTCTTTCTTTCTTTCTTTCTTTCTTTCTTTCTTTCACAAAGAGCAATTTTATGCCTTAGAAAAGTCTCTGAAGCAAGTATAAAAATGGGTTCACATCAGTTTCCAAAAAACATTTATGCAAAGTGGTTAATTTTCTCCTTGTAGCATTTCCTCTATTTCTTTGTCCCAGTTATCATCTCGTTTTTCTGACTCTGCAACTACTTCATATTCCTGAAGTTCTTGTTGTAGTTCCTTTTCCCAGTCTGCAGTTTCTTCTAAAAACAAAACATATACATGTCACAGGACTGGATAAATATTGCACTATTTTAGTACTAATTTTGCTAATAAGGACTAGTCTATCCACACAACAAAATGTTTTGTACCAGTTCAAACTGCAAGTAAGGGGAAATCACAATTGTTTAAATACTTCTCTACTTTGTCAATTTACACTCTCTTCTCTTTGCCATTCACATTTCCAAGCTTTCTTAAGCATGAATGTGTAGAAAACAAACCTGTACACCAAGAAATTACTGCTATATTTTTGACTAAAATGTCTTCCAAATGCTATGCATTTGAGAATTGCTGGTGTCCAAGATTATCTAATCACATGCAAGGCATGCCAATTGAAAGAATACTCTGGAAGGGCCAGAGCTGAGCACATACAGAAATAAAACCCTTACTTGGAAGTAAGTTGTATAAAAAAGCTGTTCCCAAATTAGTGACATCTAGATTTCCTTTTCAACACTGTTCTCTTCCTTGGGATATGCACTTCCTATAAACCTAGACATCCAAGTACTCTAAATCTGCAAAACCAGTTTCCTGCACATACTGCTTCAGCCACAGTCCAGGAAATAAAGGATACTGCTGTTAACAATTAAGATAATTCAAGACTTCAGAATGCAGGGAAGATGAGCAGTGTTAAGAACAGGACACATTTCTAGCTTTGCTTATTATAAACCACCCTGTGAGCTTTGGGTAAAGGGTGGTATAGAAACTTACTAAATAAATAAATAAGCAAATAAAGGCACAAATCTTACTATTTCAGATAGACTATCCTCTTTGGGTAAGGGGATATTTCTAAAGCTATTTTTGATTCAAATATGGAATATATTTACAAATTTAATATACCCATAATGAGAGGGAGCAGAATGCAAAAAGTTATTGGGTTTTTTTTACCTTCTACTATAGTTGTTTCCTTGCTCTTGTCAAGTACAAGTTGTTCAATCTCTTTCCTCAAATCTTCCCGATTCAAGCTGCATGCATCAAAAGCGTCACTCACAAATTCTGATACACCTGGGCTAGTTGAAATTTCTTCTTCCTCCTTAAATTGGAGATGAGAAAGGAAGGAAATCCTTAGTTACAGGAGATGGTGAAGGAATTCAAAAGTGTATATATACACTAATATCGTGGGCATTTCTCCTTAATGTTATGCACCATTTTCCTATAGTGAAAGGGAAAACAATGAGGTCACGTGCACAGAATCTCTACACTGAACAAAGGCCTAATAGGAATTTGTAAAATAGCTTATCTTCATGAGAATCACCGTGGCAGGTAGAAGGGATAGACAAAGTCATTTTGCCCTCATTTTCCTTCTGTATTACTTTCTTAGGAGATATGCAATGCAGCAGAAAGTCAGATGTGGAGAATCTCTGGCCCTCCACATGATACTAAGCTACAACTCCATCAGTTCCAGCAGACATTGTCAGGAATAGTGGGAGCGGTTGTTGGCATCCATCTGTCTCAAGAGACAATGGAGTGTGACTCTGGGGATGAAGTCAAACCATTAGCAGCACTGAAGTGACCTCCCCAGGGTGCAAGCCTGGGCAGTGTGCTTGAAGGTCCTGCAACATCTGGAGGGTCAAAGGTTCCTCATACCTGGTGCTGGCTAACATTACAAAAACAGGTACCTTTGTTTTCCAGCTGGAAAGTTCAGCACAGAGCTATGCCCTTGCACTATTCCTTTCCACTATCCCATCCCACATCTGGCATTAATGGTATAAATAAAATACTTGAATCAACCATAGTAAAGTGCAAAGTCTCCCAAAGAGAGGAAGTGCTGTGATACAGGGTTGGGGAAGGGAAAATTGCACTTTAGCTGCTCAGCCAGAACTTGCCAATCATAGGCAATCACTTGATTAAAAGGGTGACCTCCTTCGCGCAGGATTCTGAAGGTCCTCAAACAGCCACCATTTTAAACCTTGTTTCAGCCAAATTCTTGATTCCTCCAGTACATTTGTTTAAGGGCTTTTTGTGAAGCAATTTTGGAGTTGGCCAAACTAACATGCACCTAAAAAACTTAAAGTATAAAAAACGGTTATGCTGTAAATACACATATTAATCTTAAATGGAGAATGTTACCTCTTGAGGCTTTAGCTGAGATTTGATCGCTACGGGTGGTGTCTTTGGTCGTACAGTTTCTAGGAAAAAGACAGAAAGGATAGAATTTAGAAGAGCATTTAAAGCTCACGTTGTGGCTGAGTGAACAGTGACTCAAACATAACAAGCCAAGTACAATACACTCACACACTTCCTCCTCTTCCTCTCTCTTTTCACACCAAGGATATTTAAAGCTTCTGGTTCTGATTGGTAACAAGCTGCAGCTTCCCTTTATGAATAGGTAAAATTGTGGTTTGTACAAGCCATGTTATCCAGTTTGATTTTCTGGTTTGTTAACTATGGTTGAACAAAATGTAGTTTGAAGGTTTTTGGTCACAGTTTGCAATCTCTTTGCTTTCTTTTTTGTGGAGTGAAAGAGAAAGAGTGTGTGTGTGTGTATACAAATTCTGTGCTTGCTGCAGCTTATATGCATATGCATGGCTTATTCACATGTCTGATTCCACAATTCTTGACTGGCCTTGATAGCTGAAATGGATTTTGTCGTTGCCAGGAGCTACCCATCTCCTTGTCCCTGGCCTTATACTGTGCTATAATGTGAGATTAGAGATAATACTCTGCTTCCACCTCAGGCTCCAAATTTGGAGCCTTGGTAGTTTGACCTTGTGCTTTCAAGGCACTCCTTGTGTTTCAGTGCAATGGCCAAACCGCTCTATCTTCCCCCTAGCCTTAGAGCTAAGGAAGGAACAATGATAATCCGCACCCCCATGTTCAGCTCCTGAGGTAAAAGGCTAGGGCTTCATCCCCACCAAAAGGCAGCAGCACAAGCTTTCATGAAGAGCAAAACTTTCTACATGAAACTATTTTTAATTCTTAACAGAGAAAGTAATATAACTGAATATTGTGAAGAAATTGAACTATAGTCCTGAACTTGTGCTTATATTGTGGAAATATGTATCTTAGATTTCTCTTCCTCAATAAGAATATCTGTGGAACTGTAACAGAACTATTTTGCTTGTTCTCAAATTTTTGAAGGCTAATAATTTATGAAACTTCTACCATAAGAAATGTTTAAAAAGTGACGGAGGGAGAAAGTCTGGAATGTGCATTTGTCAGGCAGGCGAGAAAGGAGTCGCCACCCAACATAGTGAAACAAATCTCTACCTGCTAGCTGTCTGTCCTCTTGGCTGCCATTCTGTTCTTTCCTCACGGCTTGCTGTTGTGCAGCCAGTGCTGTGAGCTGTGCAGACTGCTTAATCAGGGAGACACGGTAAAAGTAATTCCTCCAAAACACATCTTCTTTTACACTGGAGACAACAAAATATATGGTTTTGATAACTACGCTATATAAATATAACATGAAACATGCATGCAAGGTGGGAGTTTACTGTATGCATAGTGGAGGGATGAGTGGAGCAGGAGAGCTGCTTCGGTTTCTTCCCTGCAAAGCAGCTCGGAAGAGCCGTAGGACCTTCCAGAACAGTATGAGAGATGGCATGGAAAAAGGGGGAATTGACAAAAATCACTCTTCCTACTTTTCCACTGGAAGCCTCTGCTGGATTGGAGTTTGCAGGTGGGCATATCTGGATCCAACCTGATGGCTACAAACCTACATGTATTTGGCCAGGAATAATTCCCATTGGACTAAATGGAACTTGCTTTGGAGTAGTTATGCATAAGGTTGTGCTATGAGCTTGCACTAAACTGTTACTAGCTCTGACAAAGATAAAATAAAATTCCTCAGAGGTAGGCATAACAGTATTTGGCAAGTTAGGTTTCCAAAAAAACAAACAAACAAAAGCCCCACTGAGAAATAATTTAATGTTCAGGTTTAGACTGTGACTTAAATTTCAGAATAGAATACCATGAACTATTTATTGTCACATTTTAATGTACAAATGGAAACACAATATTAGTAAATATTGCAAGTTACACAAAGCTATTATTTTTACTCAGACTTAAAAAATTGTTCAACAGCTTATGAAAATATAGGGAGATCACTCACTGCTTTGGGACAAGATCAAATCTCATTCTGTTCAGAAGTTCATCTTCTTGGAGCATTACCAATGCCACTGGATACATCTGATCAAAGTCAAAATTAAATTGAACCCCAGCTGGTGGGTCACGTAGGAAGTTTCTTCGGTCCTTTGCAAAAAAAAAAAAAAATCTATCTGTCAATGGTGAAAAAGTTATGTTTCTGTTTCCAAAGAGCACTTGTCAATAATTACATTGAAAAGTAACTTATAGCATAAGCAGCTCTGCCAGATACATGGGGAAACATTTTTCAATAAAAGAAGTCTTTATATCATCAATTAACATGATCTCACTAAATCCCATCAACAGTTTTATTATTCAACACATTGATGCCTCAAAAGTCCTGTTTTAGGTAGGCAAAAAGGAGGAGGAAGAACCTTAAACAGAAAGAACACAACACTACTTACTGCTGATAATGCCAGTATTTGTTGCTGAATTGTTTCTTCTTCATTGCTGTCTACCCAAGGAGGCACAGCTGCTTCTGTAAGGAAAGGGGAGCATATGTATATTGCATTCAGTAGTAGAAGACATGTGAACTACAGGTATTTTTGATTGAAAAAGGCCTCTTGCCAAGATCTGTGTGATAAGTGTTCCCAACTAAATTTCATTTTAGCTGAGGGAATTAGGATGCTTCAGGTGTCCCCTGGCAGTGTGTGTGCATGGGTCTGCTACCACAGAGATCTCTGCTGTGCTATCTGAAAGCATAGGGGAATGCATGCTACTACTGCCAGTGTTCTCACTGGCAGAAAGAAATCACTGTTAAGGCTCCAAAATAGGACGCTGCAGTGGTAGGACAGGACCTGTGATGGACCCACTAGATCCAAAGCTGGTTCATTTCCAAAAGAAGGACCCAATCTAAATACCTGTGCTGTGCCGGCCTGCAACAAAACCCAAAACCTTTACACCCTGGCTAGATGCAGCATGGATTCCATTGCCCTGTGTCTTCCCAGCCCTGGTTAAGATTAACCTGTTATACATTACCTGATTTTTTTGTTTGCTGCTGTTGAACAAATTTTTTCTGCTCCTTCTGAAAATCTCCTATAATTGTCTATAAGAAAAAACAAAGTTATATATAGAACAACAATTAATTTGCCAGATTACTTGGGTTCTCACTGTTGCCAACAACCTATTTACATGTAAAACTGGAATCTATTTGTATTGCCCAAAGTCAACCAAATTCCTATCTGTAACATGTATATATCAGATTCCAATAGTACACCCAAATACTTGCACATTGTATAGTGATTTGAATGTAACTGCCTTCAATACAAAGGTTTAGATCCAGACTATGCACAGATGTAACTCCATCCATGCAGCCCTCTTCTGGAGGAAGGTTGGGGAGGCTATTTTCATATATTTGCCACCTGGAAATCTTGTCCAAAGGACTGGAGTATGTCCTGGTACAGCAAGGGAGATGGCACAGAGGGCTGTAGGGGGAATTGGCAAAAGAGTCTCTACCCATCTTTCTTCAGAAGGAACCTCCACTGGATCTTGATCTCTTGCTTTCATGAAAGGAGTTCTTCCATTCATGAAAGGTGGGTCTGGACCAACCTAAAGAACTTCAGGCTGAGTACTGAGATGCCTCCACATACCTTCCTTTCTTAATCTGTCAGACTCTGCCCCTTTTCTTCTACCAGCATAATTATTTGTTATGTTATAGGCATGAGAGGAGAGGAATAACCAATAGTATCCCATAAACTTTTTTATAAAAAAAAACCTTAAAAAATGTGCAGTGTGTGTGCGTAAGCTGTGATTGAACCAACTGGGAATTTTCTATTGTATCCGGAGAAAACTGCTAGAAGATCCAATGCAGTTTTTCTTCCAATCTTCTGAGCTAGCATAGGGACACCTACAGCAGTCAGTATGCAGGCTCATGTGTAACAGGCTTCAGAAACAAATAATAGTTTGAGGGCAGGTTTAACTGACTGCATAGAAGAGAAACATTATCAGATCTCTTTTGTTAATCTTTATTTCTCTTAAAACTGTTTACACAAAGAAATTTGCATATTGTCAACAATAGCTTTCAAATATAATACTCAAGCCATATATCTCTGTTTAATAAGCTGGGACACCTTTTGCTCATCTACACAGTTCCTTCCTGGTGTGAGGAAACCTACCAGTTTCCCATTTCATCCATGCAGGAAGCAATGGCTGCCACATTTTGAATAGGTCAGGTCAGGATATTAAAACATATCTTAATATGTTTAATTTTAAACCTAGTTTAATATCCTGAGTTTCTTGGAATCTGGTAACCAAAGCTTCCTAGTTTGGATGAAATCAGAAGCTATAGTTAATTAGAGGCCTTCTGGTTTGATTGTTTGTGCTAAAAAGGAGCTGTGTCATTGGGAAAAGGTTCACTGACATTTTGGTTTAACAAGTCAATCAGTCAGATCCGGGTCTGTCATGTCATATTCGCTAGAAATGACTACACTTATTTCTAATAAAACATCATGGAGAACCTTAACTGCTACCGCTGTGTGTAGTTTTAAAACCACAACACATCAAGGGTTCTTATTCTAGACTGGTGTTTCAAGCTTTGGTCCTGCAGACTGTACATTATAGTGTCAACAAGTTTCTGATTGCTTTCAGTCCCACATACTACCTTTGATAAACACAAACAACTGTGAAAAGGCAGTATAAATATCAAATAGTGGCCTAACACATAATATTTTTTGCAACACAAACTGATAACTGATATATTTCTTGTAAACTGCTTACAATTGTTCCAGGATATTTCCTGTGTGTGCTTGGTTTGCCTGAATTATTTTACTGCATTATTAAGTATAAAAATTTAAACGAGTGGTACTGATTAATTCTTGTGTTTAAAATATTCCTAAATTAGCTCAATGAAGTTTTTATTAGCTGCTGATCTGGCCTACATTTCAGTTTTTCTTCCTTGAGTACAGTGCTTGATCAAAACACTTTATTGGCACTAAACCCATAATGTCAGTAGCCTTAAATATAAGTAGAACATGCAAGAGCAGATACTAAATTTATTAACAAATTATTTACAACAGAAAAGTTACCTTGTCAATTATATTTTCTATTTTTCCTTCTTCTACAGACTTCTTTATAGTTTGGGCTGTTTCAGCAACTGACTCAGATATCTTTTTTGTGGCAGTAGTGGCAAAACTGAAGAGATAACCTTTTGGAAATAAGACAATTAATTTTTTCTTTATTACAAAGTCTTTAAGATATGCTGCACAATCACCTACTAGAGCCCTACAGAGTCAGTCATTCAGTTCTTCCAATTCCTAGAACAGTGTGGCCTAATGTGCAGATCTTGAGGCATTTTTGGTAGCCCTCAGCAACAATTCACACCCCCATACGCACTTTGCCTTGTGCTGCATTACCAAAGCCAGGTGAGGGATGGGCTTTGGTAAGGTAGTGTGAGGGCTCTGACAGGGTCCTAGAGCCCTCTCCTCTCCTTCCCAAAGCCTGGTACCTTGCCAGGGGTGAACTTTGGTTTTTCAAATTTCAGCAGTGCCCTATGCAAGGCCAAAATTTGGCACCCCCGTCTTTTTTATTTTAATTTTGCTCAGTTCACTACATCATAGTTGCAATACCTTGCAGTGCCCCCTAGGCTCAGTGCCAACGGCGGCTGAACTGGCCATGCTGCCCTAAATCCACCTCTGGCCTCACCCAGCTTTGGGAATGCAGCACAAGGACTTGGGGGTGTCAGATTTTTGCCTCTCCCCCCACGTGATAAGGTAGTGTGTGGCCTTTGGGTTCTGTGCCAAAGCAGTCCTGCGGCCCACTTGATATGAAAAGTTGGACCACCCTGTCCTAGAAAAACACATGGTATTGATGCACAGGCCACATTAATTTCCATCTACCTATTTGTGTAAGTGGCAGATGTGAGGAATTCTGGACTGTGCATCTTGTACAGTGGGAATGTATATTATGTAAAAATTTAAGGTAACAGTACCTTTTCCAAGATGCTGCATTTGAAGCTGTTCTAAAGTACACAGCAATAGAAAAGGAATCCATTATGAAGACAATCTGTTTTGCAGACATAAACAGCTAACATTTATTTGTATCACTGATAACCTAATGCCTTATTTTAGCTGAATTTGTTGTTACATTAAGAAAAATCTCCATTCCTCAGTTGTAATTTAAAGTCAATTGTGGTAGTTTCTATTAAATTCAAAGCAAATAATGACAATTTAGTAAAGCTCAAAATGTTAATGTTGATAGAGAAATCTAGTTATGCTCAGAGAAGTCACATACTACTTTTAATAACTCAAGCGGTATCATTTTTGCAAATTGGAAAGGACCAACAGGGCTTGCATAAAGATACAGTACTGTTATTTCCCTTTGATAACACATCCAGAGACCATAATTTTGAAGTGTTCCTATTTTTAAGAAGAGTCATACCCCACAAAACCACAGAAAACACTAGGCACAAAGCTGACATCCCACTGTTTTTGTTAATGTCACTTATGTTTTAAGATATATGGAACTGTAACAGAACATATCTGTTTTAAAGAAATAGCCACAGCATGGCATTTCTTGAACCTTTTCTAGTGTCCCTGAAAGAGGTGAGCGATGTGCGTTTTTCTCATGCTTAAAAGATGCAACTCTTTAAGAGATGTTGGGGTGCTCACTGAAGGAGAAGCAATAATTTCAAAAGGAAGCTTGCTCAGAAATAAGGCCGGCAGAAGTGGGTGAAACTTACTGCCGGAGTACTCGCACATAGGACTACTTAGCTGCAACCCACAATCCATACTAACGGAAGCAACTTCCACGGAGTAAAACAGGCTACAGGCTGCTGCTTTGAAAGCCGCACTTAGGTTGGCAGTAATCCCTAGTGAGCACACTCCTGCGAAGCTCCACGCTGCGCTAGTGCACGTCCGGGGGGGGGGGTTAACGCCAAGCAACTGCGAAGAGGGTACCTGAGCAGGTTGCTTGCTACATTAATAGGGCGGCTGTGGGGGTTAGTTATATGAGCTGGGCAGGCTTGAAGGGACGCGAGGAAGGCCTTTGGGAAAAGCGCGTTAAAGGGGAGCAAGGGAGACACTCACTGCCCAGCCCCTTCGCCTGGTTCAGAAGCGGGTCCGAGTCCCTCTGCAGCTCCACCTGCTCCGGGCTCCGCACTGCCGCGTCCCCTCCAGTCCCCTCTTCTCCCTCCTCGGCAGCAGCAGCAGCAGCTCCGGCTTCCCCTTCGAGGAGAGGCGGCTTCTCTTCCTCGCCTTCCCGGCTCATGCCGAACCAGCCGCTCAGGCCGCGCAGCATCCTAGCTAAGTGGCGAAACGCCGCCCCCTTCGAGCAGGTCGCCTACTAATGCAGCGCCAAAGCCCCGCACCCCCCACTCCTTCAACCGTTTCCAACGACTTCACGGGAACGACACCCCTTCCTGAGAGCAAGGCAACGTTGTTTGTTTCCGGAAAAGGGTGCTCGGCTACTTCCGAGTTACGTCACCCCGACGCGTCACGGCGGGCGCCGACGCTCTAGGCTTCCGCTCCACTCTTCCAAATGGCTTTGGCTGGGTATAGTTATATTGTCGGTCCCGCTCGTGTGCGTTTGTTCGAAAGAGCTCCTTCCTTCGACAATGTTAAGATTGTTTCTATGTTAAGCATTGTTGTAGTGGAAGTTCCACCCCCTCCCCAGCCTTAAATGCAATATTTTTAGGCGAGCCTACAAAGAACCAGACTGTAGCACCTGAAAGAATGAGGCTAGCCCGCGCTTAACGTGGGCACAGCACAGGGGAATTTACTTTCAAACAAACATGCGGAGGATTGCGCTGTAACATTATGATGGCATAAGCTTTCATGAAGGGAACTGAAGACCACAAAAGTGTGCATCATAAATACGTAATGATGCAACACTGCTTCTCTGCTCAGGATGCCCCACTTAGTTCAATGGGAATTGTTCACAGGTGTGCATTGGTCTGCTGCCTTATTAGACTGTCAGCTATTACAACTCTCTTTTGCTTTTTTTACTGTAGCAGATTCCCTCCTGGAGGTTTTCAGCAGTGATTACTAGTAATCCTACATTAATCGTGGATTAATAAATACAGCTAATTGAACTTCAGTTCCCATCCTGAACACTGTTAAGGAGCACTAATGCTAAAGGGACTAGTCAAGGCTGTCACACTAGAGTTTTGTGCCAAAAAAGGAGTAATTATAATAGAGCAAATAATGAAAAGCACAAATGAATAATTAGGTCCCAGAGCTTGTCCAAAGAGATCTCAGGATAAACTAGCACATGATACAGCCATCTCTTCAGTCGCATAGATTTAAAAGGAGAATCAAATGCATGCTAGTAAAGCTGCAATCTCTGTGCATATTCTAGGGAGTAGCTCCTAGTAAACTTGTTCTTGGCCATATAAAACATGCAGGATTGTGTTGCGACCCTATAGCTTGGTACCAAGCATATTAACTGCCCCCAGGGCTATTGGATGGGTGGCTGAGGGGAACTTTAGCTGTCCCGGTTGCTGGACTCCAACTCCCATATTTCCCATTGGCCGATGCTGACTGATGCTGATGGAGTCCAACAGTATCTGAATGACCGCAAGTTCCCACATCTGTCTCAAGGTAATAACTGAGTAGCTGAATATTCAAAAATCATATATTTGCCTTTAGTGTAGGCCAAGGGACAATATTATAAAGCAGACATCTGCTATGGACTCCTAGGTCTTTGCAAATCATTCAGCCTCTTTTGTAAAAATGAGCCTTAATCTACTTCTATTCCACTCCTGCTTCTTCCCTGGCGAGGAGGGGGCACCATTTTGTCATTTGCCTCATGTGCCAAAATGTATTGAGCTGGCCCTATGTATTTTTTTTGTGGGCCAAAAAACTCTGACACAGATGGCAGGCAGCCTGTGGCACTGGTACTCCATAAGTTGCAGGAGCAGCTGAAGAAGGTCTTGGGGACCTGGTTATGGTGCAAAGCCAGCCCTCCTTCCTTGCTGCCTACCTGTCGCCTCAGTCACCCACAGAAGTGATTATTTCACCACTGTGCATGTGAACGGTGCACAACTCTGCCCTGGGGGTAAATCTGGTGGCTCGCATGCATGATAAAAAGCGAGTTTCATTATTAACAGGTTACAGGTAGGTAGCCGTGTTGGTCTGCCATAGTCGAAACAAAATAAAATAAATAAAAAAATTCCTTCCAGCAGCACCTTAGAGACCAACTAAGTTTGTTATTGGTATGCGCTTTCATGTGCATGCACACTATTTCAGATACACTGAAACAAAAGTCACCAGACCCTTATATATAGTGAGGGGGTGGGGAGGGGTATTACTCAGAAGGGTGGTGGGAATGGGTGGCGGCAAACGGCGCTGCCTCTGTGCGCGTGCAGAGCGCATTCCGCCTCATTCCTTCTGGGGTTAAGAAGGCAGGACTTCTGCGCCTCAGGGACCCGTTTTCCTTTTCTGAAGGAAAAAAACAACAGCGGCTGGGCTTGAGAGTTTTGAGCCCCCCCCCCCCGCCTCTAGCGGCCGCTTGGGATAGGGCTCCTGCGAAAGCGGCCGTCTCCTTGCAACCAGCCGGCGGGGAGGAGGTGGCGACGGCCGGGGAACTTGGCTGCGACGGCGACGCCGCTTCTAGGAGTGCGCCGGGCGCAGGTAAGCGGCCTCTCGGGCCTCCCCGCCAGGGCGAGCGCGCTGGCTCTCCTGAGCGACCACGGGAGGCCCCCGCGTCACCCGAGAGGCCCCGCGGCGGCGGCAGGAGGAGAAGCGCCGGCCAAGTCCCTCTCCCGCCCCCTGGGTCGCAGTGGGCGCCCCGTCCCGCGGCCATGGCGGCTGGCTCCTGGGGGGTTGGTTCCTAGAGCAGGCAAAGCAAAGCTTCGGGCCTCCTCCTTGCTTGGCTCCCTCCTCTCCGCGACGGCGATAACAGGTGCAGGATTCGGGTTCAGTTCCTCAACTACCGCCCACCCTCAAATTCCCGGGAAGAGAGATTCTTTTAATACGCCACACTTTATCATAGAGTCCCTTCCAGAGCGAGATTATTTATTGATTGTTTTTATTGTTCCGCGGTTCGCCCTCCAAACAACCCTGTGAGGTAGGTTGACCTGGGATATGGTGACTGGCCCAGCCCTTGCTGTGCCCCAACAGTACAACCGCTGCACTATTATACATGGTTGTTCAGCTTTGGCGCTTTTAAAAAAAGTGCACTGCTGCGCCACAAAACAAGTATTTATTTGTTAATAAATAATTCGTTGCAAGGGTGGAGAATTAAAACTGTGGATAATTAAAACCCATCTGGAGGGCCTCATCCCTGGCATTGCCACTGTTCCCTAGGATGCCAGATAAGTGTTTTTCCCAGAGATGCCAGGGATTAGACCTGAGACCTTCTGCAAGCAAAGCATATGCTCCACCACTGTCCATTTAGCTCAGTATTTTGCCTTTCGCAATGCCTCATGTCCAAGAACAAGAGTACTGTACTGTGAGTGGACCCTTTGGAGTTCCTTGTTCAAGGTTTTAGGGAGCCAGCCATACCTTCTTTCAGAATTCTCCATTCTGTTGCTCCCAATCAAGTTTAGCAATCTGTGGCTCCTCACTATACGCAGTCCTCATTGAACTGTTATGTTTCCCCCCACCACTTTAACATTTATTGTTAAAAAGATTTTTTTCTACTATTGTAAGCTTTGAGGCACCCTCTCTCTTCTTTTTCATTAGCCCAGTTTTGGCTACATAGCTGTCATTAACTTAGCACATAAATTTGTGGATTGTCGATATGATTCCTGTCATTAGGAATACAGTGGTACTTCAGGTTAAGAACTTAATTCATTCTGGAGGTCCATTCTTAACCTGAAATTGTTAAGTCTGCCTTGTTGCTGGTGATGTTGAAGGTCCTGTCTTTAGAAATTTATCTGTCCTTCCTTGAACCTATTTATATTGCTGTCTTCTGGTGTCAGTGAAGAATTTTAGAACAACATAAATTTCACAGGGAGTTCCATGAAAAGCGTGAAAAATACTTTTCCATATTGAAAATAGCTCCAGCTATTTCATAGTATAGGGAAATTCATAGTATTTCATAAGTTCACTTTTAACTCTTCATTTTTAGATTTCAAGCTCAAGTACCACAGTGTATCCATAATTATCCCATGAAGTACATCCTGGTAACTGGTGGTGTCATCTCAGGCATTGGTAAAGGAATTATTGCAAGCAGCATAGGCACCATCTTGAAATCATGCGGTCTACGAGTTACTGCAATCAAAATAGATCCTTACATTAACATAGATGCTGGAACCTTCTCGCCATATGAACATGGTACGAGTGACACAAACTTCTTTTCCCTGCAAATTTGGTTGCATTCCTTTTTATTGAGAAATTGATCCCTTTTTCTTTTTTGGAATATGAAGCTGTATAGATATATAGATACTTCAGTATTGTATTTATGCATGACTGTAGAAACAGAAGTCATGCTGAGTTCAATGAGGCTCCTAAAACTGCAATCCAATGCACATTTAACTACGAGTAAGTCTCATTGAACTCGGTAGGACTTATGTCTCAGTAAACACACTTATCTTGCATTTCTCTCAGTCAACTGCCCAGTGTAATATCTACTTTAACATGTGTTAATCTTGTGTAAGATTGGTTCACATTTGTTAGGATCTAGTTCTTCTCCTGCCAGCCCTCCTACATCATTACCCATCTTCTGTCCTTATGCACTGGGTTTTTTTCTGAAACATCTGAACTGTGTATAGAGATTTCTGAATTTTATTTGGTCTCTACAGAGTTTCTTGACTCATGACATATGAGAATTAGGGGAAGGGGGAGGCGTTGCTCTTGCTTTGATTATCACTAGTAACCTCTGATCCAGCCTAAGCCTGCATAACTTTTGATGTTGATGTAAACCAGTTATATATTGTCATAAATTTGGAGGGAGAGGAGAGATCCCCCTAAACCCATGAAATTAATGAATGTCAGAATCTAGTTAATATTTGTACTACTGAAGGGAAGATTCCAGGCCAGTGGAAAAATACAGGCTAAGCTTCCTTTCCAAGTAACCTCCAAAGAGGTTAACATGACAAAAGGTGTTGATGACCCACATCCAAGAGGAATCCTTGGGCCTGGGCAGACAGGAGTTACTTAGATGACAGGGAGGGGGCAGGTTGTACTCACAGGAAAAATGTTCCTGTAGAAAACTAGGTTTGGAATAGCAGATGGATGAGGAGGAGTTATTTGGGCAAGAGGTGTGCTGGGAAGAAGGAGAGCAAAGGCTTGGTAGACTGGCTGAACGCAGGCTGGGAGAGATGCCTTGGAGTCCAGTGTTGCAGTGCTGTGGGGAACAAACCCCTCTTGAGATGACCATGCTGTAAGATCTGAACTCCCTCCATCCAAATTCAGGTATAAATATGTGAATAAATCATATGCTGCCACATCTTGATTCTCAGCAGAAACACAAACCTGTGGTGAGCACCTGGAACCCCCTGTAATCTTGCTACCACTCAGCAGAGTTTGGGGGTTGGCGTGCAACCTATGTAACAATATAAACTGAGGGGTTAGATTTAAAGCACCAGAATGGTGTGCGGTTTGGTGATTCTGAACCTTGGCCTCACTCACCCCCAGTGACTTTTTCTTTCAGACAGGATCACTTTTACTATTTGAGCCTGTTTGGAGGAAAGGTCTCCCAGGGTTTGATGAACTTTGGGAGTAGCTGATGGGGAAAGTTCAATATCCCCCACCCATGTGTTCCTTTTGCATTATAAATCAAGTGTTTTCCACTATTGAGGCCAGTCCATATTTGAAGACAGGTCTATCACAATCATGTCTAATTTGGGCCTCTGTTTTCTATGTGGTTCTAATCAGGTTTACTAGAATAACTCGGACTTTTGAACTAATATAATGTTGCGGATAAAAGAAAAGGTATTACGGTAACTTGCAGACAGAGGTTACAAGGACATAGCTACTAAGACGGAACGACTAATTTGTAGGATTTTTATCCTCATACTTTACAGGGTAATTAATTTGAGATTTATTGTTAAGAATCTCAACAGCATAGAATCACTCAAAAGAGCTAGCTGTAAAATGTGATGCATTTTATATTAGACCTAATGTAGTAGGTGAATTTTTAACAGTAGCCTTTGGCACTGACATCTGTGACATACGATTTCTGGTAGAGGTAGCTGACCATGGTAATGCAGATCATGGAATATATTTTATGACTTAACTAATTATTTTTATTTTGTAAGAGATGATGCAAGGTGGCCTTTCTGCTGAGCTAATCATTCTTTTTGTGTTAGTTAATTTCTCCTTGACCCAAGCACACAAGAAGAAAATGTGTCAGGGCATTAAGGATATATGATAGGCCCAGAACAGAAAAACAGTGTGGGGAAATGGAAATCCCTTTTCAGCCTCATTCTAATATATAATGAATGTTCATGTAATTACATGGATTTGCATATTTTTACCAAATGATTTCCCCCCCATGATTTTAGTAAAATAGTATTTTACTAAAATATTAAGATTTCTCCAAGTTGTTTACAATGCATCTGCTAGTGGAAATTAGTTTTGTTTTTAGCTTATTTTTAACCATTATACATTGCCTTTCTTCTACTAAGAAATTACCTCCGTTCAACATCAGTACTTTTGAAATATGTACTGTGTCTCCTAAAAGTAACTTGGCCTTCTGTCTTATTTTATGTTTTTGTGCTTCTTGTTACTTTTGTATTGACTTTGATTTATTTTTTTTAAACGTACTTAGAGCAGACCTTTACTTCTCTGTGCACTGAAACTAGTAAAAGCTCTTGGTTCACAGTCAAACATAAAAGGCATATTCTTTAATTTGGACATATAGAACGGATGTACTTGAAATATATGTTTGTGCATAACATTGTGAGATTGAAGAATAAAAATGTATGTTTCACCAAAATATGTAAAAGCATGATTTGTTTCTTTAGGTGAAGTTTTTGTGCTAAACGATGGTGGAGAAGTTGACCTTGACTTGGGAAACTATGAACGATTCTTGGATATTAACCTTTACAAGGATAACAACATCACCACTGGAAAGATCTATCAGCATGTCATCAATAAAGAAAGGCATGGAGATTACATGGGGAAAACAGTTCAAGGTGCTTTATCATATTTCTATTCTGCCCTCCCTTCCTCCCTCTATCGTGATCCCAATTTATCTTGTTGACAACAACCCCTGGGTGTTAGATTAGACTGAGAGATTGTGATTTGACCAAGGCCACCCAGTGATCTTTGAGCAGAGGTTTGATCATAGGACTTCCAAATCCAAAGTCTTCAGTCATCCTCATATGGATTAGTTTAGTGTCTTATAACCAAAGTGTGGTATAATTGCCAAAAGTTTTTTAAAAAATCTTTATTTATTAGCTTAGTGTTCAAAACACACACCTAATGTATTTGACTGATGAAATAATCTTTGCAGGGCTGGCATCCCACTGTTGCCATATTTGTCTCTGCGATACTGTTTTCTTATTTAAATGCATAACCTTTTCTGGATGCCAAGTAGCAATAAAACTGTTCAAAATGTTGAAAGCAAATGATGACGACGTATGTACAGTATTTACAGAGGCATGTTTTAAAAATCTTATGCAGAAGTGTTCAAACCCACTTTACCAGTGTTTCTAATAGTATAAAACCAGCCCAAATTTTGTGAGTTCCAACATTTCACTAGCTGATACTGTGGGATTTCTCATTCCTTTTCTCCCTCCTGAATCACCCTGTTAGCTTTCCCCCAGGTTGCATCAGATAGTCCCCCAACCCTCTAAGCATATTGTTTCCTGCTTCCTAAAGAGGAAATCATGTTTGTGCAAGAAGTAGTCTGTTGCACAAGTGGGATGCTCCTCTTAGATATCATCCGTTGCATTTGTACTTTATTTTCCCTTCATTTATTCTTTTTTACTTTGGAGTTTTTGAGGGACCTTTTCAGATTCATATATGAAAGGAATTTGCTATAGCTTTAAATGCTATCTTTTTATTCTAATTTAATTGGATTGCATCTGATTTTTACTTAGAACAGAGTTGTATCTTGTCATGCATTTTTCGCCTTTTCTAGCATTTGGTTTGCCTTGCAGTTGTCCCACATATTACTGATGCTGTTCAAGAATGGGTAATGAATCAGGCAAAGGTTCCTGTGGATGCTGATAAGAAAGAACCACAGATATGTGTAATTGAGGTAAGTAAGAAATTATGTGAAATAGTGGATAAAGACACGGTTTGTTTTATTATGTGAATGCAGAGTGTTTTTCCTCATTGGTTTTATTCTGTCATTCTAAAGCTACTTTGAATAACTGCAAGGAAATAATCATTAAACAATCATTATTTATTGCTATTACATACGTGGGTTGCATTACAGAAACAGTTGTCATATCAGTCAGTAGCCACCACTCATTGACCTATGTTATTTTTGGCACTCTGCATAGGATGGTAGTTCTTTCCTTTTTTTAAAAAAGCAACACTAAACTAAAATTGAAGCATAAAGAGGTGATAGAAGTCAATTTCCTTTCGTGTTGCTCAAACTAGTTGACTATAGATATTCCTTTTCAGCTGGGTGGAACTATTGGAGATATTGAAGGAATGCCTTTTGTAGAAGCTTTCCGGCAATTTCAATTTAAGGCCAAAAGAGAGAACTTCTGCAATATCCATGTCAGCCTTGTACCACAAGTAAGTCATTTTCATACTTTATTGTGCATTATTGTTTTACACATCTAATTTTTTGGGGGAAATATTCATATAGGGTATTTTTAAGGACCGTGAACAACGAGCAAATTACATTAACTTGGTGATAGATGCGCTGATGCCTGTTCCTCTTATTCTCACCCTAGGTTTGGTTGCAAAAAATATAGTATCTTTTGGGGAAGGTTTGAGAAGCTAAACATTTATTACAGCTGGTGAAATAGAATAAAACCTAAACATTTTAGATGGATGGCACTGAGCCTTATAACAGATTTTAAGCAATCATTTAATATAAAATATTTCATTAGCTGTAGACAGGTTACTCTGTTTGAAGATATGCTTTAGAAAGTCTGGGAGACTGTATCACTCCTTTTTAGAGATGTCCAACATGGGTCTGTGGCTTCATACTAATGAGACAAAGTAGTGTACAACTCCTACTGTGGACGTTTGTGCTCGGGCAACGATAGAACAAGTCATTAAAGCAGAGAAATAGCTACTTTAGTGGCTTCCATGCATATTAATATAGTTGCCTATCAGATTGCACAAAACATTTATTCAAAACATTTATTTTTCAGCCTAATGCTACCGGAGAACAGAAAACAAAGCCTACTCAGAATAGTGTCCGGGCTTTAAGAGGGCTTGGCCTTTCTCCTGACTTGGTGAGTTTGATAAAATTTTACAATATCATGTTAGAAAGGAAGACCAGTATAAAGGTAGCAATATAACTCAGGCAGCAGGAGTGACGGGGGGGGGGGGGGCATTACGACATACCTAGTCTCTCTTCAGCATCGTCACTGCACTTATCAAGAGGTTGTTTGTGAGAGATGGCAGGGAAGTTGGCACAGTGGTGAATCCAATCCACCAGCTGCTCCTGTCAGGTTTGAATAGGAATGTGTTCAATAAAATCATGAAAATGTGTTCAGAATCCAAATACTTTGTTAAATACAGCAAATGGAACAGGTAATATGCTAATGGAATGTTAAGCTAGAATGTTAAGCTAAACTTTGTGCCCGTTTGGTTTTCCACTTATTGTACTTCACACTTAATTATGGTGAAGTTAAGTACCTTAAACAGACATGCATATAAGTTTTCTACTTCAAGGGCTTGCCTTAAATCTTTGGCTGTGCATATTGGTTCGGATCTGGACTTCACTCCCTTAGGCGTGTTTTGTGAGTAGAGTTCCACTAGGGGGTAATTTTTGTCCTGGAAAGGTGAGGTGTGAGCAGGCAACATTTGCCGATTTACTCATCGCTCTGCAGCCCCAGCAACACCTCACAGCACGTCTCCATCCACAAAATATTTCCATTGGATAGAAAGAGCTTTTCCACATGTGGAGGGCAAATTCTGGATCCAATCTGCTTTGCTTATTTATTAGTCAGTGAACCCCCTCCCCTCCAAAAACAGGGAACATATATTATTGAATGTTCTCTGACAAAAGTACAAGACATGGAAGCGGGGCCCCAGTATATAGACGTTTAACATGTCCATTTATTTCAATCAGAAAAGCTCTTAACATGGAGGCAATTTGTGTATCCCCTGCTCATGCAGAGCAACTCACTGTAGGCAGAAAAAGAAACTTATAACCGTTTAGATGATAAGATGCTGTTGTTTGACTGTAAGTTGTTCAATGGGAGTGTGTTTTTTCTTCCATAGAAAACAGGACATTTAAATATTATGTTAATAATTTAAATAAATAAAAAGGAGGAAGATGTTGGTCTTTTCGCAATTTGTGCTGCTTATCTGTAGATTTGTATTTTTGACAGATAGTCTGCAGAAGTACTAAACCTATAGAAATGGCTGTGAAAGAAAAGATTTCCATGTTTTGCCATGTGGAACCTGAACAGGTTGGTAACGTCTTTTAACAGTCACAGTTGTTCTAATGTCTGCAATCATTTTCTAGGTGTTTTATTTTTAGTTCATGTGACCGAGTATGTGGGACATTGGAGGCAGGTTGCGGGGGACAAACAGCAGCTCATTGAGATAATCAAAAAGTAAATAGTTATTTTCAGGATTCCTTTATTCTGTAATTTATAATAGTTTATGCATTATGTTACATACAGTAATATAGGCTACAAACCTAGCTTTATTTGTCTGGGAGTAATCCTCCTTGAATTCAGCGTGATTTACTTAAATGTAATCAGGTGATTGTGCTGTTCATCACTAGGACAATCAACTTATTCAGAAATCAGACTCCCATTACATCCCAGCAGAGGTCAGTGTTGCATTCTTAGACAAGCCTGCAGATTAAAAATTTACTATCTAACCATGAAATGAAAACAGATTCATGAGTTCCCTCCCGCCCCGCCAGTGCAATTGTTTGTTTAGAGGCTGATAACTCAAAGGAAGAGGTGACATAATAGAAGTTTATAAAATTATGCATAGCACGGAGAAAGAGAAAAGTTCCCCCCCCTCTCTTTTAACACCAGCACTCACTCTCCTAAGAGGCAAAGATGGCTTTAAAAGAGGATTAGACAAATCCATAGAGGAGAGGGTTATCAATGGCTACTAGCCATCGTGACCATTTTCTACCTCCTCAGATGGAGGTGAAATGTGTCTCAGTACCACTTGCTGGAAATTGCAGGAGGGGAGAGTGCTCTTGTGCTCATGCTCTGCTTCCTGATTTTTCACAGGCATCTGGTTGGCCACTGTGAGAATAGGATGCTGGACTAGACAAGCCATTGGCCTGATCCAGCAGGCCCTTTATGTGTTTGATAGAAAATTATGCCTTCTCAATGCAAGTTAAAATACTGGACCCATCAGATTCCCCCCCCCCAATTTGGGTTTGCAGGAAGTGCAATTGTTTAGCGTTAAAAATAATAATTCATATTGGATGGCCAGTATATTACAAGCTTATTTGCGGTGCAGTGTTATACATGAGCACTCAGAAACCTGGGGTCCAGAACAATCACAAGTTTTAACAAAGAACAAATATTAGTTCCAGCTTGCATTAGTTCAGTGCAACATGCAGCACCTTTGAGCTCGTCTCCTGACATTGGCTTTGCTTGGTGTGATGTGTGAATCAGGCCTTTGTGTTTAGATTATCTGTGCATATGTTGCACTAGGCACCATAGCAGAAGAGCCATGTATCAGATTCATTTGGGGCACTTTTTAATGAATTAATTGAACTGATTAATTAATTAAAATGATAACCAACTTTAAAGTATTTTTTTCCTTTTTAGCAAATTTTTAAAATAGCTATATGATTGTATATGATTTGTATGGATGTACTGTATCTTTCAATTTTAAGTTTCACGTATCAGTAATTTAAATTTTATGTTTCATAGGTAATATTCATCCATGATGTTTCTTCCACTTACCGAGTGCCTCTTCTGCTGGAAGAGCAAGGGATAATTAAATATTTTAAAGAGAGGCTGAATTTGCCAATTGATGACCAGCCAAGTGATCTTCTTTTCAAATGGAAGAAAATGGCAGATAGGTACTGTTCTTCTGTTTCTTCTTCTTCTTTTTACTTTGCACTTGCAAATCTATTTGCTGCACTGTAGTAAATAACTCAACATGCAGGCATAATTTTTAGGGTCTGTTAGTTTTGTGATGACTGTAGCAAGACAGTAGTTATAGTGTGCTCCCAGGGCTAATATATAATCCTGGGAAATGGCTTAGTAAGACTTGTTCATAGGTTAATATGATTTCTTAAACCTGAAATGTGTCATTTTGGACAATGAACACTGAAACAAAGGTTTTATATGACTTAGCAAGGTAAATTGTATCCAGCTTGTCCTCTCTGATTTCTGTACCCAATTTTGCATCCCCGTCACTGTAAATACTGATTAGGAAAGTATGAGGGAAAGATCTTTGCTGATTTCTACTTCTTAAAACTTCAGATTCCTGCTGGATCAGGTCAAAGGCCCATTAGTTAAGCACCCTGTTCTCACAGGGGCCAACCAGATGCCTGGATGAAGCCCATGAGCAGAACCAGAGAGCAGCAGCACCCTCCCCACTTGTGATACCCAGTAACTACTGAATCAGTCAGGCTCCGCATGAGAATTATTTCCATACCATCATCAATAATCACGTGTTGGATCTCTTTGTTCTGTCTTTCTTTCCTTTCCCCCGAATTCATAGGAATCGGTTTTAATGATAGTCCAAAATCTCCCATCTGAGACAGAGCACTTTGTCCTGCTTATTGGCTGGAGCCTAGTAAAAGAGGTCTTAGGAATCTGAATTTACAGCACTTCAGATTATGTTTTTCCATGTGTTTTTTTTAATAAAAAACCATATGTAAGAAATAGCTATTTAGACCAAAGGTAATTCAAGTTTATAAGTGGTTTAGTGACTTACTAAATATAAGAAAAAATGTTTCCTCCTCCCTTCCTTGTGGAAATTTGCACATTGATTGATCTTTTATATTGTCAGGTATGAAAGGATGTTGAAGACCTGTTCTGTAGCTCTGGTTGGCAAGTATACAAAGCTGAGTGATTGCTATACCTCTGTTTTCAAGGCCCTAGAACATTCAGCCCTAGCAATTAACCACAGACTCAATTTAATGGTGAGGACTTACCGTATTTTTCCATGTATAAGACCCCCCTTTTTTAAAAACCCAAGTCTTAAGTCTCCCTAGGCAGCTGTGCGCACTTGCTATGTTTCTCCAATGCCGCCTGCCAAGCAAAGAGGATGCACTTTCCTTGCAGTGCTCCAGCTGCTGCCCTTAACCTTGCACAGTTCGCGGCATTGCGCTACCCAGTACCCATGTGTGTGCGAGAGAGAGCGGCACGTGCATCTGGGGAGGGGGGGAGGAGAAGGAGGAGGCGACACTTGCGGGGAGCTGTGCCTGCCTCCCATGTGGAAACATGTCTTTGGTGGCGGAAGCTTTCACTGCAGCTGGGAAGATCAAGGAAATCTTGGTCTCTGTGTTGCTGAAAGAGAGAGACTGTATTTTTCCACGTATAAGACATAATTTAGCAAAAAAATCATCTTATACATGGAAAAATATGGTACCTTGCTTCCGTTCTTTGCATTCTCCTTCCTTACTTAATAGCTAGGCTTTCACTTCATGAATATTGCTTAGAAATAAAGGATAAGTTGATTATAACTTAATGGGCATAGAACTATGGAGTGACTTGAACATGATGTTTATTTTGAAAAACGATACAGTAATTCCCTTAACTGGATTTGTTCATTATGAAGGGAATTGCATACATTTAACAAATACTAACATGGATATTTGTTGACTTCATTAAGCCTATTTGCAGCATTAAGTACTAAGGCATTGATTTAACATATGACTAGGAATATCCATTTACACTTAAAATTTTTCAACTGGCTAATCTACTTTAGGTGTAAGTGTTCTGTGGACTGTGGTTTTAACTCTGCACTCCTGTGTTCCCCAGGAGAGCATTTCAGTATTTATAGGAAACATCAGATCTCACTTTCCAAAGCAGTAAAGAGAGTTCAGAGGAAAGAGGGGAATATGCAGTATTGGATGACACCTCCCCATAGAAACATCCGTGGCCTATAGCTGCAGTGTCAGTAGTGTCAATGGGATGTGTGCCATGCGAGGACCAGAGGAAGATTTGGATCCAAAAGATCCAGCAACTTCTCAATCCCCCACCGCAGCCCCAAACAAGGAGATCAAACTATGCCAGCCTTGGAGCATTTATGTGAAGTATTGATAGCAGCAAGCTTCTGCATTTTACAGGCTTTCTTTGGCTGCATGTGCCTGGCACATAACCTAAGCAGGATCTCACCCCCACTCATCAGCTAATTGCTATTGGGAACAGGCACCTGCAGCCAATGCAAAATGGAACCCTGCCTTCCCTCCCCCAGCTGATGTCATGGGTGATATCAGCTGATTGATAGGTGGGCATGGTTTGGGGGGAAATGGCTTCACAGGCCAAACTGGACCCCCTAATGGTTCAAGCTTGTCCTCCAGGCTGAAAGTTCCTCCACACTTGCCTTTCCATCATTTGGAAAAACAAAAAACGTAAAATAACTGCTTCAGGCATTTTCTATCAGAAAGTTAAAAGGGAATATAGTGATACAATATAGTTTTGTAGCATAGCAAAGCTTTCATGTTGTTTAAATTACAGCAATCCTAGTCATCTGTGGGAAAAAGTATGTACCATTCTGAGGCGATGGTATTTTTCATGTATTCAGTTTTCCCTTCACTGGAATTGCCTATAGTTTTTTCCTTAGTTATAGAGTATGAAGATCATTATATGAAAATAATTGTATTGTCTTACACATGAATGTGAGTATGTGTGTGTTTTCTTAATTAGTATATAGATTCAACAGACCTTGAAAATAATACAGAGGTTGAGAATCCAGTGAAATTCCACCAAGCCTGGCAAAAACTATGCAAAGCAGAGTAAGTGATGGTCTCGTTCTTAACCTCAAATAATTTTAAAAGTTTCCAGTTCCAATACCTTGTTGTTTTATAATTTCAAGTGCTTGCTTTTGTTAGTTTATTCCTTTGCAAATATATTGTACAAAGACACTTAGATTTGTTAAAAACTCACATTAGACCTTGAGCCAGGGCTTTCCAAACTTTTCATGTTGGTGACACACTTCTTAGACACACATCATTTCACAACACAGTTATTCAGTTTTACCAGCAAACTGAAGATTAAACTAACCCCTTTCCAGCCCTGGGAGGAGCACAGGGAGTGTTCACGCAATATACCTACACACTGCAGCTGACACACTAGCGTGCCGTGACACACAGTTTGGAAAGCTGTGCCTTAAGCATTGGGATACCTGTATTTAGAGCTTATGCATGCTGAACTGATACTATGATTGTGAACATGTTAATTTAAAGCAAAGCTTTCTGCAAAACTTACAATTTGTTCTGAGACTCTTAATATGTACATAAAATGCCATGTAGACATGGAATTTTAAAACTGAACACTTGACAAATGCAATGTTGATGGGTTGTTAAGGGATAACAAGAAGGATGACTTAAACTGATTGCAAATGCCTTGTGTTTTAGAATATGCCTAGTCTAGTTTGTTTTGCACAAATTTGTCAAATGGCATAAATTAAAATAAAACAAATGTGTTTTAAAGTGTATATTTTCATTAAAATATAGTGGAAGCCTTTCTGAATGCTTCCATTATTTCAAGTTTACAATTCAAAGCACTGGCTAGGATTCATAATGTGTGTACACTGTACACTTAGGCATTTTGGTCTGTAATTTGTGACTAGAAACTCTGGAGTAACTTGAACAATCTGGTGAATGTTTATAGAGATCTACAGTATTTGAAGCAGAACTGATTTGCTGTATGGTGATTATGATGTATTTGTACTGTCCAGTTTTCATGATGCGAATTTAGTTGTATCATAGCCATATTACTCTTGGATCAGAAATCTGAACAAGCTGAAAGCTTTTGTGTACAGTGAGGTCTTGCTGCTGTTCCTGTACATACATGTCACCCCCCCCCCAAGTAATATGTTAAACTAACTCGCCATTCTATCTTCTCATCTGCTTCTGTGCTTGCATTTTGTATTTTATTCCAGTTGTATATTAGTTCCTGGAGGTTTTGGACATAGGGGAACAGAGGGAAAACTTCAAGCCATTTCATGGGCAAGAAAAAAGAAAAAGCCTTTTCTTGGTAAGACTTCAACGTCAGGAGTAGGCCAACTTGCACAGTCTCATATTTATAAACTAGAATCCATCTGCTTTACCGATGTGTTTTTGATTTTCAAAACATAAGTGTTCATTCAGAGACTATTATTAATTAAGGCATGACTAATCTGTGATCAGTTGGCCTGAATATGCACTTCTTAGTGAAGTGCCCTACTAATTGAGATCAAGGCTCACCTAGTTCAGAATTTTAATTTTTTGCAAAAATCACAGCAGCACTAGGGATCTACTGGAAATCAACTCACAATTTCATTAGTGCCAGCAGTTTCTGAGCTCTAAGGCGCAGTACTGCGCCTAAGATTTCAGATTAAAACTGCAGAATGGAAGGAAAGGAGGGCCTTTTTCTGTCTCGCCACTTCCAGCTACTCTCTGAAAACTGGAGAAGAGACCCTCTTAAGAATATTAGGGGGGTGGACAGGGGAAAGACTAGACCATGTGAAAAATGAACAGTTCATTCACTTTTAGCTTTGTATTCTTGTTATAAAAAAGCGCACCTAGACATTCTGTTGTTACACCCATAACCTAGGATTAAGGTGCCATTTAGCTCCTAGCTTTCATATCTCAGTTTCTAACACTGCTTCAGTTTCTAACACTTCCATTTCTTACTGAATGATTTTGACATGCAGCATGTTTACTCAGAAGTATATTGTACTGAGTTCAAGAAGACTTACACCCTCATAAGTGTGCATAGGGTTCTAGCTATAAGGTTAAACTAAAGTAAAAGGTAAAGGTACCCCTGCCCGTAGGGGCCAGTCTTGACAGACTCTGGGGTTGTGCGCCCATCTCACTCAAGAGGCCAGGGGCCAGCGCTGTCCGGAGACACTTCCGGGTCACGTGGCCAGCGTGACATCGCTGCTCTGGCGAGCCAGAGCTGCACACGGAAACACCGTTTACCTTCCCGCTAGAAAGCGGTCCCTATTTATCTACTTGCACCCGAGGGTGCTTTCGAACTGCTAGGTTGGCAGGCGCTGGGACTGAGCAACGGGAGCGCACCCCGCCGCGGGGATTCGAACCGCCGACCTTTCGATCGGCAAGCCCTAGGCGCTGAGGCATTTACCCACAGCGCCACCCGCGTCCCATAAGGTTAAACTAGAGAAGATTAAACCATACTGGAGGACAATTTAGACCAGGAAAACAAACAGTGCATGGGAGGAGGGTTAAATTTCCCTTTCTATTTTCATGGCCCCAATCCAAGTCTGTCATGGTTTCATTTATTCAACTTTTTATAACATTGAGGCTATGTGATCGTGTATCACCTATTGTCTGTTCTGATTTTGCCCTCAGTGTTTAAAGTAAAACTAACCTTTGCTGCAAAAAAAGAGAAACTAAAAAAGCTTTCTAGTTCTTAGATAGGTCCATATATCCATTTCATTGGAGTATACGGTTATAAGTTTGGTCCCATTTAAATCGCTTTAGCAGGAGTAAATTAGGACTGGTCAGTTTTGATCTAGCAGGCATAATGAATCCTGTTGGGATTGTATTAAACAGTAAAAAACCTAATCTTTCAAATTAAATCCAAATCAAATGCTTAGCCCAATAGTTGCAAAGATAATTCTGAATTTTTATAAGGGCAAAAATGTCCACTGGTAGTCATTAGTGCCTGAAAAAGATGCTCACACAGTTTAGGAAGTCTGTAAATTGGGCTAAACATTTCAGGAATATAAAAATTTAATTGGTCTCTTGTGAAAAAAATACATCATTAGTTTTGCATACTGGATTTGAAGTATTGCATACATACATTTGAAACTGAGGTTTGTTTTTATTATAATATGTTGCTACAATGTTGAGTGAGTGGGAAAGAAATTGGTTTGGATTGTGTTTGGAAACAATTTGTTGCTGTTTTATAACATGTAAGAATTTCTATGGAATCAGTACCTGAGAGTTTCTATTAAGGTTGATTTAAATGATGTACAAATACATATATTGTAGAAACTGCTCATGTGGAAGTTGCATTTTCTGAATATCCATAGTAGTTGGTCAGATATGGACCCTGGATTTGAATATTCCTGAATCGGAGCTCTAGGCAGCGAATAGAGACAAATAATCAGCAAGGTATAGTGGTTAAATAGTGGTTAGTGAGAAGTGATATGTTGCAGCAGTTAATGGAAAAATCTTTTGGCAAACACATTTGATTTCATTTTTATATTAAATCCCACTTTCCCATAATTGAGTTCTCAAAAGCCAATAAATATGAACTGGGTCATGGCCTAGAATATAAAAAGTTTGAGTTTTTGTGCTCATTCATTCTTTTTTCCTGTTTCTTCTAGGGGTTTGCTTGGGGATGCAGCTGGCAGTAGTGGAGTTTGCACGAAACTGTCTAAACTGGCAAGGTGTGTTACCTTCTATGAAAATTGTTCATTTAAAGCAGGGATGGGTGACATTTGCTAGCCAATGGGCTAGATCTCCCTGCCATGTCAATTTGACAGGTGGACAAAGAATTGTCATTTCCTCACGCTCATATTCATTCTTCTGCTGTGGGTGTACTCCTTATATTGGCCTTTAGCTTATCTTTATTTCTTGAAACAAGGACAAGTGAAGTGCTGTAATTTTGAACATATGTCTCTCTGTGGATATTAAAATTCATATGATCCCCCCAAACGTTTTGCTGATATGTGTGCCAAAAACCTCTCCTTCAAAATGACAAAGGTGCTATAATTCGTTTAACATCTTTAACATTTTAAAATTTATTGTGTAAAGTCCGAAAGATACAAAATACAAGGAATGCAACTTGTTCTCAGCCAGCAAATAAGGACAGTGCCATGCCATCACACCAGGCCACGTAGCCGATCAGGCTATGCTTACGTGGGCCAATCATTAGGACAGCATGAGCTGTCCACGCGTTGATCATGCTCCAAGCGGGCCTCCTGCTATGAAATCACCTTGCAACAATAAGAACTTTGCTCATGCTCTTATGTACAAGCAATCATTTCCCCACAAAAATGTAGTTGCTCTTTTTCTGCAGATGCAAATTCTACAGAATTTAACCCAAACACAAAGAATCCTGTTGTAAGTATTGAATTTCCCCTTATGGTTTTGATAGATCTTTTGTGCTGGCTACTTAACAATTGTGTCATTCATAGTAGCATTAAGAGAGGCTGAGAGTTTGTTCCTCTATAGCAGGGGGTGGGAAATCTGTGGCGCTCTAAATATTGCTAAATATTACTAGACTTCCATCTCTTCCAACCAGCACCAACCTGCCCAAATGTTGAGGGATTTTGGAAGTTGTAGTTCAGAGGGACACATGTTCCCCATATCTTCTTTATATCCAAAGAAATAATTGCACATTTGTTAATATACCATTTTGTATGTTCTGGTGCTCAGCTCCAACAGAGAAAACATTTTTGGCACTTTGCCCTGATTATCTCTGGTCTCAGTTGATGAGACTTTCTATTAGACAAATTTAATGGGATATCACCATTGCAATTGATCAAACTGTAAAGAGGTTGCATAACAGAGGTCATAGAGCAAATAAGTGAATCATTTGCAAATTGCTGATTGGTTTTGGATAAATCTGTTTAAAAAGATCATTATCCTGAGGATTAGTAAATGAAGAAGTAATAACAGTACTAATTTTAGCAGTTGCACGTGGTCAGAATAATTATGGAATTACTTTAATGTCAAAAACACCCTAACTATTATCATGCATTGATCAAGAGCTGACTAGTGTTCTGTATAGGATAAAGAGCCCATATTAAAGAATATGTCTCTGGTTGGACTTTTTAGATAGCTTTTGCCAAGCTCCCAGACTCTAAAAAGCCTTTGCATTAGGAGATGTACTCCTATTTTTAGGGTTCAAAAGCCAGCTAAAAAACAAGAACCAGAAGTTATGAATAACAGAGAATTTTACAGTGGAGAGTTGTAAACAGCCGGCTAGTAAAATCAGAATTATTTGGTGGTGGTTGGTGCCCATTGGTGCATTCCATAGGATGGAAGGCAGAGGAACCAACAGCTGGTGGAGCCAGAACCAGTGACCGACAGACCCAGTCCTAGACTGGTTATAAGCAAAATGACAGATGGGTGGCTGAGGGCAGACTGAGCTGGTGGGGCAGTGCTCCTTAGAGCCATAGCAGAGAAAGCTCATATAAAATGTCAACTCAGTGTAATGCAACAGTGAAAAGGGCAAAGTTTTTAGGAAAGGGACTAGATATATGTAAAAAGGAAGTATTAACCATACTTCCAGTTGCATATGCTTTGTGTAAACCCTTTAAATCTACTGGGTAAGATTGTGCATGGTTTTACCAGTCATCATACATGCATAGTTTGAAAGCAAATGAAGTAAATAAAGTAGATTTTTATTCAATGACATCCATCATTCCACAATGATTAAATTTAGTTTTAGAGAGATTCTTTGTACAAATATAATTGTAAATGTCCATAATAGGTTGGTTTGGGGATCTTGGAAGTACTTTCTGTCTGTCGTCTCTTCATTGGATGCCTTAGGAGAGCAAACCGGTTATTCCAGCCAAATTAGACAATCCTGCCAAACTGCCTAACTTGCTCATCAGTGCCTTGAAGTCATTAAAGTTGATTTTTCCATCTTTATCCAAGTCCGCGTATTTGGATATATCGTTGAGAGACATTGAACCCTGTAAGTTTTATTTGGGTGGTGGTAAGGGAGTGGAAAAGAAAGCAAAATAGTTTTATATACGATAACTTTCAGAATAGTGAGTTACGGAACATATTTAAGCTAAATTTTTTCCTTGAAACATGGTTATCTATACACAATTTTGAGCAAGCCTTTTCATTTCCTTATAGGCGCTGTACAGTTTTATCAGGGTCTATGTTGGGTACACCTATGAACAATTCTGGAACACTGTTTTTTTCCCCATCAGCCCCATTCTGTGTTCCTCTTCCAAGTTCCAAGTGCCTTTCTCTCAGGAGTTAGCGGCTACATTTGGTTTGGGAAAACAGGATGTAGGACCAGGTGTAAAAAAGCAGACCTGCCCTGTCCCTTACTTGGCCTGAGCGAATGGCCTCATTGATAGGTGATGGAGAACTGGGAGAGTGGGGTTAGAAAAGAACTGTAACTGCCCTTCACATCCAACATAACAGGCTTTTATTGGTTTCAAACACTGCCTTTCAAAATAAAAATATATAAATACAATTTTTTATATTTATTTATTTATTTATTTTATAAATATTTTCCCAAAGCATAATAGAAATATAAAATGAAAATATATCAAAGCAGATACCTATAAATCATAACTTAAATACTGAAACAGAAGGAGACATTTATAAAACAAACGTTGAAATACTTTGCTAACCAATATATGCAAAAGCCATTAATTATATTTAACTGTTTTCAAAGTTGTTTTTCAAATAGTTGTGACTCGCCCCGTGACCTTAGCGTTGAAGGGTGGGTAACAACTTAAAATACCAACGAAAACAATAATAATTGACTCTAGCATCACACCAAGATATGTAGCTTGAGTAAAGGGACGTTAAGAAGTGGGGCAGATAGGATCTGGCTTAGTTCACAAAGGCTCTCAGTGAATTAACTGAGTACCATTCACTTCTGTGGAAAAAAGACAAAGCACTGTACTTGGAGCAGTTAAGCTAGAAAGCTAAACCACTGAACTTTTGTTATGGTGCAAAATCTGCTCTGCTCTTGACACTTAGTGGCTCAGCCTCTGTGACCATTGCATACTCTCCCTCTAGCAGTCCTCTTGTACTGAACAGACAGTCTACAGAAAGGTATAATAGGCCAGGAAGGCAAACCTAACTCGCTGTGCCTTTAACATCACAGCCAAAGTATGCTTTGGTCCTGCCCAAACCTGCCTTTAATTTAGGGAAACGGCAAGGCAAATGTTAAAATCTGATGACATAAGATTGACATGAGACCCATATTAGTAGGCCTCCATTAGCCTGTGGCTGGGATTTTGTTATTGTTATAGAAACCAGACATGGCGTCTCTGTGCCCAGCTGCTTTTGTTCCAGGCCACAACCAGGATCACAGCACTGCCATTCACTGAACAAGTGCTTCCCAAGAACATTCGACAACTATTTTTATTCCTAGGCTCCTGCCACATAGGTTGCTTGTGGGAAAAGCAAGAGTAGATCTGTGGATGAAGAACAATCTCTTGGCTGTTGCTGGGAGGTGTGAAGGAACTTTGCATTGAATGAATGGCATGACCATGCTGCTGTGCGCCTTGTGAGAGAGGGTTTGGACTTCTGCTCACCACTCTACATGGGGCACAAAGATTGTACTACTCTGAGTAGCTGTACCAGGCACGCTAACAAAAATAAGATACATTTGCAGATAGCTCAGTCTACTTTTGCAGAGCATATTAGCATTTTAAGCATTTACTTTCGCACTACTTTTTAAAAAGTGCAGCTGCACCCTTTTTCTCATACTTTGTTTTATTAGCACTCTATGTGGTTGTTTGAGAGAGCACATTTATCTCTTAGTATTTTAGCTTTTGTGCTAGCAAATCCTGTTTGTGAATGTGACCTGTGGTGCACATTCTTTTTGTGGCATTCTTATCTACTGGGTATTATTATTTCTTTTAATATTTCTATGACTCACATTAAACTGAAAGACAGCGATTTCCCACCTAAGTGGGTATCTGAACATGTATTTCTTCATTGTACAAAACAAGCATTCTAGCCACTAGATTGTACTGATCCTAACAGCTCTGGTGAGTTACATTTTTTTAGCTGCGATTTTCCCTTAATGTATATTCCCACTGTCCTTGCTGAACTCATCTTTTGTTCCAAAACTATTATAAAAATTACTTTTATGTACAATTTATCCCAAATATTAGCTTTCACTAAATACCTAAATGAAACACTTACATTTTAGCAAGGAGCATATATTTTTAAAAGTACCTATTAATTGTGCATAGTTTTCTCTAGATTTCATTTTGAACAGAAATGGATAGACTAGACCAGGCTTCCTCAAACTCGGCCCTCCAGATGTTTTTGAGACTACAGTTCCCATCATCCCTGACCACTGGTCCTGCTAGCTAGGGATCATGGGACTTGTAGGCCAGAAACATCTGGAGGGCCGAGCTTGAGGAAGCCTGGACTAGACTCTTTGTTTCAGAAGGCACTGGAATGCTTATTATGATCTTAAACAGAACTTAAGCAAATTTGCTAACATTTACTCTATACACATGTATTAACCCATTCTTGTTTGGGCCTGTTCTGACATAGTCTTGTTTATATCCATTGAACACTTTGGGTGTCTGGGTTTTTTTAAAAAAAAATTATTCCTGCTGGAGGCTACCATATTAAAAACTGGATGCTACCATATTAAAAGAGAAAGAAAATTTTGAGGGCTTTATATTGTTGGCATATTCAGTAAGTTCACTAGGTAATTCTTAGAGCACCCTTCTGTTGTTCTAAGTCCTGACTTTGACATCTTTCCATTGTGGTTCTCAATTTATAATTTCCCCACCTATTCTGTAATTCAGTGACGCTATTTATGTAAGTAACTTAGAGAGGACTCTCGCCTCAAAAACCAACAACTAACTTCGGCTAAAATAATAATTTTGTTTTCAAAATTTGATATTATAATCAACTTCCTTTTCTCTAGCTGCTTAAGGTTCTAGCAGTAGCTAAAATTTCACCATAACACATTCATAGATTGCCCAGTGTTTTGTATAATCAAACCCATATATTTGTCTGAAGAAAGCCTTAAAATGTTAATTAAAATGTTTGAAAAACATTTTGATGGAGAGATTTCAATGTTTGAAAACATGATTTCATCTAAATTAAAACTTTTCAAGTGCGATCAACAAAAACAATCTAAATATGGCAAATATTTTTCTGAACAATATTTTCAGCATGTAAAGTAAAGACAAACATTCAAGCATCAGTGTACTAGATTTCTTTTTGCCTTGTTGCCTTTTGTAAAACATGCTTTTCTTAGGATCAGATTATCCTACTTTTCTCAGGTTGCCTAACAGCTACAAATACTGGTAATCATTATAGAAGCAGTTCACCAAAGTAAAGTCTCTACTAATTTCATTCAGAATTGGATAGGAAGCTACACAAATTATTACAATGAATGGAAGCTGTTGTCTATCTTACTGAATCATTCCCACATTGCTGTCCCTCCCCATCCCTCCCTTGCTGTCCAGTCATGTTTTAAACTCTTCAGAGCTTCATTGGACTATGTCCCTTGTTTGTCCTTTAGTGCAGTGTTTTTCAACCTATTTTGGGCAAAGGCACACTTGTTTCATGAAAAAAATCACGAGGCACACCACCACTGTGTGCGGAGAGGGAGATGTCAGAGCCCCGCTGCTCTCTATGTTCGCTCTCATCCGATCCCATCCGATCTGATCCCCACCCAGGACGGATGGAAAATAGGGTGGACACAGTCCGGCGCCAGCCTAGTGGCCGAAAATTTGACTTTTTTTTAAATCTTTCAAATTTTTCCCACAGCACACCAGGCAACATCTCTAGTGTGCCGCGGAACAGTGGTTGAAAAACACTGCTTTAGTGAATTGGATTTGTTTGGAAAATACCACAAATTAGATGAAGGCTTTGGTAAAAATTAATGTTATCTAGTTTAATTGGCAGTGCAATTTGGAAAGACTTACCAAAACATTCGAGAAGTGGCTCTGAATCAAACTTTTAAGTCCGTCCATGGAAAGCAGATGCTTGCTACCTTCTTTCATAGCATACTGAGTGAAGAGACTTAAGAGTTGGTCGCTATTAAATTCTGCCATATTTTTGTATATTCGAAAGCTGTAAAAGAGCAAACAAAGTTAACATATTTTGAAGTTTGTAGAGGGGAAATACATTGATTTAATACGACAGCTACATAGGTATGTGGAAAATGTAGTTTTATATAGCAATTACAATGAAGCCATTTTCTCTTAAGTTGCTAATTCTGCTCATACAACATTAATTGCAAGCTAACTGACATCAACTTCTGACATGTAAGAAGCTGAGGTATTTTCTCCTGTGGAAAAACTTTATCATGTTTTCCTGAAATATATTTTTCCTGGAAAGATAAAAACACATTTTTCTTTATACACTGTGGTGCAATGCATTCTGAAAGTAGTAGAATTGAGGACATTTATAGAAGACATCCAAAAAGACATAAAATAAATAAATCATAATTACCCAATACTCCAAAAGCAGAGGCTCTGCAAATGCAATGTGAGAAGCTCAGGGCTGAGGCATCCTTTTATGTCTCTCCCGCTCCACCCTGTTATACCTCTCACTCCGCCCTGATTATGAAATTTGTCTTTGCTGACAGATGTTGGATATGTTACATACTTTTAACATTCAAGTTTATTTTTTTAAAGAAGAAAATATGGTAATTGGATTCACCCTGCCGGTGTATCTTAGAAGCTTTGCTTTTTTCCTTTTCAGATGTGTTTTTGGGATAAGGAAATAGCTGGATATTGCTAGAACTTTGTTATATTTTTAACAGCAGCCCACGCTTTTGTCAGGTCTATATAGGATCTTTGTAACCAGGCACATTGCAGTATTACAAGTTTTTCCTGATTCCCTTCATTCATACTTGTAATACATTTGTGGTGTAAGTAGGAAATGCCACAGCATGCCCTGGCCCATGCCAGCTTTGGAAGGCCCATGTCTGATAGTTAAGTTTATATTGATAAAAAAAGCACTTACAGCAACTTCCACAGCGCATATGCACAAACATGCCTCTAGCCACCAAGCAACTGTCCCCTCACAGATATGCTCCCTTCAGCGCAGTAGCAGCAACGTGAGACCCCGCACCTCTGCTTATATTCCCTCACCTGGTGGGTTGCACACCAACAACCTGAGACTTCTTCTGCATGGAACTTGTTGCTGCTCTTCTTGCTTTAAACCCCTCCTGGTTCTCAGACGCAGTGGGGCAGGGGAAGGTGGGGAGTCTCTCGACCCATCTGTCGCTTGAACAGCCTCTTCTTCTGCCACATCCTGCACACCTTCACCTCCGACTCTCCCTCCTCCCCATGCCCTGGCTCCTACTTGCGGGTGGCGTCAAACCCCATAAGTCACTGGTCCCCTCTCCGGGGTCACTCCCTCGGTCCCCTGCCTCCGCCACACACTCTTCAGAGCCCCGTCAGTCCCTGACATAGCAATGCACTTAGCATAGCTTCATACTAGATAGCACACCTGTAGCCCTTGAAAACATCTATCCTTTCAAAGGAATTAAGTAACCTAGAAGAAGGGTTTTTTTCTTCCGCTGCTCTGCCTATATTTAGTTTTCAAACAGATTTACTGAGGGAACAAGAGTTTCAAGCACAGAGAGAGAGAGAGAGAGAGTGAGAGAGAGAGAGAATGAGTTATAAAATAACTATTAAGTCATCCTGATTTTACCACAATTCCATGTAGTTTTGTCATTTTAGCAGGAAACTAATAAGATACTTAGACAAATGGTTTTCAGAAGAGGTAGGTAATACAGGTAGGTGGCAGCTACCTGTAGTTTGTAAAATAATATTTTAAGCAAAGTATACTGACTTCATTGGCCGGTAGTAGTATATCAAATTTCAAATCTGAATTCAGGACAAACTAAGCTGATACTTTTAATGAATTCTCTATATCACTGGTTCCCAATTAGCTATTTACTGAGGACCCCCTATATTTCAAAGGCCAAGCCACAGACCCCCTACTCCATAGCTCCATGGTAGTTACCTCTGGAGAGCAATTTTTTTGAACAAAATGTGGGGTAGCCCCTAATAAGCAAAGGATTTTAGGTATATTAAAAAACAGACTAGGGCTGAGCGATACCTGGTTTTCAACATTGTGATATATCAGCAGCTAAACATCACAACATTCCGATATATCATGATGTCTGAAAAGGAAGATCAGGCATGGGGATGAGGGAAGGAACGGTCACAGATATCTGTTAAGAGAGTCAAGTAAGTATTTGTGAGGGAGTGGGGTGGGTGCCACTGCTGGTCTGCTTCAAGTTACTGCATTAACTGCACCTTATTAGTGATGATGTTTTAAATCTTCAGAACAACACACCTGTTTGTTGTGACAATGAAGAACACTGCTACTGTTGTATTGTTGGCTGCATAGCACTGATTTGTTACCATGATGATGCCTGCTGCCATTTACTCCCTGTTTATCTCCTCTACATCTAAACACCCCCACATTTCTCATAGGGCGTATGCTATATAAACTGGGTGTGTACATTGAATCTAGGCAGCTTAATGATTGGCCTAGGGCGCTAGGATATTTCATTCTGAAGTTATTGCTGGCCTAGAAGGAATATTGTCCTTTCCATCATTCCATTTCTGATATCTCCTGATAATAAGATCTAAGAAAACTTATTAATCTTCAGTTATAAACTGTTATTCATCTTGTGCATTTCTGTACCCCCATCTGTTGTATTGATAAATGTATTTACAACAGAACAAATCTTTGCTAACGAATTTATTTGCTTATTCTCAAAGCCTGCTCCAAAGGTAGTATGATGCTGAGAGACATGATGTTGTTTGACAGGGTTAAAGGAAAGGCAGCAGCTGCAGGAGACTCAGGAAGTGGGGCTTCTAATGCAAACAGGCAGAAGTATTGCATGTTTGGATGAAGGCATGCCAAGAGAAGCAATCACTATATAAAAGCTAGTTCCTAAGTTCCATCCTGCTCTGCCAAACTCAGACGGGTCCAACATTCATACTGTTTCATTACAAAATGTCATTTCTTCCTGTTATCAACTATAAAATCTACCTACAGTATACATTAAACTGGGAAAAACAGAAATTTATTTTGCAATTTTGGCAGTTTATGTATTGATGGGGGGGTGGGGATGAAATCACATGTACATGATCCGTAATGGTGTCCGTTTCCTAATCGTAAAGGTGATTCAATAATGTATGGAAGGGATGCTGTGGATTGTTTTAGGGATCCAGATTGGAGACCCTGTCTCAGATGTAGCTGCAGCTCTTTCTTCTCCAAATTTGGTGGATACCTTTTGGTTTGTGCAAGTTGAGGATGTGGACATAATTCTTGGGAAAGTGTGGTCAACTACATTCTTGCCTATCCTGGCTTACGACAGCACTTTAGGACTGAATTGCTTGGTGATAAATATCCCATTTAGTAAGTATCCCATTAGAAAAAGGAACAGATTTTTAAAATTAACAATCAGTCTCCAATACACCATTCTTAGACAACATATCTGAGTGTGTTGTGGTATTTCGCCTTGTAAAATCTGGTTTTGTTTTGTTCAGGTAATTGGGAATGGCAGTGAATAAAGGTGGCATTTAGTTCTAGTTTTTTTCTTTTCTTTTTTTTTTTTAAGAATAAAATTTACTGGTTTATTCTATAGGACAGAGTTTAATTATAGCACGGAAGCTTTCACCTACTTTTCATGAAATATCTGACCTCAGAGCCCTCCAGTTCTGTGCCTTCAGTGAACATTTCTTATAGGAATTCTATAAATGAGCATGAAAATGGTGGATGTGATTGGCACCATATCTTGTAATGATTGCAGTTCTGTAGTTGGTTACCACGACACCATGGTTTCTGGAATGAACATAATATTTAAGATTAAATATGGCACACAGTAATATTAGATGTATAATACTAAGTCTCACTAAGAGTAGACCCCTGGAAATCTCTACATAGGTTATTGATTTCAGTCATTTATTCTGAATATAACTCATATTGGATATCACCCATGGTAAACAGTCTAAGATAATCAGATTTGTACTCATGATAGGAGATACCTGGTTTAGATATCCAGAGCGCTGACAGATATAGTAGAACATATAGTAGAACTCCATGTCCTGCCTATGTGTTTCTGTTCTTAAGCACCACTCCCAACTCTTTCCATTCCATGTATGTGTCATGATGTACAATGAAGGTGTGCCTGCATCTCTAGATTCAGATGGCCTATTAGGAAAGAATCAGCAAAGTTCAAATTTTGAGGGGCACAGCATCCTTGCATTCAACAAAGGCTCCAGACACCAGTGACTAACATCATATTGCAGCTTCTATTGGTGCTCTTTTAAGCCTGGAACAATTAATCTATGGCGGCAGTCCTAAACTGGAGTGAGCCCCAGGGAACTTACTGGGGTGTGCTTTTGACTAGACATAGTTGGGATTGTGTTGTAATTGTCCCATGTGTCCTGTGAGTCAGCAGATGCTTGGATCTTAGAATGAAACCACCTATCCCTTCCTTAATTGTTTGTGGTTAATCAACTAATTATCTGTTGGCTGGAATGTCCACACTTAATTTGTGGTCTGTAGCAATTTATTTTAAACATAGGGTAATTCATATATCCCTTGGAATATGTAATTGTATAAACTTCTAGCAGGTCAAAGGACAAGAATGTAATGGGCTGGCCAAGCCAGGGTGACAAGGACCATAAGGAGGGCTCTAGTGGGTTGTGGGACCCCTTGCTGCGAGTGAGGGAATCTTTAAACGAATATCCCAGTGAGGGAAATCCAGGGTAGGGAGTTCCACATCCATTCTTTATACAACATGGGATGGGAAACTTCCGGCCTGTGGGCTCACAAGAAGGTCCTAATCTGGGCCCACAAGAAGGTCCAGTTTGGCCCACAAGGCCATTTCCCGCAAATCATTACTGGTGATGCTAGCTTATGGGGTGGGAACTTTTTGGAAAGTCTGCCCCATCCTGTTCTCTTCAGCTTCTAAAAAGGATATGTGTATGACAGGCTTTTTTTTTAAGGTCTGCTTTCTTTTTTATTTTCTTCATTGTTGTGTGATGGAGCAGTCGCTGCCAGAACCAGTGTGTGCTCTATGCCTTCCAGAGTTAGTGGTTAACTGGCTGGTCCATACCAGTGCTGTATCATTAATAAAAGACCACTCAATAGCCTGCTGCAAGAGATTACCAAGCGCTTTGAAGATAAAATTGTTAAGTTGCAGCTTGTGGTTTCAACATCAGTTGTTGCAGACGGAAGATGTGAACAGGAGACTTGTAGCAGTGAGAGGAGCTACATGCTGATAAAGTCTAGAAGTACCGTATTTTTCGCCCTATATGACGCACTTTTTCCCCTCCAAAAATGAAGGGGAAATGTATGTGCGTCTTATCGGGCGAATGCAGGCTCCTTGGCTTCAGCGATAGCAACGCGAAGCCTCCGAAGCCTGTGCTCCGGAGGCTTCGCATTGCTTCCGCTGAAGCCAGGAGAGTCTGCTCTTTGAGGCTGGCGGTGGGGAAAGCAGCGCTTCCCCCATTGCCAGCCCCAGAGGATGGGGGGCAGCAGGAAGGCAGGCGTCGCCTTCCCGCTACTCTCCATGCCTCCTGTGGGCTTTTGCGGCAGATGGGGGAATTCCCCCACCTCCCGCAAAAGCAGGCAAAAGCCGTGTGCTCTTTAAAGGGGCTCCGCGGCTTCTGCTGGCTTTTCTACGGGGGGGGGGTTCCCCCACCTCCTAGAAAAGCCCGCAGGAGCCGCGCACCCTTTAAAGAGCGCACCGCTCTTGGGGGCTTTTCCCCGAGGAGGGAGAAGGGACTGACTGGCCGTTTCAGTCCCTTCTCCCTCCTGGTCGAAAAGCCCGCAGGAGTCACGCTGGGCTCCTGTGGGCTTTTGCGGGAGGTGGGGGAATTCCGCCACCTCCCACAAAAGCAGGGAGAAGGTCTTGGAGTAGCGCACAGGCTGCGTGCAGCCTGTCCACTGCTCCCAGAACTGCGGGGGGGGGGGGAATCATATTTTTTTACTTGATTTCCCCCCCCCCCTGAAAACTAGGTGCATCCTATAGGGCGAAAAATACGGTAAGTGACTGACTCGATGGGTGCAGGGAATGGTTAATGTCTCATTGTGAAAGGGAGTCATTGAAAGAGGCAGTGGTGCAGCCCTGCTTGAAAAAGTCCTCCCAGGATCCAGAGGTCTAAGAAAACTACCACCTAGTCCCTGATATTTTCTTCTTGGGCAAGATGCTCTAGTGATACAGGTATGCCTTGAGGAAGCAGTTTATCTAGACCTGGCTCAATACGGTTCCAGGTTCATATTTAGCACTAAAGTAGCCTTGGTCCCCCTGATTGATGGCCTTTATTGGAAGACAGATGGAGTGGGAGTTGGTTCCCTGTAGTTTTTCCTTGACCTCTCAATGGTTTTTGACATGGTTGACCATGAGGTCCTTCTGGAATTACTCTGGAAGATGGTACTTGGAGGCACTGTACTGTGGCGGTTCTGCTCCTACCTGCAGTGCTATTTGTACTAAGAGACTGTTGCTCAGCTTCGTGGCTTTTGAGCTGTAAGGGTATTAGGTTCCATTCTGTCTTCTATGCTGCTCAACATCTATAGAAAATCACTCTGTGTTACCATCTGAGAATTTGGAGCACAGTGCACAGCTCTTATCTCTTCATTCCATCTGAATTAGGAGAAGCTGTGAAGGTGTCGGACCAGCATCTGGAAACCATGATGGGCTGGAAGAGGGATAATCAGTTGAAGCTGAATCTTGATATGATGGTGATACCGTGCCAGGGCATAGTTTGGGAGTACTCCTGGATTCCAGCTTGTCACTGGAGTCCTAAGAGGCTTCTGTGACTTTAAGTGCTTATGTCCATCTTAGGCTGGCTTGTAATTTGTGGACTGGGATAGCCAATGTTAGAAACTGAGATATGAAAGCTAGGAGCTAAGTGGAACCTTAATCTTAGGTTATGGGCGCAACCACAGAGTGTCTAGGTGCGCTTTTTTATAACAAGAATACAAAGCTGAAAGTGAATGAACAGCAGCTAAGATATTATGTTCATTTTTCACACGGTCCAGTCATCTCCCTGCCCACCCCCCTAATATTCTTAAGAGGGTCTCATCTCCAGTCTTCAGAGAGTAGCTGGAAGTGGGGCGGCAGAAAAAGGCCCTCCTTTCCTTCCACTCTGAAGTTTTAATCTGAAATCTTAGGCACAGTACTGCGCCTCAGAGCTCAGAAACTGTTGACGCTAATGAAGTTCCCTGTTGCAAAATGCACCTAGAACAATGGGAGTTTTGAACACTGAGTATAGCCTGGTCTCTGTTGTCCATACTCAGCTGATCTTCTCCCTGAAATACTATAATGTGCTATATGTGGGGCTACCCTTAAACATGGTCCAGATACTGCAGCTTGTGCAGAATGAGGCTACTATGTTCTTAAGTTGGACAACACGATGTGAATGTGTGTCACCAATCCTAAAAGTGCTGCTTTGGCTGCCAATGAGCTACTGGACCTGAGACAAGCTGTTAGTACTAGCATACAAAACCCTAAATGGCTTGGGGCCCAAGCACTTAAAATAGCATATTCACTATAAAATGATCTCATTGTTTTGTTAAGGAGGTTATAAACTTAAGCATAATAACACATAATTATCAGTAAAAAGACAATTAAAGAAAAGGTTAACAATTGGTAATTAACATTAACAAGTACAATGGTACCTCGGGTTAAGTACTTAATTCGTTCCGGAGGTCCGTTCTTAACCTGAAACTGTTCTTAACCTGAAGCACCACTTTAGCTAATGGGGCCTCCTGCTGCCGCCGCGCCGCCGGAGCACGATTTCTGTTCTCATCCTGAAGCAAAGTTCTTAAACCAAGGTACTATTTTTGGGTTAGCGGAGTCTGTGACCTGAAGTGTATGTAACCTGAAGCGTATGTAACTTGAGGTACCACTGTACAGAATAACTTGCCTCACCTTAATGCCAGTCATTAGAGTCACTGCCACTGAACTAGCAAGCTGCATCCATACACACATAGGTGCTGTATCAACCATCCTCATCCACTTGGGGGCCATCAGACCAAAGTCAGAGACCATTTTTATACTGAAATACCTAGATACAGAAGGGTAGATTTTACTTGGCTGATCGGGCCTTGAGGCAAATTTCCAGTACAAGAAGGTGCACGTGCTTGTTCGCCACACAGCCACTCAGCTGATTTCTCCACAGTCACGGTGACATTCACACCATCTTGTGTCAGACGCTCAGACGGCATGAAGCACTGTTTAATTGAATTTTTTCCTCACTGAAAACTGTCTCCAGTAAAGTCAGAATAAAAGCCACTTTCAAATGGGCTAGAAAAAGGGGGATTTCTTTACACCGTTCATGTGACTTATCCACATGCACCTGGAAGGAAAGTTTAAAACATGTTTTTTGTGGCAAGAAATAAGTCAGTTGAATACACGCTAAAATTAAATACATCTTAGGGTGTGGTTTCTAAAAGCTTGCTCTCTGAAGTCTGATAAGGATGGATAAAGTTGCCATCCTTTAACTGCCAAGAGTGGAAAAGGTCCAAATAACCCTTAGGGGCAAAAAGGGTGTGTGCTGCAGATAACTCTAAGAAGATATATAATTAAATTAGTGTATATCGTTTTGAGTTCAGTATGATTCTTTGGGCTGGCACATGCACGGCATTTTATCATTTTGCTTTGCTAAGAGGTTTTGCTGCTACATCTACACAATCATTAAAATAATTCAGTTACAGGTATGCAAATACCCAGTTGATCGTATCTAAAGCGTAATGTGAGATCCTATAGATATTGCTCTGAGGTAAAGTGCATTATATAAACCCTGGGGTAATGATGCATAAACACATAAACACATCAGAAATAATAGGAAAATGTATAAACAGTTTTGAATACAATGCTTGTAGAAAGTTATCTCCCCTGAAGATAACCTTGTGATAGTATATAACAATAATGGCAGTCACTTTAATTCGGACCCATTTGTAAAAGCAAATTTTCTGTCAGGCTCCAGCAGAGGGAGATATCAGAAATTTGCTTCCTCTTCATGCCTTTTTCCTTTTGAGTTGTGCCTTTTAGAATATAAGATTAGGGGAAGAGAGTACCTGTGTTTATTGTAGTATTTTTGCCTGAAGAGCAGATTAAAAATACTGCTGGTGAGGAAGTGCATGAGGATGCTCATCCATGTCCTGCTGAAGTGGCTGGCTGCATCTTTCGATTAATTAACTAGTTGTTACGTGTAACTAGTGTTTCATAAACAGCAAATGTAGGTCATCAGAGTGTGTTGAAGTGGAAAACATCAGATTATGTGTGTGTGTGTGTTCATTGTTCGTAGTAAGCCTGGAAAGAGCCAAGATTTAGGGTATCACAAAGTACGGCTCACATCCTAATTGGGATTGTTGAAACAGAAAAGTGGGTTGGAGTTGCTCCAGGCCCAGTTACCTCTGGCTGGAGATATATTCGTACAGAAGGAAGATGAGCACAGGAACACAAAGGAAGAAGTGGCACGTTGGAGGGGCTGGTGTTGCACAAGAGGATTGTAGGAAGTGAGCAGGAATATGAGAGTAGGCAATGGGTGCACCTAGTAAGGTTTCTAGATTGGTATACAGATGGTTAACTGGGAAATTATTGGGGGAAACGGATATGAGTTAAATTTGCTGGAGAATATATTGATAGGGAATTTTTCATTCGCCAGGAGAAATACAGTGGTACCTCTGGTTACGTACTTAATTCGTTCTGGAGGTCCGTTCTTAACCTGAAACTGTTCTTAACCTGAAGCACCACTTTAGCTAATGGGGCCTCCTGCTGCCACCGCGCCACCGGAGCACAATTTCTGTTCTCATCCTGAAGCAAAGTTTTTAACCCGAGGTACTATTTCTGGGTAAGCGGAGTCTGTAACCTGAAGCGTATGTAACCTGAAGTGTATGTAACCCGAGGTACCACTGTAGATATAAGTGGCATATTATAAAGCAGCATGAGATAGAATTCAAGTGAACCAATGTCGTCCTTATCCGATGAACCAAATATTTCATTGATTCCAATAAATGAATGGGCATGTATTAACTAAATATGGATGGAATGTGTCAGGTTTCAGAAACTTCAAAAGCTCATCTTTCAGTTCTTTTCCTTTTCCTTTGATAATGGAATCCACTTTTCACAATACTTCTTTTTAACTCAACTTTATGTATTGCTTACTCTCACATTACACTATACTACAGTAGAGGAAGTGATTGTAATCAACCCAAGTGAGATGTGTGAGGTGTCGGCTTTTGTATCACTTCTCCTCCTGTCATCACCCCAACCACACCCTGTGGAGCAAATTGTTCTTTTTAGCTCAAGTTGTTCTGCCCCATGCACAGCTACTATTCAGTTTAACAGCCTTACTGAAAGAAATATCCTGTGACAACTGTACCCATAATGTAATGATAGCTTAGAGAATAAAGCAGTTCACATTTGTTGACATGTTTTTATTGTCATAATTTTGTTCTCAAGCCTCAGAAAGAAACCAGTCTGTTACTTTAGGGTTTCGTCCTTTATGATTTTGTTTTGCTTTCATTCTAGAAATTGCAGTGCTCTTTCATATTCTTGTAGGGCATACTATTGGCTTCACCCTATTAGTTTGGCCATCACAGCCTCAAATTCTTCAAAACTGACTTCTCCATCATTATTTTTGTCCATCTCTTTGAATACGGCATCAATAGTAGAAGCCTGTGATTTTAATACAAAACAAGAAGGTCAAATCAATGGATGTCACCTTAGTGACAATAATTTTGCTATTTTCTCTCTACTTTGAGATTTGCTGTCTCTGTGAAGCAGTCCCTGGCTTATACTTACTCAAGTCACTGCGTGGTTCATTTTTAAAGTTTCTTAGCTTACCATTTGATATTTGGCTTTCCCAGTTGTTTAACAATGAGGCTCTATATAGATTGTAATCCTACACACACTCACTTAGACTAAGTCATACTCAGAGTAGAGCTGCTAAAATCGATGGACCTAAGTTAGCAATCTAATGGCTCTATTCTGAATATTACTTTTAAGATTCAGCCCATAATTTCCAATGTAAGAACTAAGTGCTTTAAGGATTGGAATGCCAGTTGTTAAATATTTTACTATAAATAAGATACTAAAACTGAAAATTAAAGCACTGGTGCTACAATTACAAGCAAATTTCTTAAACGTAATGGTCAGTTTTCCTCCGCCGTGGAGGACACCTACTGACATGCTGCTCATCTAAACTTCATCCCAACATTTATTGTGTCTCTGTTTCTGTGATGGGTTGCTTACAGTGTTAGTCCTGCTCAGAGTAGACCCATTGATAGCAATGAGCATGCCTAATGTCATTAATTTCAGTGGGTCTAGTCTGAGTATAACTTATGTGCCAATGAACCTCCAGCAAGCTATCTCAGGCATTGTGGAGTAAATATATATACATTAAATAAAACAATGTACAGTACATTATGGGACTATGAGTGCATGCCTCATTAGGAAAAAGGGCTTCATTCTTTAAATTCTGTGCTTCTGCAGTCTTGCTCTCTTCACCCCCAGTTAAATATTTGGCAAATATTACTTCTGTAATTGCTTTTGGACATTTCCACACACTTTCATATGCTGCCTCAATGAAACAATTATGGACTTGCCTTTGGTACATTTGGAAATTCCTTCTCAATTAATTCTTTCAGTTCACATTGGGATAGTTGATTAGGATCACCCCCTTTTGAAGCATACTTGGCAAAAACCTTTCTCAGTTCTTCAGTAGATGTCTTGGCCATTTTATAGAACTCCTGAAAAGGTAATGTTCCAATGTGCTCAAATTAGAAATAAAGAAAAGAACACACAAGTAGAATAAGCTAACAAAAAATCACCACAAAAGAGGATAGAAATATGCAAATCACTTGGTTATTATTTATATTTCACTCTTCTATGAAAAACTAAACAAAGTGACTTACAAATAAAAACAAAATCAAAAGATAACAAAAGCAGTCATAACAGACAATCAGGATTGTTTAAAAAACAGTGCAAATAACTTTGTTTAAAACTGTTATCTTCAACAGTTTTCTGTACATGTTGCAGCTTCTGTTTTTCAGTCTTCCACAATTGCAGCTACAGGGCAAATTCATATATTTAAACCCGTTACCTTATCCTGATCAAATTGCATGTCCATTGATGGCCCCACACATTTCTGTTTGCAATTTGTATGCAGCCTACTGACTGCCTGAACAGATTTATTGCAGCAGAAAATATATGGGTTTCCCCCCCACATTTATTCAAAAGTTACAATACAGCTTTGTCCACTGTCATAATATCACAGAATGATCACTTCATTCTTCAATCCCACATCTCTGTCATGTTGGCTCACTAAATACCCTCAGTAGGAACCCAACTACCAATCTGGTTTACTAGACATTTTCAATCAATATATCCCGTCCACAGACACGTCTGCAATGCTGTTGGCATTAAAATACCCAATTCTTCAGTGTTTTATGATGAAGACTACCTACAGCTGCACCAGTATGAAGCAAAAGCAATAGAGTAATGTATTTGAATTTACATGTTACATACTCAGGATGAATGCAAGGAGAAGCAACATTTTGAACATAGTTTTTATCTAGAACAGTATTAGAAAGATTGGGAAGCAGGTGATCAACACAGAAAACAGGCGAGCAGCAGATAAAATATGGCATGATATATGGCATGAAGAAATAAAAGTTAGAAAAATTGAATTTCCTGATATCCCGGCTTTCTGCCTGCCACTTTGTGGAGGCAAAAAAACCCCCACCTGGTGATACCCACTCACTCTACAATTTCAAATTACTCCCAATTAAGTGTGTTTTAGGAATACTAACTTGGAACTTCATCTTTTACAAAGTTCAGTTCCCTGATCCAGCAAGGGAATTGTAATGATCAGCTACAGATGGGCTATTCATTGTTGGTGGGGATGTGCAATCCTAATTCTATTGAACGGTTTAAGAAAGGTGCTTCCATAGCCACTGTCTCACATTGTTAATTCTAACAATAACATTCTTGTAGCATGATTATAATAGGATTTGAGCCATTGCATTTAAGCAACTGAACTCTGTGGAGGATTAGTGCTAGGGCATACTTCGTGGTTTTTCAATTCATGCCCCTCAGAAGGGGCCTTTGGGGGGTGAATATTGTGCACGCACCCCCCCCCCTTTATAGGGGGGTTGCTACAGGTTGAAAAAAATTACACAGCTTTTCATATGGCATTCCCACAATGCAATACTATATAGTAGAATTGCATGACAATACTTGCTGTTTTGTTAGCAATGGCATCTCTAAATAATAAGTTATACCATACTGCCAATAGTAAAGCAATTTAAATATGGATATCAAATGATTTCAGAACTAGTTGCAAGTGCCAGTTCTAAATTAATTTGTGCTGCAGGCTAAAAATGGGGCTTGCTTTTCAGACTGAAAAGATGAGTTTTAAATTGGATAAGAAGTTACAACTTGGTGTCATGCAGGGTAGTAGCCCAAGACTGAGTAAACTACAGCTTCCATGGCAATTATTTAAAACAAGCATAGATTGTCACATGAAATTCAGATCTTACTTACCTTGCTCTGCAAACCTAAAACCCCCTGAAATTGTCAAGGCAGCTTTAAAAGACGCAGCTTGAGACTGGCATTCTTATAGTCATCTGAGGCAGGAGTGTCAACCTGATTGTGAAATGTTTGTGTTGTTTGTTGCTATTAACAATAACAATTAATAGTTTAAGTTTGTTTGTACTTCTTTCCCATGTCTTTGTTTCAAAATTCCTAATTATATTTCTGCAAGAAAGAACTCCCTTTGACTAGGGTTGCCACCTTTGTTCTGGCAAAATACAGGACGGGGAGGGGCGGGGCGGTTAGGGCTGATTCTCCCCCCCCCCCAAAAAAATCTGGTGCTTCAGAGCAATCCATTGCAATCTACTGCAGCCTAACAGGATGGCCCCTGGAATTTGACACAGAAAATGCCTTTTCCCACATGGCCACCTCCCAAACCTCTGAGGACAGTGGACCTAGCAAGAGAGTCCCTCTGTACACCTGTAGATATTTCAGATATTTGTGACCCAAGTTGTTTAGGGCTTTAGTGTGAGCACAGTGAATTGGGCCTGGAAACAAACTGGGATCCAGTGCAACTCTTTAAAAAGGTGACAAGAGTTCTATATGGAATCTCAGCAAGTAATCTGGCAAATTGAAGTTTCTGGGTCGTCTGCCAGGGCAGCCCCATGTAGAATATTGTGGTCAAATCATTTCTGTGTATAGATTAGCATTAGTGAAGGGTTTGTTATCATTTTGGTGCTAAGCAGGTTTTTTCCAATAGGCTAACTTTTTTCCACTAGGCTAACTTTTCCACTAGACTAACTTTTCACTCTTTTAAGTTGTTGTGAGTTTTTATTCATGTGAGTTTTATCTACCATTATTTTAGAGTTGTCTATATTTTTACAGTTTTTAAGCTATCCTTGTCATGCTGGTGGGCCACTGAAGGACAGGAATACATTTCAGGGGGCAGGAAGGATATTGGCTACAGATGCTTTGAGCTTCCAAGCTAAGAAAAAAAAGTAGATTTTTCTTCTTATCAACATTATTCTTATCAGGTTATGTCTTTAGTGTTGTATCAGCCGCTTGCTGTTATGAAACATCTAATACTGTTTTCATGAGAGTGAATGGTGTTTTCTTTGTGTTGAATTGATCCTCAACCATATTTGACAGAAATTTCATTAGTTCATATATACCCTTTGTGTGTACATGGGAAGTGGAAGAGTAAAATCGCCATATGATGATACACTAAAATCTCGATTGGGCAAAAATCTTTTAGTCTCTTGCATTTTAAGTTTCAGTCTTAGCAAAATACTTAAATATGTTAATTTAAATTTAAATCAATGTAAATATTATTTGAAATCACTTGGTCAACTCACCTAACACAATGTTGCGGTCTTTTTTTTTTTTTTTTTTTTTTTAGTTTTATTCTCCCTTTCTGCTTAAGTTTAACTGGGTCAGGCCCACTTTTTTCTGGGAAAGGATTTCTAAAACGCAAAAGATCCATATAGTAAATACACAGGGCGCTACACCTTCATTAGAGCAAAGCACACCCATTATACTGTCAGTAGCTGTAACATAAAGAACAGAGCTAATGTTGAAACTCTTCCCTGACCCTCAACATCTCAGTTTCAGTGGTAGTATCATCTGTGGGTTGAACCTATTTTTATTGTATACAATGTTGCTGTACTAGAAACATGGGAAGATTTATGGGCATGCAAGGTGGTGACCCAAGTGCTTTGTATAGCATAGAAATAATGTAAACCAAAGTAAATATTTTTCTTCGTTAAGGTCATTGACATGCCTGAACACAATCCTGGAGACATGGGAGGAACAATGAGACTAGGGGAAAGGAAAACTATCTTTAATACAAAGGACTCTATCTTAAGTAAGTCTTAAGTTCTTTGGCAGATGTATTTGCTTCTGTGATATATATATATATATTTAAAAACCCATATCTGTATGTAAAAATAATACATATTCATATAATGTTTGCGGGCCTTAAGTGTAATAATGGTTTGATTCAGTACCTTTTCTTAATATTTAGTTATGATCATGGAAAAATAAGGGACCTAATGTGTATCATCCAAAAAAGTAGCAAGTAGCCATATTCCCTTTTCTTCAGAAGTCCTGCTTTTTAATATACGGCACAGTCTTTATGGTTTAATAAGACCAACTAATATTTGTTGACCTGTTCAGATTTCCAAAAAGTGTGCTTCCCTTGTAAAGCATAAATCAAACGCCCCCTGCTTTTTCGAAGTATCAAGCAGCTACACATGTCTCTTCATTATGTAGAGGAGGACAGGCGAAAAAAGAAAACCATAAGAAAACCATAAGAAAGCACAAAGCACCTCGTTTCCCCCCCTTTCCTTTCACGGCTGTAGTTGTTGTTGTTGTTGTTTAGTTGTGTCCGACTCTTCGTGACCCCATGGACCAGAGCATGCCAGGCACTCCTGTCTTCCACTGCCTCCTGCAGTTTGGTCAAACTCATGCTGGTAGCTTCGAGAACACTGTCCAACCATCTTGTCCTTTGTGCCCTCAATCATTCCCAACATCAGGATCTTTTCCAGGGAGTCTTCTCTTCTCATGAGGTGGCCAAAGTATTGGAGCCTCAGCTTCACGATCTGTCCTTCCAGTGAGCACTCAGGGCTGATTTCCTTAAGTATGGATAGGTTTGATCTTCTTGCAGTCCATGGGACTCTCAAGAGTCTCCTCCAGCACCATAATACTACGGCTGTAGTAGGGACCCTCAAATTCCAGAAAACAATTCAAATACCTTCAGAAAACCAGTCCCGGTTCTTTCGGTAGTTGATTGATTGCAGCCTATTTGCATATGAAGCTTCGGGAGTGCCTCTTGATTAACACCAATTATCCAGATTAAGGATGAACCTTCCGCAAAGTAACAGAGGCTAGTCCACGATGGGGGCACACTCCCAGATCGCTCCCGTTCTGCCGTCCAAGTTGGCAGACACGGGATTGCACGACACTGGGATGCAGTGGACTTCCCAGACCCCAGTGGAAAACACCAGGAGGATTTATGCCTCATGGCCTCCCTTTCCACTGCCTGAAATTCTTTGAAGCCCCTGGAAGGGCTATGGAGAACAACTTCTATTGAATTGTGGGCATGGCTGGAAACCTGTAGTTCACATTCTAAGTTGTGCACTAGCCAAGCACAGCCTGCCTACAATCTGGCCTTTATTAATGTTGCATATTTGTTCTGACTTTTCCACCCCAGGTTGAAAAAGAGTACATTCACATGAAAACTGGCTTTAAAAAAATTCCATCAGAATTGTGGTCGAATAAATATCAAACATAGGCTGTGTTGCATTTTTCAACATTCAAATTCCAAAAAATTAGGGGTGCTAAAAAGCTGTAACATGACTTAGGCATTCAGAGAGTATTTTGGTTACATTTATATATTTAGGTAAGTTTAATGTGTGTAAAAATGCATACAAATAATTTAAAATGATTGCCAAGCACTTGAAGTTGTATTATTATTATTATTATTATTATGCATTACCTGACACTTTCAGGTGGTAAAATTAAAATTCTTTGCTTTTATGGAAGCAGTTCATGTGCTCCTTCATCAACCATAGATTACAGTGGTGCCTCGCAAGACGAAATTAATCCGTTCCGCGAAGCAAGCCCATTGACAGCTTAGTGGATTAGCGCTATTAGCGGTTTAGCAGCTTTTAGCGATCAGCTGATAAGCGGCTTAGCGGCTTAGGAAAAGGGGGGGAAACGGGGGGAAAACCCGCAGGAACTCGCAAGACATTTTCGTCTTGCGAAGCAAGCCCATAGGGAAATTTGTTTTGCGAAGCGCCTCCAAAACGGAAAACCCTTTCGTCTAGCGGGTTTTTCGTCTTGCGAGGCGTTCGTATTGCGGGGCACCACTGTACCAAGCTAAACGTTATCCAATCACAAAATTAATAGCAGATTTGAATTTCTCACACCCAAAAACATATTTTAGGACCCCTCATTGAAGAAATTAGCAAAAATTAAGTCTTGCCTGCTAAAATAACACACTGTAACACACATGCCACTGAAGATAAGAACTTGTCAAATAACAAACCTATTAAGCTATTCATTTTCATGTAAGCTGTATAATTTCGCCTTTAGGCAGTATTGTTTTTGACAAGTAGTTCTAGAAGCATAATCATAATACTTTGAATTTATAATTAAAACACTGGTATTAATTAGGAAGACATTGTTAAGGAGGCATTTAACTCATAACGTGAGGAGTGTAATCCCTCAGCCCTCCCGGAAGAGGCACTTATAGTTTCTGTGAGAGATGGAAGCTTCAGATTCCTTTCCTGTTTGTAAATAACTGGATTGGGTGGGGGACTAACTTGGAAAAAAAGACAGAAATTGCATGACTGCGTGATCATTTGTTTAACAGATTGGTGGTTGTGGAGTCAGTGAAATGCCCCCCTGCTTTTGTTGACCTGGGGCATATGCTTGTTTTAGATATATCAGTTTTCTAGCTCCTTTATTCATGATCTTATTATTGTAAGGAAGCTTTGCTTCAAGGCAAAGGAATAGTTTTGGGTCACTGCAGTAAGAGTGCCTCATTCACTTTCTCCGAGACTGGCTGGCCATCTCCATGGGAGGTTTTGTGACGTCCTTATGACTTTCCTTTGTCGTGGCCCCTCATGTCATCCTATCTCCCTCTGTCCCAGGGACCCTGGATCTGTGAACTTCTGGAAAGTGAGGTTGACCCCTGAACTCTCATGCCATTTCACTTTTTAAAATAGTAGTAGTTGTAGTGGGTAATACTTTAAGATGGATGGGCAAGCTTAGTGTCAGAGCATCTTCCTTATTTGCTGAAGGTCCCAGGTTCTGGGGAGCCACTGCTAGTCACTGTTGACGGTGCTGAGCTAGATGAACCAATGGTCTGACTCTGTATAAGGCAGCTTCCTATGTTCCTGGGCATTCTTTCTGCTGAATTTCACAAGCATCCAAGATAGCTGCAAAGAAACTATATTCCAGTTTAGGCTTTGCCACAAAAAGGGAAGTAGAGAAAATAATATGAGCTGCAGAACAAGGGACATGACATAGAATTTGACACGAGGTCTCTTGAAGCTGCACTTCTAATCCCCGTCTGACATGTCTTAGATACATGCTTCATCATCTTCAAAAAGATGTATTTTTGAAGTATTTCTCTTTTATTCCAGTCCTCCTTCCCCAATTTCTTAAACTCTACATATAACCCCAATCTGCTTTTTGTCCTTGTTTGTTGTGTATATTATAAGATGCAGGAAGTGTCTAGGGGAGATAGGGAGCCCTAAAGTTTGTTTTAAAATTCTAATGATCTTCCTTGCTTATCTTTTAGATATGTTCAACATTGTCCTGCCACATTACATGGCTAGACTGCATCTATTTGAATATCTGTGTTCTTTTATACGTAATTGATTGGAAAAATATTAGATTATACACAAAAATGTTATTTTTACTTGTAACAGTAAAGCAGAAGTAACCCTTTAAATGTATTTGTAGGGAAACTTTATGGTGACGAAGTTTTTGTGGAAGAACGGCACAGGCATCGCTATGAGGCAAGTAACTGCTAACATAATTTTTGCTGTCTATCAGCCATGCTCAATTTGGAGTCAAGGCAACGCCACCTGTCCATTCCATCAGGTTTTCACAGTAAGGCCATGAGAACTATTACCTAAGCCTGTATAATACAGACAAATGTAGGCTTTAAAGGGGTGTGGTGGAAGTGTATTTTATCAGCATTTCTCTTCTCTGGAATGGAAAGTCTTCATAGAATCTGCATAATAAGTCTAAACAATAAGGTCTTATGGACTACTGCTTGAGGTGAGGCACCACATACCCATTCAACAAGGAAAGTCCCAAACCTTACTGCAAATAAACCCAGTGCAAGGTGGTGTTTCCTTCTGTGTGCTGTTCCTTAAATATGGAGGAGGGGATAAAATCCTTCACATAGGGGTACAATCCCAAAAGAAGCTAAAGAAACACTTGTCAGGCACAGTGAGTCTTTATGAAGCAGAGTCCACTGGAAACAGAGTTGCAGAAAAGAGTCCAGGGTCATTCAGGCCCTGAGTTTATCACATCAGTATTGATACTCAGAGCCACCTGAAATTAGGGGTTTGAAGGTTTGAGAAGAGGCACCCAGATAGGCACTCTAAAAACTTAAGCAGAACGTCTACCAGCAAAACTAATGAAAATGCACAAAGGAAACTCGGAGAAAGGGAATCATGGAGGATGGAGGGGAGACTCAGGTGGGAATCAGGAGATTCCGGACACTCAGTTCAGAGATACATTTTATAAAGTGCCTCTTCAAAAGGACACATGAAAACTCAGGACTCTCCATAACCAATCAACAGCATTGCTTCGAAAAGATGAGGAACTGAGGAAGATTAAGCAACACGGTTTCAGGAGGTCCCATGCTATTATACGGAGAGTAGCTGCCACTGATCTAGTGCCTACCAGAGGTATTGAACTGTAACCACCATCATTCCAGACTGTTAGCCATGCTGTCTGAATCTGATGGAAGTTGGAGAGAGGATGGCAGAGGGTGTGGACACTGCCTCCAAACTGGATGGCAGTTTGGAGAAGGATGGCAGAGGGGGTGGACACTGCCTTGTCTCTTTTAATAGGGTTAGGTGGGACATTTTCAAGTGTACTTTGACTCAGCTTGCTAGATATTTTCCAGACTAGCTAACATTTGCAGACAAAAACAAGCCTTTGAGGCAAGCTGCTTCTGAGAGGACGCATAGAACAATAGCAGAATACTGCTCTCTGGCAACAAAGGACTTAAATACAGTTTTTTTCTGATTCTGTTTGTTTTGTTACTAGGCTACACAATAGTATACAGGCAAAGACAGCTTTCTTTCTTTCTATCCATTGTACTTCTTGACATTGAGTGTTTTCTCTCTCTTCCAGAAAGGATAAATGAGTATTTCCTTTAAAACTGATTCCCATATTTTGTACTACCTGCAAATTGCAACATTTGCTGATTGCTGTTTTGAAATCCATTGTCTCAGTTTAAGGTGCTGTGATTGAACCAGGATTTGGTAATCATCAGTGCCTTTCAGGATTTCTTCCATTCCTGTTCAGCTGGATATCCAAATGGAGCAAATGCTATTCAGGAAATCCTGTATGAAGTTTCACCATTCCAAACCTGGTTTCAAATGGTGGTTTGGAGACAGCTTTTGGCCATAGCTTTCCTGATGTGGACGTCAGGCCAAGCCATGTTTGAGCAAAGGGGTATCTATACACAAGGGGAAGAAGGGGGAGTGCAAGTGTGTGTGGCACACACAAATACCAAACCATGGTTTGGACATTATGTCTGAAACAGTCTTATCATGTTATTGTTAGTCCTGAAAGCTTTCTTTCATTAGAACCATCCAAAAAGGTATGTTTCAGCAAGAGAGAGATTGTTGTAGCACAGTAACCATCTATATGCATTGCCAATACTGATTCATATGTGGATGCACATCTCCACCAGTATTGCAATTTTCATCTTAAAAGTATGTTTATCTTCTCTCTTTTGCTTTGCTCTTTCAAAGGTGAACCCTGAGTTGACTCACTTCTTTGAAGATAAAGGTTTGAGATTTGTTGGCCATGATACTGAAGGGAAAAGGATGGAGGTCATTGAGTTGAATGGTAAGGGCTTTGGTTTTTAGCTGCGGCATTCTCATATATAGGAAATGGAGGGTTCACTGTACAGAACCACACCTAACAGATACACACTGGAGAGGACTTTTATCTGCAGTTCTCATTCGGTCTTCTGTTGAAAAGAAGGAAAGCAGATTTCAGTTATTCCAGGAAGCCACATTTGTGAAGAGGGAATTACACTGTTTTGAGCTATAACTACTCTATTTTCAAGTAGCAGCTGGTCAAATGGTAGGATGCATGAACCTGTAGAAAGAAAGTATGCTTCTTAGTTAAAAAACCAACAACAAAAAACAGCCAGGCAGGCTAATTTTGGAGGATATGTTCCACAGTCTGTTTTGCTCTAAGGGACAATGGGCTGGAAAGAGGTACAGAAGATGCCTTGCCTTGGTGGTTTTATATAGCCCAGACACATCAGCAGACACCCAAAAAAATGGCTGATTGCTTTCTTATGGCACATTTTGTGGAGACACAATCATTGTTTTAGCAACTACTCAGCTTTAAATGTTCCTGCAGATGTTTCAAGTCTAAATTGTTCTTAAGGAAAATGTTCTTAAGGATAGACCACTCACAAAATGTCCTGCTTATTTATTTGAAATGTCTATATATTCGTTTTTTCAAACAAAACTCCAAAGTGACTAATCACCAGTATGCATATAGATTGACTTACAGCCATTTAGTCATGGCTATTTACACTTTAAAGGTGTTGCTGCCCAATAAGGTATGTTTACAACATATTTTTATTTACTGCTAACCACAAAGTTTGAAATCACTGTTTTAAAGCAGACAGTGTAAAAGTCTTGAATTCCAGGCACTGACATTTGTCAATACTTCACATTTAGGAATATACATATCCTTTGTCACAAATGTATGATACTGATATTAAAAACTGAATTATTGCAGAGATACTAGCTGTCTGTAAAAACAAAAATGTAAACTTACCTGATTATGAAAGCCTGAAGCCTATGATGATTAAATTTGGCTCCAGGATGTGACAGAAAGAATTATTTCTATAGTCTCATGCTGATATGGCACAAAACGTAGGTTGTCCTTTTGGGGGTATTTCAAAACCTCTAAGAAAAAACTGTCTAAGTGCATTTGTTTTATTTCTGCTATATTGTTTCTGATATACATACTGAAAATAGTTCTGCACAGATCTTGATAAAATATGACAGTGTTGTTAAACACTGCTGCTATGAAAGAAATAACATAAGCAATGCTATATATATATATTTTTCCTTTGTCACATTCATATCAAATCATATCATCACATACAACTTTGCTCATACCGAGCATCGACTCCCCCCCCACTCCCTGACTTTCTTAAGCAATCACAATCCTCTTCGCATTTCTAGATCACCCTATTTACCTTCTTACTATACTTTTAAAAAAATTCTTTAGTATTTGTAAATCAGTTTCAAAAATTATCATTACAAAATACTTTAAATCAAACCTGCAAATGTTCTCCAATTTTTTCAGTATTCTTTCATATATTGTATAAATTTACTCCAGTCCTTTTCAAACAGTTCGTCATGCTGGTTTCAGATTCTCCCTGTCAGTTTTGCCAGTTCTGCGTGTTCAATCATTTTTATCTGCCATTCTTCCAAAGTAGGAAGTTCCTGCTGCTTCCATTTCTGGGCTAAAAGTGTCCTTGCAGCCGTGGTAGCATACATAAACATATTTAAGTCTACTTTTTAATTTCTTCTCCCACAATAGAAAAGCCTCCGGTTTTTTAATAAAAGTATATTTAAATATCTTTTTCAATTCATTGTATATCATATCCCAGTAGGCTTTACTACACATCCACCACATATGGAAGAAATTCCCTTCCTTCTACTTGCATTTCCAACATGCTTTATCTTGAGTTCTATACATTTTAGCAAGTTTAGTTGGCATCAAATACCATCATCTTCATTAAATTTTCCTTAAAGCAAGCAATGCAATCCTTAATGGTTTTCCAGAATCTGTTTTGGGTGGCAAGGCAAAGTATGCAAGTTTTGATATGCTTGTGGGGTGGGGTGGAGTGTTTATTCTACCGACTGAAGCGTCTTTCCCTTATGGCAAGTGTTTTTCAACTGAGAGGCCTGTGTTGAAAGCAAAAAGTAGCTAATTGCAAAAAAAGGGGCTGAAGGTTTCACTTCCACTATTGTTACCTCTCCAGCCTCACAGCACTGATGAGCATTTCAGAGGAGGAAGATAATTGGGTGGAAGGAAGAACTAAATGGAATATGGTGGTGGGAGGGTGTGGCTGGCTGAACAGAAACATAGATCCCACTGCAACATTTTGTTGCATATCCCACTTATACTTGCCTATATTGCAGTAAGATTTATAACAAGATAATTTCTGTGATGTTCTTTGAACCGTAAAGCTATCTAAAATTTACAGACATTAGCATTTATATTTTAAATGCCAACTACAGTGGCACCTCAGGTTAAGTACTTAATTCGTTCCGGAGGTCTGTACTTAACCTTAAATTGTTCTTAACCTGAAGCACCACTTTAGCTAATGGGGCCTGCTGCTGCTGCCATGCCGCCGGAGCACGATTTCTGTTCTCATCCTGAAGCAAAGTTCTTAACCTGAAGCACTATTTCTGGGTTAGTGGTGTCTGTAACCTGAAGTGTATGTAACCTGAAGCGTATATAACCCAAGGTACCACTGTAATATAAGTAATTGTAATTTAAATGGTTTGTAATATTATTAGTGTTATATGTTTGCCTTTTAACTTTTTTTTTTTTACTTTTCTCTGTGATTTATCTGTAGATCACCCGTATTTCATTGGTGTCCAGTTCCACCCAGAGTTTTCCTCAAGGCCTATGAAGCCATCGCCTGCCTACCTTGGGCTTTTGCTTGCTGCAACAGGGTCTCTCAGTGCCTACTTGCAACGCGGATGTAAATTGTCTCCTAGGTAACTTTGGTTTTTTTTGTTTCGTGTGATGGATACTTCATAAAAAGCCTTCATGATTGATGTGCAATTCCAGAAAAGCAAAGTTACTTTTGAAGTGTTTATTATTAGTTATTATGTGTACTAGAAAAGTTCTGAATAATGATTAGTTTTAAGACGTCATTTGATGAGTTGATATATTGCTTTTTCTATGAGAGCCAAATAAACGTAGAGGTTGAGAAACCCACCCCTTAATCCCAGGCAATTAATTAAGTCATGATTGTCTGCAGGGAACAAAAGCTGATTATCTTAAAAGATTTCTGGATTTCTAACTTACCTTTTTTATTTATGGAAGTTTTGCAGGAAACAATTACTTGGATTCAAAGATCTCACTAAATAAGTAAAATATACTTCCCTGGAGATTGGGAGACGGGGTGTTACTGACCAAACACAGAGGAAGAGGGACCCTCTAGAGCAGACCTTTCCAAACTTTTCCTGTTGGTCACACACTTTTTAAACATGCATCATTTTGCGACACAGTAATTCAGTTTTACTAGCAAACCAGGGGTTAAACTAACCCCTTTCCAGTCCTGGGAGGAGCGCGATGTGTGTTCATACAACACACCTACAGACTGCAGCCAACACACTAATGTATTGCGACACACAGTTTGAATAGCTCTGCCCTGGAGTGAGGGTTTAGGGCTGCAGACAGTTGAAGGAGAAGATTGGCAACACCGCCACCCCTTATGAGAGCAAGTACCTTTTTTCATACAAAATCCTTAAGATTATTAAGATTATTTATAATTTACACCCTTAACTGAAATAATAACAATTTGTAACAACTTATAATCACATTCGGGATGCTGGTGGCGCTGCCACAGAGCCTAGGACTTGCCGATCAGAAGGTCGGTAGTTCGAATCCCCGCGACGGGGTAAGCTCCCGTTTCTCAGTCCCTGCTCCTGCCAACCTAGCAGTTCGAAAGCATGTCAAAGTGCAAGTAGATAAATAGCTACTGCTCTGGCGGGAAGGTAAACGGCATTTCCGTGCGCTGCTCTGGTTCTCCAAAAGTGGCCTAGTCATGCTAGCCACATAGCCCTGAAGCTGTACGCCGGCTCCCTCGGCCAATAAAGCGAAACCCCAGAGTCGGTAACGACTGGACCTAATGGTCAGGGGTCCCTTTTTATAATTATGTTCAGTCTAGAGCCATATCTAAACAATACTGTGTTTTGTATTATTAATTTGTAACAGCGATTGTAAATTGTAACAGACTTCCAAAATGCCGTGCTTTTTATTTCCATACAGAAATTGGTTGCTTTCAGCTGATAATGTTATATCTGTACCGAGATATAAAAGAAGAGAAATGGCTTTTGTATAATAAGAGATAAAATATATGTTCTTGAATTAATTTTTGAAATTACATATTAACCATGCTATTAACTTCTAAGTAAGTGTGTTTAGGATTGCAGCCTAAAATACCTCGACATGCTTTTTCACGTGCTAAAATTACGTGCCCCACCCCCTTCTCCTCCCTTTCCAAAGCAGGAAGAGACAAACCAAAGTATTGGCTCAGTATTGTGTACAGAATGGTTCTTATGGCTTGTTTCTCTCTGGGCACACTGCAAGAAGAAGCCAAGACCAAATGTTTTGTTCTTCTCATGGTTTGTTTTCTCCCAGGTTTGGAAAGGGTGTGCAACCGTAGTTTAACTTGGTATGATGTGTGAACCAGGTCATCGTATTTTAATATCTTTTTAATTTTTCGTGCAATATGCAAAACTGTTTCATAATACCATGTTCTATTCCATGCTTCCTTGGGTACATTCAGAAGAAAGTAAGTACCGCAGCAGTAAGTACAAGACCTGTGTCTCTGACCATGTTCAAACAAAAAAATTCCTTCCAGTAGCACCTTAAAGACCAACTAAGTCAGTTCTTGGTATGAGCTTTCGTGTGCATGCACACTTCTTCAGATACACTGAAACAGAAGTTTCCAGACCCTTCTATATAGTGAGAAGTTGGGGAGGGGTATGACCATGTTGTTACTGGTGCTTTAAAATCAGTGACTAGCAAAACAGCCCTCATTACAACAGATGCTAGTACCAATCGCTCCTCTCTAATGGAGTCCCCATCAGCAGGCACTCTGCTTCCCAGGGTCAATTGAATCCCTGAGAACAGTGCTATGTTCCCCAACCTCCCAAAAGAACTGCATGGCTGCTATTCTTGTCTTGAATATCATAAAGAATTCTGCTGCTTTCAAGGACACCTTTCAGCTGAGACTTAAACCTTCTCCTATCCTTGACATGGGATGCTGGTGGCGCTGTGGGTTAAACCACAGAGCCTAGGACTTGCTGATCAGAAGATTGGCGGTTCAAATCCCAACGAGGGGGTGAGCTCCTGTTGCTCGGTCCCTGCTCCTGCCAACCTAGCAGTTCAAAAGCACATCAAAGTGCAAGTAGATAAATAGGTATCGCTCCGGCGGGAAGGTAAATGGCATTTCTGTGCGCTGCTCTGGTTCGCCAGAAGCAGCTTAGTCATGCTGGCCACACGACCCAGAAGCTGTACGCAGGCTCCCTCAGCCAATAAAGCGAGATGAGCGCCGCAACCCCAGAGTCGTTTTACAAACTATGTAGCAAATGAAACCTGAAAGAGACTTTAGCCTACTTCCCTTCAAAAAAATATTAAATATGAAATCATTTTTCTAATTTGGAACTCTTGGCTAAAATAAGGGTGGATTCAGATGACCACACTGTTTATGGGTGTTGCATGTTGATTGTGACTGATACACAATTGCTGAACCATGTCATGTATTTATCACCCGGTGACTCATCACAAAATAGATTTCTCATCTGCTTAGTGCAGCTAAGATGCTATCAGCAGGAAGAAAGCTCTCATATGTTGAGATTACTACTTTGTTAATCATCCCGAGGGAATGAGCAGCCAAAGTTAAATAGTTTTTAAGGTTTACTGATTTCCATAAGGAAGAGCATTTAATATGTGTTTAATTCTTCCACTGAAACTAATGGGATTTGAAAATGCTTTATATTGATTGCTATTGTACTAATAGAGATTAAGAGTTGAAGGGGAAGAAATACGATTCTTATTCATTCTCAGGACAGCCATGGGCAGAATTCCTGCATTGCAGGGAGTTGTACTAGATGACCATCGGGGTCCCTTCATAGTGTACAATACTATGATTCTATTATTCATTCATTCATTTCTGTTCAGTGACAGCTATGGTGACCTTAGTGACGACAGTTTTCCAGAAAAAGAATATCCCGAATCAGAAAGAGGCTGAACATTATTCAGAAGAGGAAGAGCATGGAAGAAACAGGTAAACTAGATTCATAGTGGGAGATTCTCCCCCCCTCCAAAAAAACCCACACCAAATACCAGCTTTAGAGTTGACAACATTTTCTTCCCATTTGCTTCAAGGTCAAATGGTTCAGTTATTTATTTATGGGCTTGCTTATAGAGATATTAATTGCTCATGTAGAAAAGGTGGCTGCATATTAGTAATTCTTTTTCATGTTTCTCTTTCTTTCTTTTTTTCTTTCTTTCTTTCTTTCTTTCCAATATAAAAAAAAGAAGTGGAAGAAAAGGCATAATTGAAAAGATCATTCCAAGCAGGGGGAAACCTATTACATTTTAAAACCATCAGAGAAGACTAACATCACACAGCTGCTTTCCATATATCTTGTGAAGATCCCCCTGTGTTCCAGACAATGCTTCTGCTGACCCAGAGAAAAAAATCAATTCCATTTAAGCATTATAGCTCTTTTAAAATTGCATAAAGGACTGTCTCACTCTGTCTCATGTTTTCAGGTAAATGTTAGCTTTGTGCTAATTTTTGATGACTGGAAGGTATGGGAATATTTTGAATACATTTCTAAACCATTTGAAATTTCAGAATCTCTTAATAGCATTGCTTATCAAATTAAAAAATGAAACTGTCCAATATACATAAATATGGTCAGTACAGATTTGTTTTACATCTGTTTCCTTCATATTGTTATTCGATTGACAGATGCCCCTGTGGCATTATAACCCTGTCTAATTTCTTAAGTGATGCTGATTTATTTCTATATAGAAATAAAATCTTGGTCTCCACCATTGTACACGATGATTGTCCTTCGACAGAAGTAATGTAGAAAGTATTTGCTGCACAGTACCAATCTAATAAATAATAGAGCAGAAGCTTTTGATGCTACAGATACATAAAATCTGACTACATTAATGAAAAATAATTGGGTTCATCATACATTTAACATAACAGATTGGGGAGTAATAGTTAGAGACAAGCCCATATCTTAGTTTCTATATCTGTGGCATACACATGTTAGGGAGTTGGTTGTGAACATGGATTTAATCCTAATTCCTTGTTTTGGTCTCCCAGCAGAGACTAGTTTGTGCCATGTGATCTCATCTGTTTGGGGATGCTCTAATTTGTGGAATATTCAAACAGCTACTAGGGACACGGGGACAGAGATATGTTTCTCTTTGGGCCCCAGAGAGGTTCGGAGACTGGTAACTTCCAGATAGATTTGTTTTAGTTAGAACCCTTTTCAGTATGTCTGCTGCAGTAGAGTAGCAGTGTCACTATTGCAGCAGCAAAGGATTGCTTTTTGCACTGCTGCTTTTGAGAGCCCTTTTGAGGTGAGTGGAGATATGTCCAGACACGAGCTAGCTTGATGGTATGCCTATTATTATTATTCTTAGAGGAAGAAAGGGAATAAGAAGCTGTGTGTTTTAATATCCTATGTCACTATGGGAAAGTGCCCTGTTATTCAAGTGCTGTATGTTTTTAAAGCGATTTCCCCTCCAAATAAAATTCTATACTTTAAGATGATATTTTACTAACTGCATTAGAAAAGCATTCGTTTCCTAATGTTCAGGCCAGCGTAACATGTGAAGAGAAAACTGCGAAAAGTAACTTTGTTCCTGTATTTTTTTAATGCATAGATAAATGCTTTGGAAAATTTTATGAGAGTTGATGCTGCTAGATGACTGAGTCTCAGTTATCATACATTGATCGTTGCCATCTAAAGCATGTTAGATTTTCTTAAAGATTTCCTGTAAATTTAAATTGAATTTTGAAATATATTTAAATGTTAAATGAAGATATGTCTGTTATTTTATATTGCATTCGGTCAATCAAGCATGAAACTCTTAATTTCAGGGTTGTGGGTTTGAGCCCAAGTCCTTCATGGCAGGGATTGGGTTAGCTTAGCCTCATGGTCCCTTCCAACTTTACAATTCTGTTATTCTATTGGCCTAGTGAATTTGGCTAAAAGTTTCATGGATTTTAAAAAGAAAGTATAGCTCACATTTCTGTTCATGCCCTCTTTCCTTCTGCTGGCTAGATTATGGCAAATAGCATTTTCTGACGATTCAGCTGTGGGCTACAAAATAAGCAGGGTTAGGGTGCACACTCTTGTAATGTTTTTATAATTCACACTTCATACATGAGGACTAAAAACTGACTATATAAGAAAATGTAGGGGCCTAAACATACAGATGGCATCCAGGTTTATATTTTGTTTTTATCTAACCCAGATGAATGGGACACGGGTGGTGCTGTGGGTTAAACCACAGAGCATAGGGCTTGCCGATCAGAAGGTCGGCGGTTTGAATCCCCACAACGGGGTGACCTCCTGTTGCTCGGTCCCAGCTCCTGCCAACCTAGCAGTTCGAAAGCACGTCAAAGTGCAAGTAGATAAATAGGTACTGCTCTGGCGGGAAGGTAAGCGGCGTTTCCGTGTGCTGCTCTGGTTCACCAGAAGCGGCTTAGTCATGCTGGCCGCATGACCCGGAAGCTGTATGCCAGCTCCCTCGGCCAATAAAGCGAGATGAGCGTCGCAACCCCAGAGTCAGTCACAACTGGACCTAATGGTCAGGAGTCCCTTTACCTTTATCTTAACCCAGATGAGGCAGTGGGCATTCTGAACCAGTGCTTGGGTTTGCTAAGGAGCTTGAAGCAAACAAACAGACCCATGCCAGGCAAAACAGAGTTGCTGTCATTGGATGATGCTTCTGTCCACTTGGGTTCAGTCTGCATTGGATAGAGTTGTACTCCCCCTAAAGGGAAGGCTTGTTATTTGCAGGTGCTTTTAGTGCACTGTCACTTGAGGCTCAGGTGGCGGCAGTAGCAAGGAGTGCCTTTTAGCAGCTTCACCTGATCCATCAACTATCACCCTACCAGTACAGATAGTCTCGTGGCAGTTACCTGTACTCTGTTAATCTCCCAGTTGGATTACTACAATGTATTAGATGTAAACCTGCTTTGAAAACAGTTGATCCCAAACAGGGTAGCCAGCTTAATTGGTGAGGACTGGTAAATGATTATTACCAGTCCTTTGGGATCAACTGTTTTCATAGCAGGCTTACATCTAATCACGTTACAACAGGGGCTCATAATCTGCACTAGTTTCCTGTCCATTTCTGGGCCCAGTTCAATATGCTGGTTTTGACCCTTTGGAGACTTAAGCAGCATGGGGCCAGGTTACCTGAAGATTGCTTTTCCTGAGATCTTTCTTGGAGGCTCTTCTCCAGGTCCCCTCCCCCCCCCCACACCTAGTGAAGTATGGTGGGTGGCTACTAAGGAGACGACCTTTTCGGTGATGGCACCTCTGTTCCCAGAAACTCACCTATTTTAGGTGGTATGCTTTATGGCAATTTTAATTGGGTTTCTGCATCATCATCACCATCATCATTAGGCTTTTTAATTGTAAATTGTATTTTTCTTTTAATGTTTATGTAAACTACCCAAAGAATTTGCTTGGATGTGCTGTACAAAAACATAATAAATACATTAAATAAAAATAAATATTTTTGGACCTACCATAATCAGCCTCCAAGGACAGGTACAATCATGTCGATGCTGATATTTACTTCACTTCTGTACTGATGGGAAGATGTACAATGAAGCATATAGATTTTGAATAGGACTAGGAGTTTTTTGAAATGCAGACAGCTAATTACGATCACATAATTGGAATAAACCAGATATTAACTTTTTAGCTGTAATTATTTATTATGTAAAAATAATTTATTGAGAAAAATGTGCTGCAAAAAAAAAAAAAGTTTGATAAGGTCTTCTAAGTTAGTCATGCTGGCCACATGACCCGGAGAAGCTGTCTATGGACAAACACCGGAGATGAAAGTGGAGATGAGCTCTGCACCCCATAGTTAAATTTGACTGAACTTAACCGCCCAAGGGTTTTTTACCTTTACCTTCACCTAGGTTAAAAAATAATAAAGAGGGGCCACCAGGGGGTGCATTGGAAGATGGCCGGCAATAACATCTCTCCGACCCACACGAGGTAATTAAGAGGCTGCTATGGGATGTATGCAGTCTTCCTGCCCCCCCCCCAGGAGATGGGGGGGACTGCCTTGCCAGTGGTGTCCATAATTCACCCCCAGATTCGAAAGAAGGGGGTGTGGACACTTGGCACCAGCCCTTGTGTGAAGTCGGCTCTTCCCGGACGCTGTCTCCAATCAGCGCACTGGTTGTTTTAGCTCGAAACATATAATTGGAAATATATAATTGGAAGGAAGCTAAAGCACATACATCACGCGAAGATTGGGAGTTAAGACTGCTGATTAATGGATCACTGGGAGCGGAGCGACGGGTGGGACAAATAAATCAAGTGATGAATCGCCATTAAAAGACTGGTATGTTTGGTGCGAAACGGAAAGGGGGGTGGAGGAAAAAGCTTTTCTTTTTCTTTGCCTTATATGAGTGTTAATAACCCTCCACCCCAGAAAGAAGAATCGTTGCAATTTATTAATCACAAGTAGGAATTCAAGAACTGTGTGGAGTGAATTATCGATCAAAGAGAGGACTGGTAAACATCGGAGAATGGAGGAAAATTTTATGACGCAGTTTCAAATGGCGTCTCGCCGAGACAGGCTTGCCTAAGAAGGAGGGGGGAGGAGGACCAGGGTCATTGGAATGTGAATGCTTAAAGGAATGAGATCTAGACCTTGGCAGAGCCCTCTGAGATATGTCTGGCAAGCCTGGGAAAATCAAGGGACAGACCGAGGGAAAATCTCTTTACGGAGGTGTGGAAATGGCGGCTGTCCTTATGTGATATGATTTTTGGAGAGTGTAAAACCCACACAGAGGATGTTTGTTTTTAACCCGCTTATGAAGATTATCAGAGATTGCAAAGAAAGGAATATATGATAACAACAAGAAGATGAGGAAAGTAACAAAGAGACTATCTGGACAGAACTGGATAGAACTGTTTAATTAAAGCAGCAACATGAGTGATGTTCGGTCCCCTTTCGGAGCTTGATGTATGGGTACCCCCAACAAAAATTTAAAAAGTTGGCTGTATAATTTGGAACTAATGTGATTTGGAAATAATGTGATTTGAGTGGCCTGTTAATAAAAATTATATTAAAAATAATAATAAGAAGAATAATAAAGGAAAAGCAAAACCATTATTTAGTAAACTATTGACGAGGCCTTAGATGTTGAATCTAAATGAGTTTCTAAGAAGATCAGGGTATGATCCTCAGATCCTTGGTATGTCACCAATTTTAGGAGCATGGGAAACTATATTGAGTCTATTTAACTCAGTATGCACTGACTGGCAGTGGCTGTCCAGGGTTTCAGAGGGACTGTGACAGAATGAGTCTTGCTGCCATTAAAGCACAGTGGAGCAACAGAGAAGCCGCCCTGATTGTGCTGCCTTACTATTCTGTTGTCGCCCTTTGGTCATGAGCAGGCCAGAAGGAGCGCAGCTAAATAGACTAATAAATCTTGCAGAAGTTGTTGAGAATTTTGGCTAATCTTTGCATGCAGTAAATATTTGACTCCTAAACACTGGCTATAGAAAGTAGGTAAACGGGTTTTCTAGTCACACCTGCAGGTTTTTCAAATGCCTCTGAGCGCTGTCCTTAACTTTCCATGAAATAAATGACAGAAATCTCAACAGCTCTTTTATAACCATCCCTTGGGATTATTTTCTTTTAGGAATTGTTGTTGATCTATTAGGGCGGTATTTAAATAAGCTTTGCTAGGAGTATATTGTTACAACCCACCTTATTTTCGTGATTGTAAGTAGCTGCAAGCTGTTTTTAATATTGAGTTTTAATTGTTGGTAACCTGCCCTAGAACCTTAGCGTGAAGGGCTGGTAATAAATTGCGATAATAATAGACTCTCTGAAATGAATGGACCTAGCTTCATCATATTCATTAATTACACTGGGTCTACTCTGAGTAAGACTTGGTTGAATCAGCTTTGCAGGGGGTTGGAATAGCTGACCCTTGGGCCCTTACAACTGTACCATTCGGTGATTCAGTGAATACTACACAAAGAGTTAAAGCAAGGCGTGTGTTATTATGGTGGAATACTCTGTTCATATAATTTATATGGAAGGGCAGTAAAACAGGCCATCAAAACATATCCCATAAAATCTGAACTTCATGAGGGATACTTTATTCATCTGTGTACTTAGTTGTTTCTCACTGTTATTACAGTGGAGCTGGGATAAATTTGATGATTCCCCAGTGCTCCAGAGAACATGTGGAGAAGATGCAGCTATAAATTATTAGATCAATTAAAATATTTGCAGTGGAGGTTAGGAAAGCTTACTTACAGTTGTAGTTCAGTTACTTGCTTGAAAGCGAATCCAAAGCATCAATTATTTTGCATACGACGAGCAAGTTGAACAGTTGAGCAGGAAACAAAAGGCAGATTGACATTCCTGGGTTGCTTTCCTTTCTGTGATCTCTTTGCCCTTTTGAGATGATCAGTGCAACTGTGGGGCCGTTTTGCACCTCCATTTGCTTAATGGTTTTTAAAAAATATATATCAACTGTTATGTGGGTCCCTGAAGACCAGGCATAGGCAAACTCAGCCCTCCAGATGTTTGGGGACTACAACTCCCATCATCCCTAGCTAACAGGACCAGTGGTTAGGGATGGTGAGAATTGTAGCCTCAAAACATCTGGAGGGCCGAGTTTGCCTATGCCTGTTCAAGACAGTGTCTTGATATCATAGAATAAAACATTTTTAAAATACTAAAATGAATAGACAAGCCAGTAGAAATATGAGAGCTGGCATTTGCAACCAGAAAAATCCATGAGAAACCAAAACACACATATAAATGCATTTTAAGCATGCACTGGAATTCCATAGTATAGTAGTTATTATGTCCGAGTTACATGCAGAAAATACTGGTTTCAAGCCCCAGTCAAACCAGTAAGGTATTTTGGGGGAAGAGCCATAGTGGTATTATTATTATTTATCCATGGAGCTGAAGGTGACATAGTTCTCTCCTCATTTAACCTCCCCACAACAACCCTATGAGGTAGGTTAGGCTGAGAGGCAGTGACAGGCCCAAGACCACCCTGTGAGCTTCACGGCCAAGTGGGGAATTGAACCCTGGTCTCCCAGGTCCATCACTAACTGCTATGCCACCGCAGGCTCCACACTGCTTTGCATATGGTTCCAGGGGCATTCTCTGGCATCTCCAAGTGAGACTGGGAGAGACCCCTGTCTTTAACCCAAAACAGCTACTTCTGGGCAGGGTGGACAGTACTGAACTATAGGGACCGATGGTTTGTCTCCGTATAATTGCATCACTGTTACACACAGAGACACATTTAAAGATATACACCTGGTGCACTTTCTCCCTTTAGTGCTGCGTGAAGCGCCCCCCCCCCTTCATGAAAGTCTCCGCTTTCTGTAAAAGAGCTACTTGTTTCTTCCTGCTTCTTTCCCAGAAAGTGGAAGAACTTCAAAGACGTTTTCTGGGAGGTACGTGCACCTTACTAAATGTATGAAGAGCACAAGTGGATGTTGTTTCCTTTTCATGTTTCTTTTGAAGCTTAGTCACATAGTCCTCCTAAGAAGCATTGCCCAAATGTAAGCCTTTGCAAGAGGAGCCCTGTGCTGCTCCGTGTTTCATGTTGCTTTTTAACTTTGAAGTTCCACTCGGCCACATATACAGTGGTACCTCAGGTTACAGACGCTTCAGGTTACAGACTCCACTAACCCAGAAATAGCACCTTGGGTGAAGAACTTTGCTTCAGGATGAGATCAGAAATTGCATGGTGGCAATGCGGCGGCAGCGGGAGGCCCCATTAGCTAAAGTGGAACCTCAGGTTAAGAACAGTTTCAGGTTAAGAACGGACCTCCAGAACAAATTACGTTCTTAACCCGAGGTACCACTGTAATATGGCAAGCGCAATACCCCCCCCCCATTTTTTTGACAAAGTTCTCCTGCGCTTTCTGGCAGATCAGTTTGATTCACTCCCATCCTCCTTAGAATTGCTGAAAAAGCTAGTGTTGGCAGAGGTAATATTCGCTCAGCATAGCACAACATTAGACTTCCTAGAAGCGGCCAAAATAGCTGAGATATATGCCAAGCCTCTGTCTCATACCTTTCCCTTAAAACCTTTCTACAATTTATGTCTGCTTATATTTTCTGTGCCATAAATCTGATGGCAGGCCTTATTTGGAAAATGTATTGGGCTCATGTGTTTGTTTGGATAACTTCGTAGCGCTCAATTAGTGGAGCCACTGCTTACTATATTTCCAATTACAGTTTCCTTGGTGCTGTTGCAGGTTTTTATTGTCTGGTTTTGCTTTCTAATAAAGTCGCTTTATGGAACTGTTTGCGAGCGTTCATACAGAATGAGATGGAAATCTGTGAGATATTTGAATAGATTAGCGCAATTTAGACCATCTATTCAAGTTGCTAATGCAAGAAATCATTTGCAGGTTGATGAAGAGCAATTTTTATTGTGCTTCTGTGCCTAGATTCCTCAACAAACAGTGTGTTGGGTGGCTTGTGCTGACAAAATTTCAGTGGTGTAAGTGTTTGAAGGAGAAGTCTCCTTCTCCCTGGGCTGCCGTTTCCTTGCAATCCCATTCTAACTGGTCACCATATAGCACCATATAGCCTCCCAGTAGTTTCTTCAGTACAACATAATGGCCCTACGGGAGCAGTGTGCATTAAAGACATCTCCCAATTTACATGGGGATTACATTCTGAAGTGGGACACAGGTGGCACTGTGGGTTAAACTACAGAGCCTAGGACATGCCGATCCGAAGGTCGGCGGTTCGAATCCCCGCGACGGGGTGAGCTCCTGTTGCTCAGTCCCTGCTCCTGCCAACCTAGCAGTTTGAAAGCACATCAAAGTGCAAGTAGATAAATAGGTACCACTCTGGTGGGAAGGTAAATGGCGTTTCCATGCACTGCATGCTGGTCACATGACCCGGAAGCTGTACGCCGGCTCCCTCGGCCAGTAAAGCAAGATGAGCACCGCAACCCCAGAGTCAGTCACAACTGGACCTAATGGTCAGGGGTCCCTTTACCTTACATTCTGAGGTACCACATGTTTATGTGAAATCGCGTATATTTGAAACACCAATGGAAAAGCCTGCAAACACTTTCCAAACCTCTGGAAATCCTTGAAAAACCCAGCAGCTCTTACCAGACGCCAAACTCCACCACAATTGCTCCCTCCAAACATCCTTGCTCAAATTCCAGCTCTCTACAGGCCTCAACGGTCAGTGCAAGGGCGTCCATTGGTTGGCGTGTATGGTTGTGTGTCAATTGGTCGTTGCCTGCACTTTACTTAGTTTAAAATAGTGTAAGGCAGCCCTGCTGTGTTTGGGAACTTTCCTGCCCTTTCTGCAAGGACATCTGCCCCTCAAGTTCTGCCCTGATGGTATACCACTGGTTAGAAGATGAACTGAAGTTCATACCTCTTTGGAGAGCACAGTTCTCATATTGTCCTTGTGAACATCTGTCTGCAAGACTTCCACTGTTATTTGTGCGCATCTTTTTACAAGGACCATCTCTATTAGTACCATTTTACTGTTAAGACCAGCGGTGGTAGTGGAAGAGTGTGATTTGTCCAAGGCTTATTATGGCAGACGTTGAACAGAATTGCAAGGTTACTTTCAGATGAAGTTCCAACTCTACATCCTCTGGACCACAGAATCTCAGACCCGATCTCTGGTACTACTTTTAAATCTTTTAGAAGGTCTTGTGAGTGATTCCGGTTTACTTTTTTTAAAAAAAACAAAAAAACCCCTATACAGTTACCACCTTTTAAATACAGCCGTGTTATTGAAAAATAATTTGTGTTCCTTCTGTTTGGATAATTTTTTTTTTTTAAGAGTTTATGAGCTATTTTGATTGCGACGCCATCAATTAATAAAATTCACACATCCTAACACCAATTTTGCACTAAGGTTCAAATTTTCCTCATGGGTGAAATCCATTTGAGTAAAGCCAAGATAATGAAATTTTATGTTAGCAGCATTAAATACTTAATTGCCTTACAGCTGAGTTTTCATAAGTGACCTGAAACAAACTGAACTGCATCGGAAAATTACTGTTTTATTGTTGTTAGCCGCCCTGAGCCCGGCTTCGGCTGGGGAGGGCGGGATATAAATAAAATTTATTATTATTATTATTATTATTATATGCTGATGGAACAAAATAAATAAATAAATATGGAAGTACAGGGTAGAAGAAAATGCCATTAACTTTTCACCTAAATACTGTCATGACGCTATGCTAAAATGCATCCTGAATTTGCATTTCTTTGTCATGATTAATAAATACATTAGTACAGTACTGTCAGTCCAAATCACATCCTACATTCAGCCTCCTCCATGAAAGAATTAAACTGAAGAGGATAATACACATTTTACTATTTCATCCAAAACCCTAATTATGTGCTCCATTAGTATATTGATGTGTAAATCCAAATTCTCACAGCATGAGTTTAACTCTTCCAATTTTGTTGTTGTGTTCAGTATCTTCATTAAAAACACCCAAAGGCAATCCATATAACAGTCTCTTGTTAGATAAATGGGCATTTCTTGTTCAGTAATATGAACAGTATGTTCTAAACTATTCTAGTGCTGGTTCTTAAAAAATAAATAAATGCAAAGTTTATAAATCCTTGCTCAATTTTGGTTTTTGTATTCCTGCCTCATCTGTACATATATCTTGCAGTGTGTGGATAACTATCCCAATAATACTTGGGAAAAGGTGAAATTTGGGCTTCATCTTCACCATCATTGAAACTATCCCATCACTAGCCGGTTTTGGATTTTTCAGTCATGGTGCCATGGCTTTGGAATGTACACTTGGCACCTACTTTACAATATTTGTGGTGCCAGGCTTTTTATTTACCCAGACATTTTAATTTCTATAATCCTTCTGTCTTCCTTTTTAATTTTGCTCCGCTGGTGTTGACTATGGTTGTTAGCAATGGTTTGTGTATATTGTATGACATTTTTTTATTCTGACATTCATATCCTGTGTTTTTTCTCCAAGAACACCTGCTTCTCTCCCCCCCCCCATCTTTTCCTCACAATAGCCATGTGAGGTAGACCCAGCTGAGAGATAGTGACTGACCCAAGGTCACCCAGCGGACTTCATGTCTGAGAGTGAGGGTTTGACCCCTGGTTTCCCATGTCCTAGTCCTATACTTCAACCACTAACATTGTTCTACACTACAGTGGTACCTCGGGCTAAGTACGTAATTCGTTCCGGAGGTCCGTTCTTAACCTGAAGTACCACTTTAGCTAATGGGGCCTCCCGCTGCTGCCGCGCCACCGGAGCAAGATTTCTGTTCTCATCCTGAAGCAAAGTTCTTAACCTGAGGTACAGTGGTACCTCGGGTTACATACGCTTCAGGTTACATATGCTTCAGGTTACAGACTCCACTAACCCAAAAATGCTATCTCAGGTTAAGAACTTTGCTTCAGGATGAGAACAGAAATTGTGCTCCGGCGGCGTGGCAGGAGGCCCCATTAGCTAAAGTGGTGCTTCAGGATTTGTGGCCCTGCAAAGGGGTTATTTTGTACTTGGAGCAGCACTTTGGTTTTTTGGATGGATTGTATGCAGTACAGAGCTTCTGCCACTAGATAGCGCCTACTCACAGTTTCTTTTCTCAGAGGGTTACTTACAAGCCCTGCGGACTCTCTGATTTCCCGCCCAAGTAAACCCTTTGGGCTCTGACACTCAACATAATCAAAATCTGGAAAACGGCAGAGATGACCACAAAGGTGGTAAGTGTCATTGTTCAAGAGGAGGTGTAAAATCAGAGCTGAAATCAGATTTACCCAAAACGTGCAGCTGGAGGAGGATTTCCTTTTGAATATCTTTTCAGGATTTCCCATGGTTTGCACCTTCTCCCCCACAACCTGCGCAAGGAGTCCAAGCCTAAACGTATCAACTATATAGCCATCAATCAGATTGTTTACATGCTGAATAAGACCATTAAATGGTACTGCTATAAAATACTTGCTTCATTGCCAAAAACAATAATAGCCTTTTATAAAAATGGTATGGCACAATGCCCACTTCAAATTGAAATCACATGCCTCACAGGATAAAAGTGCTTTGAAAAGCCATATCTAAATTCAAGTGGTCCTTCTTCTTGGAAAGGTTGTTGTGAGTCGCCAGTACTCTTCCCAGCATTGCTGGGAATTTGGGTACACTGGGTCGTCCCCCCAGTAGTCTTGCAATGTTGCAGCACCCAACAGCCCTATCCTTCTTATTTTTAGCCTTCATTTTAGTACAGGGATAGCCTAACTTTTGTTGCCTATGCTCTGGTAATCTCTAGGTTAGATTACTGCAGCACATTATACATGGGATTGCTTCTGAAGATAGTTTGGAAACTTCAGCTGGTGGAGAATTTTGTGGCCAAGTTGCTCACTGGGACAAGACAGGTTGAGCATATTAGAGCAATCCTGTCCCAACTGCAGTGGTTGTCAGTTTCTGGGCCCAAATCAAAGTGCTGCTTTTGACCTATAAAGCCTTAAATGGCTTAGGACCACCATACCTCAAGGACCACTTCTCCCCATATGAACTGACCCAGACCCAGCAATCATCATCTGAGGCCCTTTCTCATGTGCTTCCTCTGTGAGAGGTCTGGAAGACGGGAACATGAGAACAGGCCTTTTCTGTACTGGCTCCTTGTTTGAGGAATGTTCTCCCCAGGAGGCTTACCTGAGACCTTCATTATGTAGCTTTAGGTGCTAAGTAAAAACATTCCTCTTCTGCCAAGCCTTAGATTAATTAAAGAATCTATGGCAGGTATGTCCAAAGTCTGTTTCGGGGGCCTAATCCGGCCCACCAGTCGGTTTAATCTGGCCTCTGTGGCAATTTATTTCCTGGGGTAAATTCCCCCCCAAAACTCAATAAAATCCTTAAAAAGCTCAACGACTTCAATTCTAAAAAAAGGTCAATATCTTTGGTCGGCCCTCACGTATGTTCACTTCATCAAATCTGGCCCTCTTTGAAAAAAGTTTGGGCACCCCGGATCTATGGTCTTTTAAATGCAGGGGGGCACTATTGTTTTGTTTGTTACTATGTTATGTACTTTTGTGTTTTTATATTATAAACTGCCCTGTGATCCTTGGATAAAGGATCTTTGGATTATTATTATTTTTTAAAGATACAGAAATACATAAATTCTTAAATAGTAACAATGGCTCATCCTTTTAGCCAGGTATGAGTGAAAGATTTTTGGTTTTTTGTTGTTTTTGTTGTTTTGCATAAAATGTATTTTAAAAGTGTGATTTCCAAAACCTTGTACACCTTGTTGTCTTTCTTGTTTTCTTTCTGCTTTTACTTTTTCTCTGTTGTGCAATTTTTCTGACCCATTCCTACATCATCCTTCTCATAATGCTTATTTACAAAGATCTCTGTGGCTCTTTGGATAATAGAATCTATTCTTGATTCTCTCAAACCTACTGTACAGTTAGATTTTAACAAGGTGGACTATTGGAAATGAGCCTTTATACCATATTTATGCCTCTACTTCTAGTGTGTAAAATGCCTTCTTTCACCGCTCTGCGTCGCACCATAGTTCTTCCAATGAATTACTAAGGCTTCAGGGGCGGAATATTATTTTAGTTGACAGAAACATCAATACGAATATGGAAGACCAATGGCATTGTACAAATAATATTGGCTGCTTTGGGACTATGATAGCACAGAACCTGATATTTCAGCCATTCCTATGGCAACACAAAGCAAACCACAATAACCCCACTGCAGGGGGGGGGGCAAAGTGTGTGTGTGTGTGTGTGTGTGTGTGTGTGTATTAAAATTTGAATTTTTGCTTCATATTTCTTTTTGTACAAATGTTTCCTTTCAAGACACATTTAGGACCCAATATTTGTGGGTATAGCTATAATGGATTTTAAAAGACCTGGAACTTTTAACAACCAAAAATAATATTTTGAGCAAATTTAGGCTAACAGAGCAATCCTAACACCCAATCTGCACTGCTGGAGGGGGTTAGCGCTAGGAGATTGGGACAAAGGCTCCATTAGTCTCTATCAGCACATTGGGATGGGGGACTCCATTGCCGCAGAGGACCCTGCTGTACTGACTGAAAGCATGGTTGGGCATACACAACTGTTGTCAGTGTGCCTTCAGGCATTAGTTATCAGAAGACCCTGAAATGGGTCATTACATTATAGGGGCATGGCAGGGACAGAGCTGGCGATGGGTCCACAAGATCTAAAGCTGGCCCATTTCCTGGACAAGAGACCCAATATTGTCCCCTGTGTCAGCCTGAAATTGGTGCAGTAAACAAGCTCCCTCCCCCCGCTCCCATTTTGTGTTGGCAGGAGCTGGCAGAGCTGCAAGTGAAGAAGAAAATCTGTACCTCCCTGGCTGGGATTGCTTTCTATGCCATGCCCACTGTAGTCAACAAAACTGCCATTGATTTCAGTGGGTTTGTCATAAGCACAACTAAACCTGGATCTAACAAACCCCATGGATTTAAGTTTTGTTAAAGGCAAAGCTCACCAGCCTTGTCGCAAAGGTGCTGACAGGGCCGGTGTTAAAACTAGGCAGTCACCTCAGGTGCTGGATGTTAGGGAATGGCAGTGAGATGTTGGAAGACCGAGCTGTGTGTGACACATTGCCTACCCGGTACCTGCTAAACTAGCCAACTGCCCTCAGAAGTGGTGGAGGGTGAGGTCTCCTCTCCAGGGTTGAAGTAATATCCAACTACCAGTAGAATGAGGTCCTAGTCCTGATGCCAACATCTTCAGGCAGGAAAATGTGTTACATAGCCCTGTGCACTGAGAAGAAGTAATGGCACACATTGCAGGGATAACCATGGTGTCAGAGACCACTGGCCCTCCTGTCTTCTGATGGGTTGTTGCCCCAGCTGGTTATAGACCCCCAACTTTTACCAGATGCTACAGCAATGTGTGTTGCGAGCCTTCATCAGATGGCTTTCATTCTCGTCTGCAGAGGGTAAGGTAAGAGAGCCAATCACCATGTCTTCCTCTTCAGGTGTTACTCTGGGCAGGAGGGGACATGAAGACAGAAGCCAGAATCTGGAAGGAAGGTAACTAAACATGGCAAAATTTATGGACCTGGTGGGATAACCTCTTGTGCTGGCTAGAGAATGGGGTTGTCCTGGAAGAGTATAAACCCAACAGGAGTTGAAAAGCAACCCTGCTGCAGAGAGCAATGTTGAGTGAAGATCTGATGCCAGAGGCAGAGGTCTTCAGCTGATGCATTCAATCTGCCAAGGTAATTGGTGGGAACAAATGACTGTTTAGAAAACAGAAAAGGTCCTTGGTTCAAGATGGGGCGGCCATGTTTGATTGGATATAATGGAGCACTTGGGCATGCATTCTTTTCCACACAATAGCTGTTCGACTGAACTCAAGTGAAGTATGTTTACATAAAAAGCAGTCTTTGTTGTGTTGTCTCTCATGATTCACACATGTTTTTATTTACAGTATTTTGAAGATCACTTCAAAATTGGTTTGGACTGGATTTCTATCATTGGAATATGCAACTTAGGAATGAAACCACTGATCATTTAACAGTGTTGCAGAACACAAATATGATTGTATTTGTGCAAGTTAATTTGTTGGAATTGTGCAATGTAGTGGCCAAGGGCTTATTGTGTTAGGAGCAAGTATATGCAAAATAACTAAGAGAGCACTCTACTGCTGGGGTAGCACTTGTTAAGGATAGTGTGTGGGACCTAAGGAAAAAAACCTAACCTTATTCAAAGAGACTTGGAAATGCTTTTCTCCTCAAAGTACCTGCTGTGCCATGTAATGACAAAACGAGGCTTAATATATTTAATGAGATATCCTGAATCAATAGCTTTGCAAGTATGGTGCCCTTTATAATGATTCCTCCCCCTTTCTTAGTTGAGTAAGCAGACTTTTGCTTTTGACAACTCCAGCTGTGAGAAGTGAAGTGTCACACATTAGTGGCACATCTTGCCTAAGAATGCTAAATGTTTCAGGGCAATCAATTAGCAGTCAATTAGCCTGAAGTTAACAACTATAATGTTTTGCCTTCAAAGCTCTCTAAAAAAATTAGTGTACAACCTGCAAAGTTGGGAAATAATCATTATGTCACAAGTTTTCAAGCTGTTAATTCTGGGGAACCAGACTGCTCATGTTTGGGCTGATTCATACTGAGACGTGTACACATGGAAACTCAAGGCACTGGATCCAGGTGTAACATTTTGTGAAAGGAGGAGCTCCTTGAATTTCTGGAAAGAGCTCCAAATGTACCATTTCAATAGTGGTGTTTCTTGTGCACAGTTGAATGGATGGATTCAGCTGCACGGGGGACATCCTTATATGCCAATGGGACAGCATTGGGATTCCAAGTATAATATAGTTTGTTGGGAGTATTGACTTTAAGTGACCTACATTTCAAAGTATAGACACACCAACCCTAAGTGGTTTTCATTATCTTACATGGTGAATCTTTCTCGGCACAGAAGGCAAGTGAATGGACCAGAAGCACCACTTCTGAAAGCCTGGGGGCAGGGAGGTGGAAATAGCTCCCCCTTCCTTATAGATTAGACCACACATGATTACTATATCTATGTTGATCAATGTAACCACCACAAATACTCTTAAATACTCTTAAAATCCACTGCCTTCTAACAATTCAGTACTGACTATATCCAAGAGTAGGCCTTTGAGCCCTAACCTTGCTCCCACCCACCTGTACCTGTAATGGCATTTCTACAGCAGACATTGCAGACAGAAAGACGTAATATAGGTGGAGACTCGCTAGGGCTAAGACAAAGGATCCTCTGTCAGTATAAAGGCTTTGTCACAGGCTTGGTGGAGAGGGTTCTTTTACTACTAAGTAAGCACAAGTAGAGGATGCGGGTGGCGCTGCGGGTTAAACCACAGAGCCTAGGACTTGCTGATCAGAAGGTCGGTGGTTCGAATCTCTGCGCCGGGGTGAGCTCCCATTGCTTAGTCCCTGCTCCTGCCCACCTAGCAGTTCGAAAGCACATCAAAGTGCAAGTAGATAAATAGGTACTGCTCTGGCGGGAAAGTAAACGGCGTTTCCGTCCACTGCTCTGGTTCACCAGAAGCGGCTTAGTCATCCTGGCCACATGACCCGGAAGCTGTACGCCAGCTCCCTCGGCCAATAAAGCGAGATGAGTGCCGCAACCCCAGAGTTGGCCACGACCGAACCTAATGGTCAGGGGTCCCTTTACCTTTACTTTAAGCACAAGTAGACCTCAGGCATTTGGTGTGCTGGACAGGGTCTTTGAGTCGGAGGGCACAAGCATCAGTCACATACTAGGACATCGTCAATTTCCATTTGAGTACTGTTGGTAATTATTATTTTACTGTTTAGCTGAGGCACTCAAGTGCAACTCTCAAAATAAGTTGCTACCTTTTAACGCTCCTTTTCAATCACTTAATAAAATAAAATAAACCCCACATTTTGTCGCTGGAAGCACTTATTGTGACTGAGCACCCTTTTGGCTTTTAATGGTTTGTTTGTACTGGATGAAAACAGAAATGGAAATACTCAAAGGGCTCCAGATGAAAATGAAAATGTACGAGGGGGGTTGGATTAAAACAGAGATGTATTCTAAGCACGTTTCTTTGGCCGTTTAGGGAAAATATGGGGACAGATGATTTTGGCTTGCATTATCTCCAATGCTGCCAAGTGAAAATAAGTTCTACTGGTTTATATTCCAAACTATAAACCACCAACTCCAATTTATATTCAATAGTGCTGTAAAATGCAGTATTTGCATGATAACTCTCTGGAATGTCATACTGTGGTGAGGAAAAAAAGGATGGGTGTAGTCTTATTTCTCAAAATATAAACAGCATGTTGGACCTAAATGAGGAAACAGGCAAAGAATAGAGGCTAACATTTCAGGAAAATGTTGGGGTTCAGAACGACCTACCTACTTAACTCCAATTCCACAAGAAAGGGTTGACATGTGGGCATGCCTGGTGGACTTACCATGTTGCCATGGGACCCTGGCTGCAGAGAGCAGCATGACAGCTGACCATGGGTGGGAGGTGGACAGGCTGAAGAGAGGCCTGCTGTTTTCCTCTCTTAGCCTGGGGCCTAAAATGAGGGAGAGGGGAAGCTTGAGATCTCGGGGGGGGGGGGGGCAGATCAGAAACATGTTACAGTTTTCCATATAGAAGATACATTGTGTGTACATAGAGGCTCACAGCTCTATGAGTGTCTATCTACAGTCTGAAATGGTCCAGCCCTGCAGGGCACAGCTTTAACGCCTGACTGAGAACCAAAGAGGACACCTCTAGAACACAAACATGGCACTTTTGAGAGCAGATGATGTTTGGCTCCCTTCGCTACAAAACTTAGGCCAGCGATATTCCAACATAGCCTGTGAAATCACTTTCAAAGTCCATAGGATTTAGAACCATAGGATTAATCAGATTTATGAATCACTTCAATTAGGATAGTGTTCCTGTGGGGTTTTTTATGATTATTTCTGCCCATTAGCTGTCACATATGGAAGTTAGGTCACCTCTGCACGCATTTTTTATTACACAGGGTAAAGAGTAGCTTAGATTACAATTCTATACACGGTTTGGCTACTTAAATCCCATTGAAAGCCAGTGGGATGTAAGCAGCCTAACTGCTCGCAGAATTGCAGCTGAAGAAACAGAGGTACGGGGAAGGGCTGAAGTTTAGTGATAGATAATCTGCCTTGCACCCAGAAGGTCCCATGTTCAGTTCCCAGCATCTCCAGATATGTTTGGGAATGTTCCTTTCCTGAAATTCTGGAGAGTCACTGCCAGTCAGTGTAGACAATAGTGAACTAGGTAAGGTAAAGGTAAATGACCCCTGGACAGTTACGTCCAGTGAAAGGCGACTCTGGGGTGCAGCGCTCATCTTGATTTTCAGGCTGAGGGAGCCAGCGTTTGTCCACAGAGAGCTTTCCAGGTCATGTGGCCAGCAGGTCTAAACTGCTACTGGCACATGGAGGACCGTGACAACTGCCAGAGCGCACGGAAACACCATTTACCTTCCCACCACAGCAGTACCTATTTATCTACTTGCACTGGTATGCTTTCAAACTGCTAGGTTGGCAGGAGCTGGGACAGAGCAATGGGAGCTCACCCTGTCATGGGGATTCAAACCACCAACCTTCCAATTGGCAAGCCCAAGAGGCTCAGTGGTTTAGACCACAGCGCCACTCACATCCCTACTGAGCTAGATAGACCAATGGTTTGACACAGTATGTGAGAGCTTTCTGGGTTCTTCCTGAATACAGTGGTACCTGGGGTTGCATACGCTTCAGGTTACAGACGCTTCAGGTTACAGACTCCGCTAACCCAGAAATAGTACCTCGGGTTAAGAACTTTGCTTCAGGATGAGAACAGAAATTGCGCTGTGGTGGCAGCAGCGGGAGGCCCCATTAGCTAAAGTGGTGCTTCAGGTTAAGAACAGTTTCAGGTTAAGAACAGACCTCCAGAACGAATTAAGTACGTAACCAGAGGTACCACTGTATTTGCAATCGACTCACGGACAGTTTGCTTTCAGCCTCAGTTTCTCATTTGTAAAATGAGGATAATGGTGACCTATTGTGAGCATAAACAAACTAATAAGTGCATAGAATCCGTATAACCATTGCTTTTTTCCCTGGGGGTACACAAGTGTACTCAGTACCAGCACCTTTATTTATTTTTTACAAGAAAAGCACTGGTTAAAAGTGTGGCACTTACTGAAGCAACTTCATGATGAATACCAGCACCGTTATTTTCTAGAAGAAAAGCACTGTGTATAACCCCATACTTTGAGATCTGCAGATGCAATCTTCATAGCTAGATTATTATTATTATTTTGGGGGGGGTGATAGTTCTGTGTTGTTTCCACTCTGGAACTCCTTGCCAAGAAAGATTCCGCAAAGCCCTATATTTTGTACAGCTTTTACTGCCAGCTTAAGGGAAAGTAGTGGTTCATTATTGGTGACCTTAACCTGGAGTGTGGAGAACTGGATCCCTACGTGGTTTCCCTTTTAGCTAATTGTTAGGACAGTCATTTATACATGAAATATCTTCATAACAAAGGCAGCTTAATTATTAATTTCAGTAGCTTGCCAGGGGTTATTATGCATTAGCAATTACTTACAAGCAAGACTGCTAACGATATTACATATCATATGTAATTTCTCAGCAAAGTATTTGAAGCGATCAACCAAAGTCATAATTTTTACTCACAACAGTTTCTGCATACTGATAAGTATTTCTCGCCACAGATACTGCTGATGAAATCCAGGGTTTGGTGCTCTGTTTCTGAGCTAATCAAATGAAAAGTATGTGATAGGTCTGGGCAATTTTGGTACCTTTACACGAGAGCCCCTTCCCGCAACGCTTGAGGTTTGAGTTGGCGTGAAATCACCCTGGGAAGGTCATTTTTTGGTAGTATTTTCCTGGTGAATGCCATGGAGGCTCTTAAATGTTTCCAGTCAGGCAGCAGATTTATTTATTTATTTGGAGGGATTTATATGCTGCCTTTCAGCAAAGGGCTCCCAGATGTACACTTGAAAACAGTACAAATAGATGAAACAAACATACAAACTAAAAAAGCAGCAACCCAAAGGCAGATAATAAAACCCAACAGAAGGTGTAACACACTAAAACCAGCTTCTGGATATACCAAAATGCCTGGATAAACAACAACAATTAACAGCAGTCGTCATCAGCTTCACCTGGCATGGAAATGTCATCAGTATTGGTGCCAGGAGTTTGTTTCTTTTGTGAAAGCATTTAAATACAAGGTGCAGCAACTAAGAAGACCCCTTCTCAACACCTTGCCCACCTGTCTGACAGAAGGCCTCTTATCATGTGTGCAAGGTACAGGTAGGTTCATGATTGAAGCAGACAGGGATGAGGGGAGGTGATGAGCCCCAGGGTCCTCCTAGGCACCCTTTTCATTGCATGTTGATTCTGATTTGTGCTCATGATGCAGTTGGGGTGGTCTTTCATCACCCCACCTTGAATACAATTTGCACCTGGCAAGTCCTGCTGCTTCATGTCCTATTGGTACATACCCTATAACTTCCTGCTGAAATTCCCTAATTTTTCACCCACTAATCTTCTAGAGTTGTTTTGTCCCACTTTTCTTGTGCTACACACCTCCCCTAGCCCAAATGTGGTAGCACTGGGGAAGCATCACAGAGCAACCTACAAAGCAGAAAAAACCCACCAGTCTGGAGAGGCCTCTAGTTTGTGGCTCTAAGAAGCAGGTAATACTTTCATATTTTTATTTTTATTTATTAAATTTCTATACCACTCTTCAGCTGAAGCTCACAGGGTAGTTTACAATATAAAGACAAAAAAAAAATCATACCATAATAACAAACAAAAACAACAACCCCTTCCCCAGTTTAAAAGGCCATAGATTGTTTAATTAGCCAAAAACTGTCGGCATGCAGAGGGCCGCAAGGCCAGCTGGCTAGCTCAGCTGGGCCATCTCCTTCCAGCCATACCACTGTGAAGACCCATCGGCCTCTGGTCCAATGTAAATCAGCGACCCTGGCTTCAAAGCCAGGGCACACTTTCAGCAGATCGAACTGTGCACACAGAATAGGCAAGAGGCTTGTGAAAGCATACTACAACTACAGATTTATTAATCATAAATCAGGACAAAGAAACATGTTGTCTCTCTCTTCGTCTTCTCAGAGAGACAGGGAAAAGGCAAAAGCTATACACAATGGAAGTTCCCAACAGACTGTGCTGGAATGTAAATAGACATGTGATACGCAACCGTTCCACACGTCTGCTCCTTAAGGTGGTCTGGAAATCTCAACAAAAACTTGGTACTTACAGGCAAAAGTAGCAAATGAGCCAGGCAAGCCCTTTGAGGAGAGCATTCCACAAATGGAAAGCTGCCCAAACCGAGGCCATTCTCAGGTTGCCACCCTCTGGACCTCTTGCAGAGGAGGCACACAAAGAAAAGCTTTTTCTAGAAGTGTTCTGTTTGTAGAAATACACTTCATAACTTATGGAAGCTACCTTGCATGGTACACTAGTCAACAGTATTAGGGAAACAGTAAATTGACAACATGCCTTAAACTCTCAGTGGTTCCTTATATTCATGGACCAAAGAACATGGAGCCGTTTCTGTCACGTACTGAATTTGAAACCGCACTGCACATCCTGCCCACAGTCAGCTATGAATTCGATTTATTCATACACAGTGCATTTCTAAGAGGAGAGGTGCTCCTGGAATTGAGGTTTTTCTAGAAGCCATTCCTTCTAACTTCAGGTTGGCAAAGTTGCCTTGCATGTGTCACTGATGCAGAATTAACAGGCGTGCCTCTCACTTCTGGTTCCCCCTCATCTTCCCTACCGCTTGGTTGCAGATGTATGAAGAGAGGTTGCAAGCTGAGTGAAAAAGTGGAAGAAACGTAGAACTGACTTTGGGCTCTGTAAGCATCACAGGCTGCTTGCCTGGAGATTTGATGTGGAAGCAGTCAGTAGTCACTGGCTATCTTTCAGATAGTTTAAGCTGCATCTCCACTCAATCTGTACATTTGTAAACCAACCAACCAACCAACCAACCAACCAACCAACCAACCAACCAACCCATGAACATGTAACCAAACACCCATATGTCTATAGTGAACTCCTTCATATGGAAACCAAACTTGGATCAAATGCTGCATCCCCAGAAATTCCTGGTGGTCAGACAAGTGGGGTGAGTATACCAGTGTGCTTTTTGCATTCCAGGTACCACCTAGTATTCTCATTCATCCACATTTATCAGCCATAAACGAAGAATCACATGGCAAGTAACCATGTGCTAAATGTAAGATGTAGCTGAGTCCTTTGTATCAGGCAAATTCATTCCATTTCCCATTTGAGTCCAGGTAGCTGCCGAGTATTGTGATTAGTCTTAAAACAGCAACTGGGGGATGCATTAAGAAGTATACTAGCCCTTTGTCCCTGGCCTATAACACACAAGACAAACATTCAGCAATGTTGAGCATTTTAACACAGTGGTGAACCTACATTTTGGGGGGCCTGAATCTTGAACTGTTATGGGGCCTCCCTTCACAACCAGCAACAAGGTCTGGGTAATCACTGTTCTTTTCTTCAGTGGGGTTGTTCCACGATAGATCACCACATTTTTTAAAACTACTACATCTCAGATTTTGATTAAAATCATCTCATAGGTCAAAGTCACTGGTGTGAATAAACATTTCCTATGCCTTATAGTTTTCAAGTTATGGGAGGGATGCAATTTAGGCGAATGTTATATACAGGCATGAATAAAGGTGCAGACAGTTCAACTCTTTTTACACAGGTCTATGTATAACACACAAACCAAGGACTTCTCCTTTCACTACTGGGTAACAGAGCAGTTTGTTATTTTAACACTGCATTTAACACTAGAAACCTAAAGTATTTCAGTGATGACCATGATCCGTGTTTGCCGTGGAGTCAAACACCAACACAACTGTCAGGATGAACTGCTGAACTGACTATAATGGCCAAAGCATTTGAAGAGGAATCTGTAACAATAATTCACTGGAGCAGAATGAAGGCAGAAAGCAGTATTGATGAGTTGCCTGCAGTTAGAAAAGATAACGACTCTCACATTGAAACGAAATGGGCAATATTAAACACAATCTTCTCAAGGTACGCAGAGGGTGCTTGCTGTACTAGTAAATAGTTGCTTGCTGTACCAGCAAATAATGTTTCCGGGGGCAAATGCCTGTCTAGACTGGTGAAAAGAAACTATATGCCAGTTGTTATAGTGAAAGCTGAATTTTGAGTTAAAGTCAACTTCAAGAAGCCATGCATTGATTCCTTCGGATTAGTGAAATAGCAGGAGATGTTCCCTGCCATGTTTCTTCCAAACACTGAATGCAAATTCATTCTAACCACTGGAGCCAAACTTTTGGGCTTATTCAGCTATTGACGTTCTTCCCCTGCCATGTGCTTACATTCCGACCACCTGTGTCAGCTGCTGCCCATTGGAACTGGCAGAGCAGAAGGCAGGGAGACCGACAATTTGTGGAGGCAGAGCCAACCACTTCTAGTTTGTCCCCATCCTTCTCCTTGCTCAGTTGTGCAATGGTGACACTGAGGCTAAGAAAAAGGAAGCTGGCAGCCAGTGCCCTACCCTGCTTCTTCTGGTGTATTGATTTATTGATATTGCTATTTTGTTGCTTTCATTATTGTTTTATTGCTCTGTCTGCATTTTTAACTATATCTTTATTGATTTAAAATAAATACATTTATGAGAAAACAGACGAACAAACAACTAAACAAACATACAACCAAGCAAACAAATAATAGAAGAATCAAATGAACAACCACAATATAAGAAACAAGATTAACATAACTAACATCACTTATACTCATGGTACTGAAAGCAATTATAAAACTTATAGAGGGGGGAAAATTAAAAATGACTTCCAATTAATCTCACTGTACTTTGTCTATCCATTACCTTATACCACACAGTTACATATTTCTTATACAGTTTCTTTTTACCTCCCTATGAACTTATATTTATACAATACAAGGATCAGTCTAATTCTGCCAAGATGTTTCCTTTTCTACCATAGTTTTCTAAGTATTCTTTAAAGATTCTCCAATCCTTATAGACTTTTTGTTTTGGTTGGCCTCTTACCCTTCCTGTTGCCTTCGCTAGCTGCAGATATTCTACCATTTGGATTTGCCAGTCTGCTGTGTTGGGTATTGTTGTATTTTTCCAATTTCTTGCTACTAAAATTCTGGCCGCAGTTATCCCATACATGAACAATGTTCTTTTCAATTTCCCTATTTCTTTTGGCAAGGCTCTTAATAAAAATATTTCTGGCCTTTTTTTGAATGTAAATTTAAATAATTTTTTAAGTTCTTCATATATATTATTCCAAAATACACAAATGTCTGCACATTTCCAACACATATGCAAATAAGACCCAATTTATTTGTTACATCTCCAATATATTGGTGATCTGTTCTTATTTTAGCAAGTTTTTCTGGAGTTTGGCGCCATCTGTACATCATCTTCATTGTGTTTTCCCTGGGATTGTAACAGGCCATGAATTTTATATCTTCCCACCATAATTTTTCCCATTGTTCCATGTAAATATTATAACCCAGGTCTTGCGCCAATCTCACCATTACGGCTTTCACTTGTTCTTCCTTTACCTCCCATTCTAATAGAAGGTCTTATACCCGCGAGATATATTTTCCTTTAAGTAAAGGTAAAGGGACCCCTGACCATTAGGTCTAGTTGTGACCGACTCTGGGGTTGTGACGCTCATCTCGCTTTATTGGCCGAGGGAGCCGGCATACAGCTTCCAGGTCATGTGGCCAGCATGACTAAGCCGCTTCTGGCGAACCAGAGCAGCACACGGAAACGCCGTTTACCTTCCCGCTGGAGCGGTACCTATTTATCTACTTGCACTCTGATGTGCTTTTGAACTGCTAGGTTGGCAGGAGTATTTTCCTTTACTTTGTATCAATTCTTTTTCAAGTTTTGATGTTTCTTTTGCAAGTCCTGCTTTCTTATCAATGATTAATCTTTGATGTATTTGAAAATATTGCAGCCAGTCTGTTAAATGCCTTAATTTCTTCTTCTTTTTTCAGTATAGGTTCATCCTGTTGTCCTTCTAATAACAATTGGTATGTGGCCCATTCCCCTTCCATATTCTTTTTCCTAACAGCCTGTGCTTCTGTAGGTGAGGTCCACAGGGGGATCTTGGGTTCTAGTATTCCTTTATATTTTGACCAGATCTTATATAATGATTTCCTTATTAAATGATTCAGGAAGCCCCTGTGGACCTTTACCTTTACCTTCTCATATATTAAATAGGCATGCCACGCATACCGATTATCATACCCCTCCAAATCTAATACATCAAAATCCCTTAATGTTATCCAGTCTTTAAGCCATAGTAGTCCTGCAGCTGCATGGTATAATTCTAGATCAGGGAGCACAAAGCTCCTCTCTCTCTTTTGTCTATTAACAGTTGGTATTTTATTCTTGTTTTTTTCCCCCATTCCATATGAATTTTGCCATATCTTTCTTCCACTCTTGGAAACATTTCATCCCCCCAATATCGGTATACCGGTAGTTTGAAATAGAAAAATCATTTTGGGGAGTATGTTCATCTTGACCACCGAGATTCTGCCCCAGAGAGAGAGGTGTAGCTTATTCCAAGTTTCCATATTTTTCTTTCTATTTTTTTTAAGCCATATATAGATTATTTTTTCATTGATGATTGTTGCTATTTGTTTTCAGATGATAATGTCATAATAAATAAAATAAATAAAATAAAATAAAATCCCATTACACTCCCAGCTGGTACTTCACAAAGAAACCCATCTGCCTTTGCACTCTTCGAAAGCTACAATACATGATATGATTTTTAACAAAAATTGAATCAGAGAGATTGTGATCCATCTGTCTTACCCTTCAACTTCCCCCTTCTGCGCAGCATGTCTGCAAATCAGACGTCGTCTGTTACGAAAGGGAAGCAATTTGCGCAGGGCCAAAGTGCAAATTCATATCCTAATATTGTTAGCTGCACAAATCACATGGGTGATCGTATTATTTCTTTGTTTACACATGAAGACATGAAACTGCGATGGAGGTTACCCATCTGTCCCCCTCTGTCTATCTTGCTCTTCTTCCCTTCTCCAGTTCTCCATTCTGACCTCTGAAAACTGAGGTAAGCAACTGTTGTCCCCTATGTGATCTGCAAAATAAGCTCCACATGAGGTGTTACAGACACTTCAGGTTACAGGCTCCACTAACCCGGAAGTAGTATTTCGGGTTGAGAACTTTACCTCAGGATGAGAACGGAAATCACACAGCGGTGGCAGCAACAGGAGGCCCCATTAGCTAAAGTGGTGCTTCAGATTAAGAACAGTTTCAAGTTAAGAACAGACCTCTGGAACGAATTAAGTTCGTAACCAGAGGTACCACTGTATCTCTCTACTGCCTTTAATTACAGTTTTGATTTCATATGCAGTGAGGTAAAAAATGGTGAGTTGGCCAAAGCCCGACTGTGAATAGACAGCAGAGCAGAGAAGCATTTACTTGCAAAAAGTGTGACGGGAATGATTAAATAAATCAAGTTCTAATAATGCTTTATGCGCCAACTATCTCTGTTTTCCAGGGTCTGTCCCAAGAGACTAATGACTCACTGTCTCTGCCTGTGCTGTGCAGTCTTGAGAGATTTGGGGCATTATTTTTTAAAAGCTTCCATCTTCCTCTCCCACAGCGACTTGTCCAGATTAATGAATATACTGCTGAGCAGGTTTGACTTGCAGCTTCTGCACACAGAATCCTATCTGGTCCACTGTGAAGCTAAACATTGTATTAAACATTTCAGAGCTTGTAAGAAGTTAACTATTGGTATCCATTTATTAGTTTATCAGCTGCAGCGATTAACTAAGTTTTGGAAATAATAACCTTTAAAAAAGAAAGAAAGGGGGGGAGCAGAACTTCCAGTCAGATTGCAAAGAGTTGGGAATGGAGAAGAAATTGTCTATTTCTTGATCCTTCCCCAGTTAAGGGTCAGCAAATTCATCCTGCAAGCCAAAACTCCTACCGATCCAACAGGGTTGCCATGTGTCTGCAGATCACAGTCCTCTGTCGGAAAGGTTGCTCAAAAGGCAGTGCTTCATCTGAAGAGCTACCTGGGCCAAGACCAGTTTAAAAATAAAGAACCATAAGGCAGAAGAGCAGAGGCCTTGGAGCTGCCCCAAAACAAATATCACCTGTACAGCAAAGGGATCAGGCACACAGGTTGCCCTGTGTCAGTCTTCCCCTGCTGGTGAGAGGTATTGTATTTATATTTACACTATACTGTATTATAGTATTTTAATATGTATTATAGTATTTTAATATTTTTTTGGAAGCCGCACAGAGTGGCTGGGGAAGCCCAGCCAGATGGGCGGGGTATAAAATTTATTATTATTATTATTATTATTATTATTATTATTATTATTATACTATTTCTTTCTGAATTGGCACCAATACATACAAATCAGCAAATGCACATTTTCTGCAAAACTGTGTCTTCTTTTGTTCCCTTTTATGGTGATGTGCAACCGCTGGTAACCCTATTGGCTAAGTGTAGAAATAACACATCATGTGTCTAAACTAGAAACACTCGAGCAGGAGATGATGATGAAGAAGAAGAGTTTGGATTTGATATCCCGCTTTATCACTCCCCTTCAGGAGTCTCAAAGCGGCTAACATTCTCCTTTCCCTTCCTCCCCTACAGCAAACACTCTGTGAGGTGAGTGGGGCTGAGAGACTTCGGAGAAGTGTGACTAGCCCAAGGTCACCCAGCAGCTGCTTGTGGAGAAGCAGAGACGCGAACCTAGTTAACCACTACACCACACTATAAACCAGGGCAGATAAATATGGAACAAAGTGGAAGGAATTGTGGGAACACAGTGGGTTAGCTGCTGTGTGGATTATGAGCGAGACACTACTGTAACAAGAGAACAGCATTTAAGAATGTAAAAATGAGAACCTAAACTGGCATATCTCCCCATCCCTAACCTGCAATGTGCTAAAGAGATTCCAGTCCAGATCTTATGAGGACTGGTTCAAGTTTTTGCATGTCTTTTCAAAGCTAACTTAAAAAATACAAATATAGCTAAGAAAAGCAAACCTATGTGACTCCTTAATTGTATAAACTTCCCCTTTCCCTGTTCAGTTGTATTCTCCCAATTTTAGCAGATCAAATGTGTGAGAGTTAATTTGTCTTGACAAAGGTGTAATGTCAGAAAAAGCAGGAAGATGGAGCCAGAAATAAAAGGTTTGATATTTGGATAATTCCTACTTTTTGCCCATGTGAACATAGTGGTTATTTACTGCTAGAATCTTCCCTTCTTGAACTTGATGTTTGTAAAAGGAAAGATGTACTTCAGCTGTAAACTGGTTGTCATAACAATACCATAGCAGCTAGATCCCTTGATAAATGGCACTTAACTCATTGCAAATGATCTGGATGAAGAAAGGAAATAGGCTAAGCATCTTAGCAGCAAACTTGAATTCCTATAAGTCTTTAGTGGAGTAAACTTCAGAATTCGAGTCCTGCCCATTCAAACCTCTTAAGAGTTTTTTTTAAGTGGGGATAGTGAAAACCCAATAGGGTGAAGTTTATTCTAGTACCAAACCCTGTATGTGGTTCTAAAATCTTTACTGATGCAGCTGTACATGTTACATCAGTGGCATAGCGTGGGGGGTGCAGGGGGGGCCGGCTGCACCGGGCGCAACATCTGGGGGTTAGGGTTAGGGGGCGCAAATCCACGGGTTAGGGGGCGCAAATCCACGGGTTAGGGGGCGAAAATCCAAGGGTTAGGGGGCGCAAATTACTTGCCTTGCCCCGGGTGCTGACAACCCACGCTACGCCACTGTGTTACATTTCCCTATTCAGATGTGGGTGAAATAAAGGGAAAATCTAGCTTTCATTGCTGTAATCGTGAGCAATTTTAGTTCCCCACCCCACCCCTACTCATATCAATTGGATTTTTCTTCTCCATGTAATATGTTTAGGAACAAGGTGCCAGAATGTATGCTGACATGCAAGGTTTTTTTTAATTCAGTCAGGAGAAAGGAATCCCCTTATTGCCTGCTTGCTAAACCTTGATTAAAAGAAACAGCAATTTGTTGCACAGTCTAAATTGGCCCCTAGAAACATGATTAAGCTGATGTAGAGACAGTTAGGGGGAAATGCTTTCACACATCTTTTCCGCATTTCATGCATTATGGAATACGTCAGCTGGATTGTGATGTTTTTTGGCAATGGTTCACTCAACTTATGAATCAGCAGAACCAGCATCAGGAATGGATTTAATTATAATCTGATTCCTGAATCCCACGTAGGAACTGGCTCCAGTTGAGAAGTTGTTTTTTTTTAAGGGGAGCAATTAAAAAATCCCACACTTATACTGCCACTTATTCTTCTTCTCAGTTTATGCTTTCTTCAGCCTTCCACAACTAGCTACTCTAGAGGTCTTTTGGACAACAATTTCCATTCAGCCATAGCCAGCAAGGCCAAGGATCAGGGAAGGTAGAAGCTGGGGGTCCAGCAACATTTGGAGGGTACTAGGTTGAGGCAATGGCATAGCGTGGGTTGCCAGCACCCATGGCCACACAAAGAGGGTGAGTGGCTGGGAGGGAGGGAAATGGACAGAGTTCACATGTGCATTCAACTGCCTAATGGCATCCACATCACCCAAGAGACTGCAGCCACAGAGATGAGAAAAGTAGATTTGTTCCCTTGTCTGGAAGTCACTTCCTGGTTCAAAGTCACTTCCGCTTTCAATGGATCCCAACAATGGAAGCATGCAGTTGTACCGAGGCAGCACCAGGTGTTGAAATTTTGAGCCCCTGTCCCAATTTTGTTCTATGCTACTGGGTTGAGCTACAGCCCTCATTTTAAGTGCTACTTTCTGAGCCCCCCTCAAAGTACGGAGAAAACAGGGAGTATGCAGGTTGGAGAGAGAGAGAGAGAGAGAGAGAGAGAGAGCGCTAAACTTTATTTATCATCGCTGCAGCCGTTTAGGATTGGGATCAATAAACACTATTACCAATTTAAAAGATAGCTTCAATTAACACAGCAACAGAATTTTTAAAAAGCTTTACTACTTTTTTAAAAAAAAAAAATTTAAACAATGCAGGAATGAAAGTCCCTTCAATCTTGGATTTCAATTCAATGAAGGAAAAAAATCAGGTTGACATTTAGAAAAAAATAAGCAAATGAATAGCAAACTGAACAAACCTGATTTGGAATTTAATAAAGCTGTGCCAAATGTCACTTGTCTGATGTCAATATTTAGGGTCGAATGTTGAGAATGACATACGCCAGCTATTCACCTCAGCTTTTCTGAATGGGTGTGAAAGGGTCTGAACTTTACTTTAAAACATCAGTCAGCAGCATGCTATTTATTTGTCCCCCACATGTTGCTTGTTTTTTCTCATAGGAAACATATTTAACTTGCTTTGTCAGAAATAAAACTATCTAACGTTTACATGACTTGTCTGCAAGCTGCATATTGAACAACAGAGCACAGTTTGCTGCAAAATGAGAGGGAAACAGGGCTGGCTCAAGACATTTTGTTGCCTGAGGCAAAGGTCAAGATGGTACCCTCCCCCAAGGCACATACAGAAGCCAGTTGGAGTGCTAGTTGAATCTTACTTCAATACTGGTGAAAGGACATTGCACTTGAGGGCAGAAGGTTAGTGTTGGATGTACAGGGCAGACTACACAGCCTGCATCTCAGGATCTGCCGCCTGAGGCAGCTGCCTCACTCTGCCTCAAAGTAGGGCCTGCCCTGGAGGAAAAGCCAGTGCAGCCATTAGAGTGAAACTTGGAGGGAGCGGAGACAGCTGTTCAGCCTCAGGAGAGTGAACCAAAAGGAGAGCTGTTCCTTTTCCAAGTCCTAAGCATGTTGGGTCAGTGTATTTTCTGAGCTCAGCGGGCTTTTCACTGGTTGGCAAACTGCATAGCAGAATTTGCACAGGTGTCAATCTCAATGTTTCACTTCACATATTGTTTCAGAATGTGCAGATTCAACGAGTTCGCTTTTAAATGTGACCTGAATTGAATTTCTCCCCCATGCACAGTTATAGCTTTTCCCAGATCCTAGTGTTTCCTTGCAGAGCTACAATTCCCAGCACCCTTAAGAAACTACGGTTCTCAGCATTCTTTGAGGGAAGCCATGCCTGCTGAAGTGGTATAAGAGGGCTTTAAATGGATTGGATGGAAGTGACCCACGTAATCTTTTGGTTTGCTGTGCTGCGTCTCTTAAGTCTCGGGGAAACAACTTCATTAAGTTAACCTTACAATTTAATTTTCTCTTTTGATGGGAGCTCAGTCCCTCTAGAATCTAGAGCCTAGATGTCTGTGCTGTCGATATCCTGACTGCATTTCAGCTCATTACAGGGCTGATTTGTACATTGTGTTCACACATGTCCCATGATATTTGCTGTCTGTGTGCTGAAAACAGGTACTTGATGAGCTGCCCCTCTGCTCTTCTGCCTGTGCCAGAAATAAAGGCTTGGCAAACCACAGATATAGTTTCATGGGTATAGGTGTAAATTCAGCAAATTGGGACAATGTGTATAAAAAGTGAATCGCACAGTGGTGTTTGACTATCACCAACTTCCGTTACCCCATTGTAAGCCTATGGAAGGATGTGCTTTATATGGTTTTTCATAGGGGGGGGGGCATTTAAGAAACCAGCAGCAGGAGCCTAAAAGTGCAGATATCAAAGTTAACAGGAAACCTCCTGCTCTGGAAATATTACTGCAGATTGCATGGCCATGCACTTCTAGGCTTCTGCCAAATAGACATGGAAGCAGTTGTGGGAGACCTTTCGTCCTCCAGATGTTAGTAAAGGTAAAGGGACCCCTGACTGTTAGGTCCAGTTGTGGCCGGCTCTGGGGTTGCGGCGCTCATGTTGCTTTACTGGCCGAGGGAGCCAGTGTACAGCTTCTGGGTCATGTGGCCAGTATGACTAAGCCGCTTCTGGCGAACCAGAGCAGCACACGGAAATGCCATTTACCTTCCTGCCAGAGTGGTACCTATTTATCTACTTGTACTTTGACGTGCTTTCGAACTGCTAGGTTGGCAGGAGCAGAGACCGAACAACGGGAGCTCACCCCGTCATGGGGATTTGAACCACCGACCTTCCAATTGGCAAGCCCTAGGCTCTGTGGTTTAACCCACAGCGCCACCCGCGTCTTCCAGATGTTACTGAACTATAAAACCATCATCCCTGCCATTGGTCACACTTGCTCAGGCTGATGGAAGCTGGAGTTCTACAACATCTGGGCCAAGCTCAGCTTCCTTTCCACCCTGAACCTAAAGAAAGTATGAAATAAGAAGAGGCCTGCCAGAGTTTAAACACTTGCTGTTAATTTTGAAAAATTACCAAGAATTGTATGGTAAGGAGATCCTATAAAAGCTGCTGAGGCAAGGATGCTGCAGAGGTTTCCCAAGAGTAAGCCATGCAAGGTTCAAGGCAGCTTTGTATGTGCTGGCCAGGTGCATCCAGGAAAATGTGGTGGGTATTGTATCACAGTGGCAAGGGGATCAAGCCCAGAGCCACATCGCTTGGCCTCTCAGCCAGCCAGGTGCCCCTCCTGGAAGCACAAGGCAACACTGGGGCAACCCTGTTTTGAGAAGTTTTTAATATGTTTGATGTTTTATTGTGTTTTTAATATTCTGTTGGGAGCTGCCCAGAGTGGCTGGGGAAATTCAGCCAGATGGGTGGGGTATGTATGTATGAATGAATGAATGAATGAATGAATAAATAAATAAATAAATGTAATGGTGAACTCCAACTTCCTGGGTCAGGTCGTTGCCAGCACTCTATGTATCAGCATTGATGACTACACACTTGAGATGGTAGATAATTTTGTCTGCCTCCATCAATGCTAAGCTGGACAAATGTATTGGCAAGGCAGTTATTGCAATGGCTCGCCAAAGGGGATGGGAAAATGTGATGCTAATGTCCAATACAAAGATGAGGGTCTACAAGGCTTGTATGTTGAGCATGCTGATTTAGGGAAGTGATCTGTGGGCAACTTACAACCACCAGGAGTGATGCCTCAATGCTATCCACATGCACTACCTCAGGAAGATTTTGGGCACCGTATGGCAGGACAATCTCAAGCAAAGATGTGTTCTCCCGAGCCCACATTCCAATCATGTACACACTCCTGTCTCAATGATGTCTACACTGGCTTGGTCATGTCCACGGAATGGAAGATGGTAGGATCCCCAAGGATGTACTCTATGGGGACCTGGCTTCAGGCATGATGCCATCTCATGAGAATGTGAGGTCCAGGGCTAGCTACAGGCTAAACATGGTTATGGCAGAATGGGAAAAGACATTTGGCTATGAGGCAAAATCAAAATGACTCCGGTGTTGTGTAGAAAAGGGTAAAAGTTGGGACTGGATACTTTTGTTACCTCACCCCGGCATAATTGGTTTTTACCAGAAGTAAAATAAGCCCTTTAATGATGAATTCATATCAAGGGATTCGAGAGTTTATTGTTTACTGTTAATTATTGCATTCCTCAAGCTTATCCCAGGGTTTACAAGAATAATAAAAATCCAATGTCCTTAGTTAAAATTAATATAGGTTTAGGTAACAATTAAAGAATAATAATGACTTTGTTGGGTTACAATATGTAACAAGACACTATAATCTTTTTTAGATGGCCAATATGTTCATTAAGGCTTGATTAACTGCTCCTCCTTGTAACATTGTCTGTCACTTTACATTAAGCACCAGTAATTAGCTTAAGCAAACCCTCAAAACGATTTGTCTTCTCCACACGATTAATGGCACTAACTTTCTCAAATGTTTTACGAAAACAGCAGCTACTGCAAAATGTGGCAGCTTGACTGTTCACTGAGGTAAAATATTGGCATCGTATTGCATTTACAGTGCTGCATTGGCTGCCCGTTAGCTACTGGGCTGCAAAGTCCTGTATAACTTGGGACCAAGATACCTAAATGTCCCATCCATTCTATATTCAACCGATTACTGCACTCTGTATGAGAGGGCATCATCCTGCAGGCACCACCCTATCTGGAGGCCCATTCTGCACAGTGTCTGTACTGATCCTGCCTGCTATGCAGTGGGAGGGAGTTCCAGGCAGGCATTGCCCCCTTCATCTTTTTGGAGCCTGCTGAAATCTTCTCTCTTTCAACAAATCTTTTAATGGAGACTTTGATCCCAGTTGGTGTCTGTATTGGATAGGAATTGATTTTATGTGTGTGTTGTTTTAAATTGTTTTCACATATGCAGTTGTTTCTGATTGTTTATATAAGTATTAACTGTTTTATTTTTAAATTTTCATTTTTTGCTCCTCACTAGAAAAGTAAAATTGCTTTTTTTAATATACTGCAATTGTATTACTTTTATTCGGTTGCCATTCTTTGGCTTTCCCAGATGAATCACTTAAAACATTCTCGGCAGCACACAACAGATTTAATACTCTGTGTTAATACATACCCTAAACACCACTATACCTTTCTACAAAATTGTTATTCAGTATTTAATTATATTTACCTTGTCAATATAATTTACAAAGTAATTACTTTGAAAATACAAATTTCTATTTCCATTATAGTTTTAACTGTTTTGATATATGCTATTGTTCTGTTTGTTTTTCTATTGTAAATTGCTTGGGGATGCCTTGTGGGAAGAAAACAATAAATGAAATTGTAATGGTTCTAGGGGTTGCTTGTGCGTAAGTTGCCGCCACTCCTGGCTAGGTTACCTGGGTGAACCCTTTCTGTCTGGACAGCCTCTCACCCGTGGCTGTCTCAATCGCTGGCAGAATCCATCAGTGGGCGTTTCTTGAACTTCTTCCAGCAAAGAAGTTCTTTGACGCCTAGTCTCCTCATACTCTCCCTGTGCGGAAGTCTTCTGCGCAGGGAGGGTGTGGGCAGCGGAGGACCCGTGCTCTCCCCGCTGGTCTCCGGCGAGGAGTCCTGGAGCCCCCTCGCCGATTCCCCCTTCTGCCCCCCTTCTCCAATGGTGCTACGCTGATTTCCTTCCCCAGCAGATGGGCTGCCTCTCTCCCTACTGGGACCCTCTTCGGCATCCCTCTGGAGCCTTCTCTTCACCTCTGGCTCCGATGGCAGTTCCCTGACAGAAATAAATAAACCCACAGAAATTAACGGAATAGGGTTTATTGACTTCAGTATGACGAACAAGGGATAGCAGCCAAAGTCATAAATATATCAATCACATTGCATAATTCATATTTCGTATTTATGTTAGCAAACTAACAAAATGCTGAAGCCCTGCTAGTACAACTTCATTCTATGCATAGGACAGGGCTTCCTCTTCCTCTCCTGTCTCCTCTAGGCTGCTGCACACCCTTAACAACAGCTCCAGAGGGTTGTGGGACCCTCTGGAATAGATTTGGGTGTTAGGTGCAGGAGGAGAAGAAACAGAAGTTCCATGGTACAAGCAGAACACTGCATGCAGACCTATACAATCCTGAGTCACAACTTGTTTTTCTGATGTTGGTCATTAAGTGTGAGCCTGTTTTCATAGAAAGCATTTCACAGTCCAGCACAGACATTTGCCTTCCTTTTCAGTCGGGTCATATTTATTTCTTTACAATGAATGAATGAATGAATGAATGAATGAATGAATGAATGACTGACTGACTGACTAACTAACTAACTAACTAACTAACTAACTATATAAATAAATGCCTAAACTTATTCTTAAAACATTTAAACATGGAATTATACAATTTGATATTTTATATACAGATGAAAGTTAACTTTCTGTTCCAAACCAAACTATTGCAGATTTGATGAAACAGAAAAGGAAATCCCTTCTTCTCTTGTTTAAGCTGGAAAAAAACAGAGTGAAAGAGATCTTGAATTTTTCTGTTTTAGCATTGCCTTCAGGGATTAAATTTCTTCTGCTCCTTTCCATGCAAAGCCCAGGAAACATCACTGAGACACTGCTGAGAAGACAGAAACAAAATTTCAAAAGCAATTTTCATATATCCGATTCTGTTTCAAAAAAGGAAATGCGTCAGGGATGGTGATTTTCTCTCTCTGATGGGCTGTATTCTGCCCTGCAGCCAACCTGTTCCTTACCTTCTTCATGCATTTATGCAGAAGGTTTTGCCTGAGTCTTCTGTGCTTTGGGAATATTGATGATCGCGTTAAATCTTATTGCAATTTAATTTCTCTGCTGGAATGCAGAGCACTTCTTTTGAACGTCAGTTAGAAGGCCCAGCCTGATGACTGCATAGGATCCAAATAAGAAACTGGGAGCAGCAATTTGGGGGTAAAATCCAGCAAGCATTTCTGTGGTGAACAGCTGTCTGTCTTGTCAATGGGGAACCCCACATGCCCCCCCCCCCAGTTTCCAGGATTGGTGGCAAGAAGGGAATATGACAGGACCTTGTCCATTCTGGTCTCTCTCATTTCATATAGGGCCAGCCCTACCTTTGAGAGAGTGGCTTATTTTGAAGGCCATGAAAGGGAAGCAAATTGTTAGTTATTATTATTGCATTTTTTTTAAATACCAGGAAAAGTGTTTTCTGCATCAGGTGCCAAAATCATTGGACTAGCCAGCCCTGGTACCTCACCACCTCAGGCAGCAAAATGTCCAGAGCCAGCACTGTAAAGATATGTGAAGACACACCATTGAAACTTAAGACACCAGTCTAAATGTTGGGTGAGTTGCTCACCATTACTGAAATCTAGCATTGGCCAGAAGGACAGATCCTGAAGCTGAGGCTCCAATACTTTGGCCACCTCATGAGAAGAGAAGACTCCCTGGAAAAACCCTGATGCTGGGAAAGATTGAGGGCACAAGGAGAAGGGGATGACAGAGGACAAGATGGTTGGACAGTGTTCTCGAAGCTACCAGCATGAGTTTGACCAAACTGCGGGAGGCAGTGGAAGACAGAAGTGCCTGGCGTGCTCTGGTCCATGGGGTCACGAAGAGTCGGACACGACTAAATGATTAAACAACAACAACAAAAGCATTGGCCATCTTAATTATTAATATCGTCATTATAGTGAGACGTTTATTTCAAATGCCCTGCCTTTTGACTGTCTCATCTTTAAAATGGAGGACACTGGATTAAAAAAAAAAAAGATGGCAGATGTTTTACTAATGATTTATCAAAAATCAAACATCGCTTGGTTGTAACAAAACCTCTATAAACTGTTCATTAAAAAAATATTTAATAGCTCAATAGAAACAGTTAGAAACAAATTTAAAGAACAACTGAAACCGCTTTGAGGTTTTCTCTGCAATCAAGTGGTACATAAATTTTACAAAATAAAATAAGTAAGTAAATAAAAGTCAGCAGTGAACGAAAAGGAGATGAAGGGGCAAGATCTCACCAGGACAAAGGGACAAGTTACGGTAACCCCTTTCCTTCACTGTGACTCCGAAAGCAACCCTTATCTTCCATGGGCAAGGCTGTCATTCACTCCTATGAGAAAAGTGCTTCTCCATTCTTTTGTCCATCCCTGATACTGAGTGATTCAGCCTTTGCTGAAGGGATCCAGAAAGAGGCATTGATTGGGTCCTTCCTATGTTTGGGACCCCTGTCTCCTGCCTCTTCATATGTCATAAGGATGGAGATCTTACCCGTTCACGACAGAAATTGGACAGGCAGCCACACAGCAGCACACACAGCCCCATGTGACTCTGACGTAACTCATACCTTTATGGCTATACTGCCAGATTTATATTTGTATTAAATTTATTAAAGTAGCACACTGTTCTCTGCCTGCTGCCTTCCTAGCTAAAGTACAGAGATTCATGGAAAACAAAGTTAAAGCAATCGAAAATCAAAGTCGTGGCCTCCTTGGTGGATCTCACAGAACACTCCTCAGGGCTACAAGCTTTCCTTTCTTCTAGTGTTATTTAATTAGCTAGTTAAATAGTTCAAAGTCTCTGCTGAAAGGATCATTTCCAGCAAAGAACAGCCAAAACTATAGGCTTTAGGGGACTGTGAGCCAACAAGTGACAATGGCTTTTGCTTGTGTTGGTGAAAACCTGACTCTGGGCATGTTTCCTAAGCATGGAAAGAAACCCAAATGCACAGTACCATCCCCTCCAACATTTCTCTGATGAAAACAGGGATGCCCTATTCCATATTATTATTATTATTATTATTATTATTATTATTATTATTATTACCCTGCCCATCTGACTGGGTTGCCCCAGGCCCTCTCGGCAGCTTCCAACATATATAAAAATATAACAAAATATCAAACTTTGAAAAACTTTCCTGTATAGGCCTGCCTTCAGATATCTTCTAAAGGTTGCATAGTTACCTATCTCCTTGGCTTGAGGGTTACATAACTCCATAACCTCCAGCATTTATCCAATGAATAAAGGAACCTCCTACAATCACCTCCAATATTTCTCTGATGAAAATAAGGATGTCCTAAGGATATTCCGATGATGAGATGGTTGGATAGTGTTCTCGAAGCTACCAGCCTGAGTTTGACCAAACTGCGGGAGACAGTGGAAGACAGGAGTGCCTGGCATGCTCTGGTCCAGGGGGTCGGACACGACTAAACAACAAAGGATATTAAAGAATATTCTGGGATCAAATCAAAACAGGGATGGCTTGTGTAAATTCGGGGCTGTCCCAGGAAAACAGACACTTGGAGGCTTTGCAGTACATGCAAATGTGGTGAAGCACAGCTACCTTCCTCTGATTGTGAGTAAGGCAACAGTGCCTGCAAAAAGATACCTCTCAACCTGTTGGGGGGCAATAAACAAAAAGGAAACCTTTCTGACACTGATTTCTGCACCCCTAGTGTTTGGCTACCCCCCCCCCCCGATTCCACAGCTGAATTCTCTTCCTTGAGAGGGGAGCCCTGCTTCCACAGGCAAGGCAACTGTATCATGGAAGGAGGATGAACCTGTTAGAATTCCTGATCTATGATTGCAGTCATGGGATTTTTGTCTATCACATGACGGTATATGTTTTGACTCCACAGAGTGGGAAGTGACGGAAACAGGATGTTTGTGTTACTGTGTTTTGTGAAGTGGGACTATTGTCCTTTGTTCTTTTTCTCTTTGCTGTCTGATGCTAGAGAGAGAGGGAGCCATGTTGCAGTGCTCCGTGTGTGTTTATATGTAAATAAAGTAGATTAGCCAAAGTGCTGAGTTGCTGAGGTCTGTTACGCAACTGCGCAAACTCTGCGGATCCCTAAGTGTGCCGGTGTCAGTTGGCATCGGTCACTGTGATGTTTGGGCTGAAGAAAGCTTTTGAAGCTCCCAAACGATTGACCAGGAGGGAGGGAACGTGCCAGTTGGGCATGTGTCTCTGCCAGGGTCTACTCGAGTGTAGGCTGAACTTCTGACAGTACCTGTGTCCCTCAGCCTCTGCCCCCCAATCTCAGCCCCACCCATGAAATCCTCCTGCTCCACCTCCTCGTCCACCTCTGCCTGCTACTCCACTCCTGAGCCCAGAAATGCCTTGGAACTCATGACATAAACACTTACATTAAGACATGAACAACACATAATGAATTTATTAGCTAATAAACCTGTTTGCAGACTTGCATTTGTGCTTGTATCAGCTGAATTAAAAATTCTAACTGCAACTTAGCTGGCAGCCAGATCCTGATCAAATAACAACAGTGAGATAGGAAGGTAATTGCTGTCATTGAAGACCCTTTCAGGACTAAATTATGCTAGTTTTCTGTAATGTACCTATCTCTATTCTGTTTGTATTAGATGGTGGTGTGGCTCCCATTTCCAGGCCTCCTGCACATCTCTGTCATCATCCTTAGTTTTCCTTGCCTCTATTGTTTTAAATTGCTGCTCTGCAGTTAAGAAATCAGCCAGGCTTCCTGCTTTCTTTTTCTTCTAGCCCCCCCCCCCTTTAATTTCGTTTGGCACCTTGCTATTACAGAAACTTGGATTTATTTCTTGCACTGACATTGCTACCCTAATATTATTGCCTTATGCACCATCAACTCTCTCCCACTCCCTCTATGCACCATGATGCATGTATAAAGTGATATTTCACTTCTTTGTAGCTTCCAGTCTGTCACTGTTTTGCAGGAGGAATTCAATCATACACCCGCCTTCGCACAATTAGAGTAGATTAAAGCACCCTGAAGCTTTTGCACAACGAACCTATTTCAAAGAAACACACCAATTTTTTTTGCAGGAACAAGGAAGTGTGGGATACCGATTGATGGAAATTGTACAACTTCTGCTCAAACCAATCAGAAGGCTCAATAAACAGTGAGCATCCTGATCAATTGCTTATGAAATTTTCTTACAATAAAGCAGTAAGTTTTGTTTCAATAAATAAACATTATGTAAACTCATTTATGAACAATAGCACAGAGTTTAGCATTCAAACCAGATCCTTGGGGGATCCCACTACTTACTTTCCTGCATTACAAGTCTGTTTACTCCTAGCCCCCGGAATCCGAACACACTGTATATTTATACTTCCAAAAAACTTTTGACAAGGACATACACCCAAAACTGTTTAATGCTCTTGTCATAGCATAAGATAGGCCATCTGATTGATCAGTAATTAGTTGAAGAACAATAAACAAAGGACAGAAGCAGAGAATTCTGCAGCATTCAGGGGTCACAGGGTGAGCAGATTATTGGCCAAGTCTACAGATGCCACCCAAACATTCAAGATGTTGGGCTGCAAAAAGCCTCTCCTCAAGCCTAGTGAATAGGCAACAAAATGGCAAATCCTCCCTTTAAAAAAATGGTGGTATGTGTTAGAAAAACACTGGGGCCAAATTTGAATAGTAGGGTGTCTGACATCTGGTGGGTGGGGCTTTTGTGTTGTTCTCCGGAATCGGGCCCTCCCTTCATGTGTTCGGTAAGGTTCAGTTAAAGAGACCAACTGTCATTCTCGCCTCATGATGTTGTTTTCGTTTCTTCAGTTTACAATTTTCTTTATTATTGAAGCTTTGTTTGACATATACGTGAGTCGCTTACTTTGCTGAAAGGAAAGATATTCTGCTGAAGAATGGTGGAATATCCTCAATTTGGGTGAGTGAGAAGATATTCTCAGTCTGACAGGAGGATTGTTTTTTCAATCACCCCACCCTTCACAACAGCATGTTGGCTCTCTTCCAGTGCATTGGTCAAGAAAAGTTGCATATTTTGTCAAAAGACCAGCCATTTCCCCTGGATAGTGAATTCTATCCAGACACAGTGCCTTTTTGATTATTTTGTCTGTTTCCCCTAGACTTTAATTGTGTCACCTCTAGTTGACCTTATTCAGATGCACTTCCTGAAGAAGGTGGCACAGGCATCATGGGTATTGATCTGTCTGATATCTTCCATGGGGAAAACAGAATTCATTTTTCCTCTCTCACATTTTCTTTCCTGTTTGTAGTGTTTGCCTATTTGCCTGGTCAAAATAGGAAAGTGTTGTGTGTTATCTCTCTTTTTTGCCATGGACTTGTGTGGTGAGAAGGCTGGAAAGAAGCACTTGCCTTTGGGGAAGGGGAAGGTGAAAAGCAGGAATGACAGCTTTAGCTGTAGAGACAGGGGAAGAGACAGATGATTGAACTATTGTACTGAGAAGCAACATGACAGTGATAGATGGAATATGAGAAACCATGAATAGAGAAGGATCACAGCTGATGGCAAGCTTTCAATAGAACAGCGGCATCTGATTGTACTTTTGAGATGCAGGGGATGTGGTCAACAAACAGGATTGGAAGCTAGCAGTTAATTAGCTTTTTGCCACTGTAACTGAATTAGTATCCAAGTGGAAATCTAATGAAGTCTCATTTGAAAACTGAATTAGGAGAGTATAGAGCACTCTACATTTTAGCAAAGCTTTACATCTAGTAAAACTGCCCACTGCTTTGCACAGTGGTGGGGAACTATCCTCTTCTCCAAGGGCCATATTCTCTGGGGAAGAAAGTCTGTCAGGTGCTGAATGCCAAACAGTGGGCTGGATGCTGCAGCAGGTGGTGGGTGGGGCCAGAACCTCCATCTTCTATCACTAGTCCCATCCGCACCATACATTTAAAGCATTCTGCATTTATAGAACTATGGCCTTGCCCAAATGAAGTATCATTTGTTTGCATAGAGATATAATAATTTCTAGATAATATATTGCTTTGCAGACAGGTTCCGGCACCTCTTTTTCTAGAAAAACAGCACTATATGTAGATTTCTGATCAACATAACCATATCCTTTCAGCATGGCTTAATCTTGTGCCTAATTGTTTCAGAATTCTCCAACTTTTCATTTACATAGTGATACTAAGTAGTGTCAGTCTGCCAACTCAACAAAGTTGACAAGATAAATAGGCCTCCACAGCATCTTAGTTTTAGAGAGGCCATCTGTCTTGGCAACTTTCAGCATCATTGGGTAATATAAGTAACATGTACATTTGATGGTCAGCGAGAGTACAGCACATTCCTTTCCTACCTCAGCCTCTGGAAAACATCACCAGAGCAATGCTGTTCTTAGCAGAAAATGAAATAAAAGTGTGATCACTCTCCCAGAATTCAACAGGAAAGCCTGGACAACAATGCTGAGGGAGTGCTAAATTATTCGAAGCAATTTAGGAAGGTGTCAAACTCAGCAGCAGAGGGTGTGATTTGCATTCAGACTGTTTCAGGTCTAGGGACCTCTGCCTAAGGATTTAGAAGACTGCTGCCAGTCTTATTGAATGGTGCTGGGTAAGTGGTGTGACTTGGTTTAAGGTCGTTTCATATGGCCAGTGTGATGAATGGATCCAGATATTCCAAGAGTTCTCTGTCATAGCCAGAGATTTCACATCCAGATGAGTTTTATTGTATTGGCCCCACAAACACTTTGCATTTTACTGAGGATGTAATACATGCTGCCTTTGAGTAATACTCAACCAAGTTCTAGTTAGAGCAGACCCAGTAAAATTTGAGTAGATTAATTGTTCTGTTTTTAATGTGCCTAAGGTATTCATCTCCATTAATTTCATATGGATTTGCTCTGAGTATGACTAACACTGGTTACAGCTCCTTGATTTCAGTCACAGTATAGCACATTCCTTCTCACTCTGAAATATATTTCCAGGGAGATGATGTTTGTACCGTAAGTGATAATGTGTGCTACTCATATGACAAGCTATCTGTCTAACAAGCCTATAATTTTTACACATACACTCTGTGTAACAGCACCCCTGTTGGGATACAACAGGTGCCCGCTATCTGTAGTTTTAAGAAATAATTAAAAACGTGAGTTTTTGTGTGTGTTTCAACAGACTTTTCCAGCCGGATGAAAATGCAGGCATTAGGTATTCATTTTAGGATTTTTAAAAACCTATTATTGGTTGTTCTTGTCCGGTTTTTAAATTAATTTTAGCTATTTTATGTCTGTAAAGTGGCTTGCAAGCCAAATAATAACAACAAGCTATCTGCCTCAAGGTTCTAGAAGGGTTATGTTTAACATAGCCATCTATGGGTCTACACGTTCAACTGAAAGCAAACAGAGATTAAACTGAATTCAAAGATAATTTTCAGAAAGGAAGGGGGAAGAGGAGATGCTTCTAGCAGTTTGCTTACAATCTGAGCTCATGGAAACTGAGAGAAGAGACCAATATATGTATATGGTGGCAACTTCCGACCTTTGCACAACTAAACTGAAAAGCTACTTCCTTTCTCTATTCTGAACTTAAGCTAATGTTTATATGGTCACAAGGATATAAGAGTGTAGCGAGGCATAAAAATGGCACCCCTTTTGGAATCCATCACATAAAGTGGGATGATTCATGTTGTTAGTGATAAGGCCATACCCTCACAAAAATAATTCAGGGATGAAAACAGGGGCACTTCTGTATTTAGAGGACCTAGTATCTAAATAATCTCTACTCCCTTCCTACACACTGCTGAACATCCGTGGAGGCAATAAATCATTTACAGTATATTCTTATTTAATTGTCCAATATCTTTCAAAACCATCTGTCATGCAACATCAAGCTTGATGATTGTAGCGGCAGATTAATATTTCCAGAAGGATAAGCACCAAGTGTTATGTTATTACAATGATCCTTTGAACAATTTTTAAACAGGTCCAGTTCTAATTATTTTGTGGGAGGGAGAAGATCTTGTAGATGTCCGCTGATGCAAATCCACAACCAGGAAGCTTTTTTAAAAAACAACAACAACACACCATATCAAGGATAATTGCTTGGTTATTTAATATATATTTTAGGCAGTTTGGAACATATCAAGGCAGTCTGGAACATATAAAGTCACACAATGATGATAAAGTTATTAAGGAATTACTTGCTTGCCTTGAGCATCCAAAGCAGTATAGCACACATGCCCCAAATCAGCACTGAGCAACCTGAAAAAAACAGAATGGGACCCACACAATCACCTTTAATCAGTTTTCCTTAATTCATAAATATACCCCAACACCCACCATTCCATCCTCATAGAGGTTTCATATTAACAGAAGTAAATGCCCTGGCAAGGTCTTCCTAAAAATGCTCCAAAAATCTATGCAAGAAGCAGATGCTCCCATGTGTGTTAACAACTGCCCCTGCCCCTAGAGCCTTAATTGAAGAAGTGCATCTCTTGCTGCTTTAGCAGATTCAGGCAGGTAAGAAGTACCAGCATCCAAGCATGTTATTTCATGGAGAGGGTTGTTGTGCTCTGGTCCTGCTTTTCCCCTAGATATCTGGTTGGCCGCTGTGAATTACGGATGGGCAAATCTGTCAGTTTCTGTTTCTGTCAGTTCTTCTCAGCCTTAAGCTCAGTTCTACACATCAGTTTGTGATATTCTGGGTGGTTTTTTTAACCCTCATGAGAATTCATAAGCATTTTAGTACAAATGTCTCCTAATATACACATTTCCATGCAATTTTCTCTCATACGTACATTTTTGCCAAGCAATTTCCCCATAGGTAATGAATTTGTAAATGTTCTTTTCACTAATATATGCATTTGTAGGGACACTTTATCCTAGTAAGTGCATTTCTGTGCACATTTCTTGGCTGTAGTACTGTGCCGCAAAATGCAGGGGTGTGTGGGTTTCAAAATAGCGCTGTGTTTTGGTTTCTGTATTGTTTAGGAAAGTGTGAGGTAGGTTCCTCTTTCAATGAATTTAATTTCTCCTTCACCACTACTGATATGGACCTTTGGTCTGATCCAGTGTTACTTTTTCTATGTTTGTGATGAAAATAGTTGAACATAACAATCAGGGCTTTTGTGGGACAGTGTTCGACAAGAGTCATGCTGCAGAAAAATGGGGCTTTCCCATGAAGATTGAGCTGATAAGAATGTCTACAAAGTTAACAGTGGTATGAAATATTGTACAGTTTGGGGAATCTATGTGTATGCTTTCTATTCAAAATCAGCAACTGTGGTAACTGAAGAAATATTTGTTCACAGAGGACTTAGGCCCCATCTACACCATATCTTTGGAGGAGTATCATACCACTTTAAACAGCCATAGCTTTCCCCCAAATAAACCTGGGAACTGCATTTTTTAAAGGTTCTGAGAGTGGCTAGGTGATTCTTATTTCCCTCAGAGCCACAATTCCTGGAGTGATTTATCAACCGATCCCTCTTCCCAGGGAATTCCCCAATTCCCCAAAAACTGGGAAAACTCCAGTTTATGTGCTAGACTTTGCCTGTCAGACTTCCATACTGGACCCACCAGGCCATTTTCCCTAAACCATGGTGAAATGGACATTGACATGACTATAAAGGAGCAGCAGCGTAAAGCATTCCTTTGCTGGAGCACACCTTCTTTAAATTTCACCAAGTGGTTTCCATGGAAACTGCTGCTAAAATGGAGGGCATAAAACCTCTGTTTTACCAGGAGTTTCAATGCTTGGTGCTACAGGAGCAGAAAAGCCCCTGTGCTGCAGTTCCCAAGTGCCCGACAACCAACTGGATATTGGGTGCTTAGGCAGCACTGTGTGACAGAGCTTTGATGGATTGAAAGGACCATTTACCTGTCAATCATCTTAGGTAATAATGACATTAGTGGGTTGTCACACCCACCTTGTCAAAGGCCCTGGCCTGCTGGGCCGAAAAGCTTCCCCACTTGAGAAAGCACAAGCAAACTTAGTATCTATGACCCTACCCACAAATAGTGAAATTTTGTGCCAATCACTGTAGAATAAGGTGTAGCTGCACTCACACTTGAAAAGGCAATCTAAAGAACTGTTGCAAAGCTGGAAGTCAGGGTACAACATAGGACAGCGGAGAAGGGGCAGAAACTCAGCCAGGATGAGATTTTTCAGAGTTCTCGGACATGTGGAGAGTCTCCATAGGTATAGGAGGCCGCCCACTTCAAGCTGTATTTACATTTGACCCAAATGAGCATCTTAAGAAAAAATTATTCCCACCTGGAAACCAAGTACTAGAAAAGCATAATATGTGTGATGCACAGTCACAATTAGAACACATTGAGAGTCCTATTGATTTCAGCCGCAGAAAGTTAAGAATGCCCTTATTGTTCTCCCATGACTGAAATCAATTGTACTTAAATAGTCTGGATTGCATCCAATGACTGTGAAAGCTCTTTGTTCAAACTAACCCAGAACCTTCATTCTATCAACAAGGGCTTAAAAAAAGAAGCTGTTCATGGAAAAACACATATATAACAGGTAAACAACGCCCCCCCAATAAATCTATACAGAAGGGTTTTCATCTGCAAAAAGAAAAATAACATGTCTGGCAAAATTTGCTGCTAATTCACACTGTGGAGAAAATGGAAGGCAAGGCATGGAAGGCAAACAGCTTGAGGTGATAAACAAGGGCCTCCCCTCCTTCCTGCTTCTCACTTGAAGAATGATCAATTTGCCCTCTCTGCTGCTCCATTTTTGGACGACCAAAAATGGCTGTTAGTGGCCATGCCAACAGCAAAATTGTAGGACTACATCTAAATTCAAGTGAAGCAAAGCAGCCATTTTGAACATGCTATTGTCTGTTCAGCTGAAAATACAGCAGCAGAAAATTGATGTTTTCTCTTTTCATTGCTGATCAAGATGACTCAACAACTTCAGATAAGAAGGTGCGTATAGTCAGTTCCCAAGCCTGCTTAGCATGTTCATATGACAACATCTACCCCCCGCCCTGTCTTTAGCGAACATATCCTGTTTTGCCAAACAACAGTTCTCTGAAAGCACAGATAAGAAAGTTGTGCCTGGGGATCTAAAGCTATTGCAGACTAGCAACAGGTAGGAAAAGGCTGGCAGGGGTTGTTTAAATATCACTCTCACATAAATACAGTTTTCTGGTGATGTTTTGCAGATGTTTTCTAGGGCTATTGCAGGTTGCGAGTAGAGACCAGTTCATTTTTCTGGATACTTTTGTTCCACACGCAACAGGGAGACAGATGTCAGGCCTATGAGGGAGATAATTGAATAGAAGGAGATGTGGGCTGGAACTCTCTTAGCCGTGTCAGTGCCAGTTCTGCAGAGACAGTCACAAGTACTCAGTAAGAGCTTGTTCATAAGCTTAGTTGACCTGGTGGGGGAAATGGATTTTCATTCATGAGAGACATCTGACGAAAGAAGGCTAACTCCTGATGCTAATTCTACAATTTTCACCACATCAGTGAAAACAACAACAACAAAAACCACTTGCAATCACATTCAGAAAATTGGTGGTACAATGTAGAGCGGAAGAGAGCTTACAGGGCGAAGCAGTCGTCATGTGCAGCTGTCGAAAAAAGGCAGCACCAGCAGGAGCCAGAAGCAAAAGTTTACATCAGTGGTTTCCAAAAATACTAAATGAAGTGCTTGTTAGTTTATCAGGCTTTATTTTGAAGAACTGAACTACTAATATTGACAACAGAAAATTTTTTTGAGGGATAGTGTTTCTTCTGGGCTAAAAGGGAAACGGCTTCAGCTGGCTGGCTAAACCAGGTGAGGGTAGCCAATGGGTCTCAAATCATTGGTGAGTAAGGGTCTTCCACTGTATGTGAAGACAGGCTTCAGCAGACTGAGTGGACAAGACCAATAGTGAGTCCAATGGTCAAGAAGTTTCTGCATGTGCTATAGAAGTGAGGGGCAGAAGGTTGTCAGCCTGGGAAGGGAGGCCAACTAGGAGAAGGAAAACTCTGATCCTAAACCTCCTCTGCCTTGTGGGAGATACACGGGAGAAGAAAAGGTTATGAAACAAACTCTATGCGCCAGGGATGTCCAACTCCCAAGAGTTCAGGTCAAAGTTGTTGAGCTTTTTTGTAAGGAAAGGAATGTGTGGAAATTTAGTAAAGGAGAAAGGGGCAAAGGGGAGAGGTCGCTCACTAAAAAAACGCTAAGAGAACAAACAGCCTCACAGCGAAAATTCCATCTCCCACTCTAGCGATCATGTGCGGATGGAGGATGGGGTGAGGCCAAAAGCTCTTATGCCACTGCAAAGGAAAAGGAGACCGCGATTGACTGGAGCCTTCATAGGATTGACCAGTAGATCCCGATCGACCTGCTGGACCTCCCTGCTCTACACAAATCCAGAGTGGCGTTCCTAAAAAGGTTGGATGGTGCCCTGTCTTGCAGCCAAGCTGGTGCCAAAACTACTGCTCTGCTTTCCTTTGGAACACATAAGTGAGTCCAAGAGAGGGGTCTTGTTGTCTGGGCAGCCCAGGACCTCCATGCACACTGCCCAGGCTAGCACCTCATGGAGGTCAATATGATGCTGTTAATGCAGCAGTTTGACTTCACCCGAGGCGCACTCCATTGTCTCTTGAGACAGACGAATACCAACAGCCAACATCATGTTATATAATCATATAGCATGGTTGGGGTGGGGAGGTTTAACCCTCATCTCTTTAGCTATCACCCTGTCAACATTTGTCATGTGCTACAATTCGTGATAGAAAAAAAATCTTATTGGCACCAGTGGGGTTCCCCTGCCCCCTAAACAGAGCGTGAGATCCTCCCCATCAGGATCTCAGTAGGGGAGGGAAGGACAATTTAAAAACAAAAATGAAAACCCCAAAACCCTGCTGTGGCTTTAACAGTTAAAACACAGAGACAGCTAGTTCAGAATGAAACTTGTAAAAAGAATCACCAACACCCACAACTGAGGTCAATCACTAATCAACAATTTCCTGCCTTGAGGCAACACTTACTTTGCTTGACAATTTAGCTAGTGCTGGGAAGGGTATCATGACCTGTGAAACACTTGAGTAAGCCACACTGGTACTGTGAGGCCCTGCCTTTATTAGATTGGAGATTTGGAAGAAATGATCTGTTTCAGAATATTTGTCTACTGGTCACGACCATGCTCCACCATGACAAACAGAGCTGCTGTGGAGAATGTTTGGAAGAGATAAATAGATTAAGGGGATTAGATGTTTACTTCTTCTTAGGTCAGAGAACCTACATATTTGTCTCTTATGGTTTTCCTAATCCCAAGATCTGAAAATTAGGAAAACCATAAGAGACAAATATGTAGGTTCTCTGACCTAAGAAGCAGTAAACATCTAATCCCCTTAATCTATTTATCTCTTCCAAACATTCTCCACAGCAGCTCTGTTTGTCATGGTGGAGCATGGTCGTGACCAGTAGACAAATATTCTGAAACAGATCATTTCTTCCAAATCCCCAATCTAATAAAGGCAGGGCCCTGATTCTATGGGCCCTTCCAGACTGGGTTTCCTTTTTGTGTGGGTGCATTCTGTGCCATATTGTTGATACCATAACAGTGCCTTAGTGGTGGGTTTGTATTAGACTGTCCACACATCATTCCACTTTACTAGTTGATCCGCATTGCTTCCTCAGTGTCTGGAGGGACACACTTGGGCTATACTGCAACAAAACTGGAACACCCTGTCTGCTGCAGAACACATGGCAGGTGTCACAGTTTGAAAGCTTGGAGCAGCCTGGAATTACTCAGCCCCATGACCCATTCTGCCTCATTCAGCATTGCTTAAAAGCCAAAATAAATCTGTACTGCAGAAAAGTCTTCAATATTAGTTATAATAAGATAAATGTTACAAAATAACAAGTTGATGCATTACAGGCAAGCAATGGGCTTCAGTTCTTTAAGTGGTTAAATAAACTTCCCTCTTTCTGGTCCCTCTAGCACATAAATTGGCTTTGCAAGTCTCATCTTTCCGTTGTGAGAGCTCTGCAGCCCCTCTTTCTGGTGCTGAATCATCAGGTAACATCTCACTGAAATGGAAAAACACAAGCCCCCTCTGACGCTTTTGCCAGAGTGGAACCTCTTGGCTAAGGTAAACTTTCCTTTACAGCATTTTAAATGCTATGCATTCAAAACCAGCATTTGATGTGCATTAAATGTAACTTTAACAGCTTAACAACATGCATCTTGTGAACGGCCCCGAGACCTGTGAGTATAGGGTGGTATACAAATTTAAGAAATATAGTAATTATAATAACCATCCCAATACCACCATGAGCAGAAATCATCCTGAATGCATGATGCTGAAAAATTCCTCCAAGCCTGGTCTCTTCCTTAGCAGCCTGGCCTATGCATCCCTAATTTATTTCCAGGGCAGCTTTTCCATGATCAAAGGCAAAGCAGGGAAATGCACAGCTTGGAGAAAGAGCCGAGGGAGGCCTGGTCTCTCAGACAGCAGGACAGGAGGCAGAAGCAGATGAACGTGATATGCCAGAGATGCAGTGAACAGGGATTTAAAGATGTTGCTGGGAAAGCTGAGGGGAGAGCACAGGACGCTGCCAGCTGGCACTGACTGATGCAGACTGAGAGCAACTTCTCTAAAGCAGGACTAGGAGAGAGCTGAAACTCTTACTATGCATGAAAACCTCACATGGTTGCTGGAAAGTGGGATCACATAGTACCGGTATCTATTGAGCCCCATGTAAAAACTTTGTTGGGGTATTAAATCTGAACAGCAGAAGATATCCTAATAACTTCAGGCTCAAAGGAAGTTACCCAGGCTCAAAGGAACTCCCACCCTCTATGTGAACACAGGTTTCTCTTAATCTACACATTTTTGGCAAGCAACTTCCTCTAACATAATCCTTTCCCCCATATATTATTTTCACTAATACATGCATTATGTACTCACTTTACCTAATGTATATACTTTGTACATTATTATTTTTTTGGTTGGTAAATGCACTGCAGAATTTGGAGAAATGTGAACTTTGAGAGATAGCAGCATTTTAGTTTGTGCTTTAATTTGCACTTCCAGAACCGGCATGAAAACAAAAGTAATTTATCCCCTATTTGTATCAGACATAATGTTGTGACGGCATTGACAAAAATCAGATAACTACCCACTGCCACTGTAGATTCAACAGCAGTGTAAGCAGATGAGTCAGAGCCTGTGACGGCAAAGGAAAAAGAAAATAGCACAGGGAAGTACATCTCCAAAACAGTGTAGGAGGCAGTACATTCACCTAAAATGAGAGGGATAAGGCCAGCATACATTACTGTTCTATCTTTTTTTGTATACAGCACTAAACTGCCTCTAGGCTAGACTACTGCAAGGTGGGGGGGGGGAGCTGCCTTTGAAGATTCATGTAAGCTTCCATTAGAACCAAATGCAGCAAGAAGATAACTCAGTGGGACAGTTCTACTGAATATATCTCACCAGTTCTTAAACGGCTTATTGAATGCCAGCTGGTTTCTGGATCCAAATCAAAGCATCCATATAGCCATAAATTATTGGGTACTTGGAAAGCTTGTGTAGCATGATTCATTTTTGGCTGATTACAAACTTGTCCATAAACTTGCTCTTGGTACAATGGGCAGCATTCAAGACTGCTGGCAGTCAATGTAATGTTGCATCTACTTCATTGCCTCCCGAGTTGGACCCAGATCCTATTCAAGGTACTGTTTGTGACCTTTACCAAGCTCAGAAAATGGAGGGTTCTTCTCAAGAACTGTTGTTCATCTTAACAACAAAAAGAGTTTTCTCTTTTCTCCTGGACAAGTATTATGTTTGAGCTCTTGACATGCTTGCAATTCATTGCAGGCAATCCGGCCTTCATAAAGTTAATAAATCAGCAGGGATGGAGTAATTCATTGATCCTAAGAGCCTGTCCTCTTATTTTATTTCTATGTGGCTACCCTCTGCTTCAAGATTGTGGCACCCAATGAATAAATTACTGGTGTAGAAGGGCAAATGTGTGTCCTTTACATGAATATTGTGTATAATGAGAGCGCCTTCTTCATTTACATGCCTCACACATAGGAGGAAACGACCAAAACCCAAAATGATTTAAAAACAAAAAAAGAGTTGTAAATCAGATGGTTAGAATACGAAAATCAATTGAAACTCAAATTTTAAACTGACACTTTACAGTGAAGTTTGTGCTGGTGTGGAACTCAGGTTTGCAAATGAAATTTCTGTCCTCCTGGTGGGTTTTGCTCCATAAACCTAATTTAACCACCCTCCCAAATTGGGTTTTGCCAAACAAATTTTATTGAGCTGGTTAAAAAACTTAGCTGTTCTGTCAGGGTTTGTTGAAGCCCATTGGTCAAGGAAGAGTCCTAAGGGTCTGGGTGGCATCAGAATGGGGCAAACTGGAGGCAGCAGTGTCTCGAATAAAAAGATGTGGGTTACAGGTAGCAGTAGTCCTAAAGCTGAGGCAAGGCAGGGAGCTAGCCAGATGCAAGAACTGCAGGTTGCTTCTAAGGGGAAAACTTATTCTGACAACTCCCTGAGCAGATCTGAACCCTAAGTAGTGAGGTAAGCGTCAAAAACTGCCTGAGTCTATTTCCCTTTAATGAGAGTTGGATCCTCTGGCCTAGGGTCTATTCACCCTGGCATTTTGTATTCTCTTGATATGCCTGCTAATCGGTCAAGGAATCTTCAGTGATTGGTGAGGCAGTTCTTTGGTTGTCTCAAGCTGATCTGCTTGGTTGGCTTGGGCTGACTCTGAGAGGTCTGGGTTGTTGATTCCTATTGGACAGGAGGATTTTTCTGTGCTGGACTTCATCATAGGCTCCATCCCAAATGGGGCTTCAGATCCCCAGAAGTTGGGTGAGCTCTGACCCTCATGTCTTTCAGGTCTGTATTAGCATTATTACCCAGGGATAATGTCCAGACTTGTGACATTCCTGTTCTGTATTGGTTGGGACATGACAGTAGGATATATTTCTGTTTGCTTTCTGTTTGCTGTTCATGCATAAATGTTGGGCTTTTGGCTTGATACTTTTGAGATAAGTTCTCCGATAATTGTGCTCTAAGGAGCAACCCTTTAGATAAAAATTATTATCCATCATAAAGCTTGGGTGGCATCAGGACCATCATCAGCTTAAGTAGTTCATATCTATTTCTAACACTGTTTAGATGTCTAGCTTCCTATAGGTGTAACCAGAGAACTATGAAAGACATATTTCATATGACCCTGTCCTACTTGTTAGTGATTCATAGATCATTGGCCCAATGCAGAGAGGTAACTGGAGATCTTACTAATAAATATATTTGAGAATGAATGAGAAACTATTCAGACCCATTCTGGTTATACGTGGGTTATGGGATGTGTGGAAACATTTACATTAATTACATTACAGCCAATTACATTACGAAGGTTTACCTTACAGCTAATGGTTCAGATTTAATTCACTATATCAAATCCATTAGGTGCATTGAATTCAAATGCACTGAAAAATTATCATGCGTTATAAGAACACATGAATTGAAAATGGTTGATCTGTCTAATGTACTATTTCATTTACAAACAATTCCAGTCAGGGGAGGGAAACACAGGCCTCTGGGCTGAATGTAGCCCTCTGGGTTTCACTATGGGCATTTATTTATTTATTTATTAAGAGCTATTTCACAAGGGAAATACCCCCAAACACCTCCTATCAAGGGGTAGTTTAACGAAGTATAGCATTACTTTAAAATGGACCAAAAAATCTACCTAATTAGGACTGGTTTGCACCCTAATTTCTTGGGGGAAAGAGGTCCCATTTTTAACACATGTTAACTCTAAACAGCTCTGAAATGTGTATAAAAGGTATATTTGTCTCAATCCTATTTTTATATTCTGATTCTGTCAAGCATTTAAATTATTATTAAAACTGAATTTAAAGGATGCTGAGGAATGTGATACAAATTGTCTATTGGACCTTAATCTGATCTCTGGGAACTGAAAAGAGACAATGTAATTGGTGGTTATATTTGAAATGTGTGGTTAATGAAATGTTGAAGAACGTATTGGTCTTTTGTAATTGAAAAATCCTCAAATTAACTATTAAAAGAGCCAGAAAGTCACAAGGCTGCCTTTCACTTGTAGGAGGTCTCACAAGTAGGGCAGAGGTCTCAGTAATTCTCCTGCATGAGCTATATACCTCGGATGTGACCTGGCCTTTACATAGTACCATAAAAATATTATAGCTATTTGATTACAAAAAAGAGAGCGGTAATGAGAGACTTTGGAATATATAGCTTTAAACTTTGAGTATTTCAGTTCTCCAGGTTAGTGGATTAAATGTCAAGTACTTCAGGCATAATAGCATAATCAGGAATGAGCTGGAAGACATGTCACCTATTAGTGCTCCATGTACATGGCAATTTATTATGATTACAGCTTCATTGCACATATGGCTTGAGATGGGTGCTATAGGTGACTTTCTTCTTCTTCTTTTTAAAATATGATTAAAATTGCACATCACCACAGAATCTAATTTCCATATAATTAAACCCTTGCATGACTGGTTGGATTTTTGGAAGACTGGATTCCCTAGCATCCTTCGAAACTGAACTCCTCTGAAAATCTTCCAAAATGGGGAAAACTGACAGAAAGTCTTAACTTTAAATGGAATGCTATTGAAAAAGAATTGAAATGTGGAGCATGCAATGCTTTCACTGTGAACTTCTTTGTGAAATTCAAAACAAGAAAGTGATATATGGTGGCGGGGATAACTGCTCCTTTTATCATCCAGACTGCACACCGTCTCATTCAGTTTTGGAATGAATTGGTTACGGTATGTGAAGGATGAGCTCCTCTACAGGAGACAGAGTGCTTGCATTACAAAATGGACTAAAAGCAGAGCTAAGTTAAATTCAGTTTGCTAGAATGGAAACCTCAAGCTCGCTTTCATTGCCTGTATTCAGCTGTTGAAAGTAAGAAGTACTATTAAAGTAGAGTTCTTTTAGTTATGTGTGGGGTGCCTTACCCTCACCATCTGGGAGGTTGGGTGGCAACCTGTCAGGGACCCATTAGCTGTGATTTCTGCATTGCGGGAGATTGGACAATATGAGTGTTGGGGTCTTTTCCACTTCTACAATTCTATGATTCTTATAGCTTTGCACCCTGATTGACTGTTACCCTCACACGAACTGGCTACATAAGTGTTCCAGTCATGAGAAAGAGGTAACATTTCTAGACACTCTAAATGACTGCGCCCTAGAACAGTTGGTCATGGAACCAAAGGAAGGATAGTGATTTTGGGGGTATTCTTGAATTGTGCCCAGGACCTAGGGTACGATGTAAATGTTGTCAAGTCAATTGGGAACAGTGATCACAGTGCTATTAAATTAAATATACATGCAAATGGCCAATTGTGAAGAAAATCCAACATGCTCACATTTGATTTCAAAAAAAGGACACTTCCCCCAAATGAGGAGATTGGTCAAAATGAAGTTGAAAGGCAAAGCAAAGCAGGTCAATCCATTCAAACATGCTTGGGAGTTGTTTCAAAACAGAATATTAGAGGCTCAATTGGATCAGGAAAGGTTATATTAGAGGCAAGAATACTTGCTTCAAAAAATTGAAGTCTTGTCCAAAGAAGAGAATGAAAAGGAATGCCAAATTTGGCAAAAGAAGTGCAAGCAGACAGTGAAGGATGCTAAAAAAGAGAGAAAGTATAAAATCTGAGTTTCTTAAAAATGGGAAAGCTCTGTCAAGTGGTAGAGAAGGAAGAGGGAAGCTGTAGTCTGCAAAATGTTGGATACAGCTCCCATCATTCATGACCGCTGGCCATACTGGCTGGGGCTGCAATTTTCTAAGGGGAGGTGGGAGTCAATTTAATTTCTCTATAGAAGATGAAGCAGAGGTTTCCACCTGTTTATGAACATTTGCAGTGTTTCCTTTTATTTTATTAGTAGAAGAGTTTGATGGGATATTTTATAAGCCTAAGTACACACTGTATCCAATATAGCTATAAATATATTGATAGCCACAATACAGGCATTTGATGAGACTTGGTTTCTGCCCAGCTAACCGGATGGATAAATAATGATTCTCAGATACACATAAAACCTAATTTTCTTATTATACAATCCAGGTTTATTCCAGCAAGACTTTGTCTTCATTACATACTGTAAAATGATGCCTTCAGGCTTTTTACTGGCCTGCTGAGATTGCTCAGATTTATTAGAGCAAAGTGAAAACATACATTAGAAATATGGAGTACAATGGCTTTTCCCCAAAGTTGTCAAGCAAGCATCTATCAGGGGGAAAGATCCTTGGCCTCTGAGGGAAAAAATGTGTTGATTTCTACAGCTGAGCATTAATTCTTTATAGTAAGAGAGTGGTAAGGAATGATGATCTCTTAGAGAGGAAAAAAAAATGAGATATAGATGTTACTTTTTTAAAAAGTCTTATAATTACTATTTGTCATTCACAAAGTCTGTATTTTGGGAGACAATTGCCAATTTCTTAAAATAGAACTTCTGGGACTCAAATCTGCTTGGATAACATACTCTTTCACCTGGTTTAGTTTGAAATATCTGTAGGCAGCCCATAGTTGCTCAACAAAGAGGGAAAGGCACTATGCACAGATATCAGAGCCAGTGTGGTGTAGTGGTTAAGAGCGGTAGTCTCGTAATCTGGGGAACCGGGTTCGCGTCTCAGCTCCTCCACCTGCAGCTGCTGGGTGACCTTGGGCCAGTCACACTTCTTTGAAGTCTCTCAGCCCCACTCACCTCACAGAGTGTTTGTTGTGGGGGAGGAAGGGAAAGGAGAGTTAGCCGCTTTGAGACTCTTTAAAGGGAGTGAAAGGCGGGATATCAAATCCAAACTCTTCTTCTTCTTCTTCCTCTCATTATTATTAAGTCATATATTCAAGCAAGGGTGCCAACTTGAATAAAATATTGGGGGACCCAGGTAAGCCCCACCCCAATAATTGATCACAAGACACAGTGCACACTCAACATCTGAATGGCAATGCCCATCAACTTTGGGGACACACAAACACACACCCTCAAATATTTTATTGAGTAGGCTAAGAGTTGGCTCCTATGAGTACAGCCTTCTTCATCTTCATCATCATCATCGTATTTTTATTGTACCACACCTTTCCTCATACAGAGCAGCATTCATAAAATGCAGCACTGAAACAAATTTAAAGCCACAAAGAGCAGATGACTATCATCGGTATTCAGGATGCTGGAACAGACAGCATTCTAATGAGATCATTTATAGTTTATTGGTTGTGGCATTGGTGCTTGAGCTGGAAAAAAAAAACAGACTATAGTAACAATGATAATGGATAAAGCCATCTGTGATACAACAAAATAAAGATCTTCAATAGTGATAAGAAAAGAACGGACGCCTTATTGACCACTACTGTGTTTATTTGTACCCCTTGTACAATGTGGAAAATGTTAAGAAAATCTTACAGGAGCAATTGAGGGTTAAGCATCTAAAATGGAAAGAGAAGCGAGCAATACTTTCTAGAGAAGTAGTAGTAATATTTATACCCCACTGTGGCGTTTGCCCTCCTAGGTGTGTGACATCATATTGGGTTCATAAGGAAAGGGTTAACTAATTGTAAAATGCCTAACCAATAGGAACCCAAGGGGAGGAGTTAGAGTTAGAGTTGTTATGAAGTCAGGCTGGAGTTAGAGAAGGGAGAGGGAGGATAAGTCTGTGGGTTGGGCTAGTTTGACTTAAGAGAGTGAGATAAAATGTTAAGAGGAGTCAGTTAAACAGTTGGGTTAATCAGTTAGAAGGTATTAGGAATAGGCTGGTAAAGAAACTAAGGTTAAGAAACTGACAAGAAAAATTATCTGAAACCATAAACTTGTTAATGGTTATAAAATAAACTTGTTTAATGTTAACAACTGTCTGGACTCTGTGTGTACCTGAGAGAAACAGGTTGGTGGCAGCAGGGAAGCAATCACAGTGGTGGCACAGGGATCAATAGACCATCAAGCGTCCGGGGACCCTGTGTGATCGCCACACCCACCCATCTGGCTGGGCTTCCCCAGCCACTCTAGGGAGCTTCCAACTACAAATTTCTAACATTGCACTGATGTTATGGTTTTGCAATGACATTGTCACAGTTTGCTTTACCTTGTTACCTTCTTCATAGCCATCCCATTAAGTTCACAAATCTTCAATTATGTTTCAATTATGCTACATACCACTTTAGGAACTTTGGGATGGTATAGTTCTGCCTTTCCCAGCCTGGTGCCTCCAGATCATTGGACTACAACTCCTGACACCTCTGAACTTTGGCTATGCTGGCTGGGGCTGATGGGAACTGTAGTCCAAAACAACTGGAGGGCATTCAGTTGGGGAAGGCTGGTGTAGCGCATGAGAAGCATTCTCTAACCTATATGCAATTCATCCTAAGCTTTGATGCAGTGCAAATGTTGGAGTTCCCATCCTTCTATTTAATTTGGCATGGCTTTCTCTAGACAGGATAAAAATAAAGAATTGATGTTTAATGGACTTTCTCTGGAAAACAGAGTGAGTGTTTTGCTTTTGCAATGTCTAACACATATTATAAATCAAAAGGATTTATGTAGACAGATCATAGACTAGACCCTTTATTACTGGAACTATCAACACATTTCTCTTCTCAACTCACATAAAAAACAATTGTAGGTGTAGGAGTGCAAATGAAATGTTGAATAATGTTCACTGAATGTGGACCCCTTTTGCTTCTGTGTCAACCTTCTCAATGGAATAGGCAGGACTTGTAGTTGAAGTGAATCATCCCATTTGGAATTGTTTGGCAACTGTCAGAAGTGGTTTGTAGTTTTGTTTGTGATGTTTACTGCTACTAGCTTAGCTACTGAACTATGCTCTTTCACTAGCAATTGGTATTTATCTTCCTGCATAAACAGGCTCCTGGATAGCAGAGGAGAAATAGAGGTCTCAAAAACCATTCAAAGCAGAAGGAACAGTGCATGATCCATATGGTTTTGCTCATGTAATGAAACCATTTAACTTTCAATCAACTCTTCACATTAAACCCTTTACTTCACATGCCTTACTGTTTGTTTGCTTTTTGAAAAAGAAATCAAAACCCTAAAACTGTTATTTCAAAAGAGGATAATGTAACTGTGGATATTAGTTATATATTACTCCACTCCAGATATGCATTAGGTGTCAGACTCATATTAGATGTTAGATCAGGCAGCGGGTTGTCTGTAGGAGGATAAACAGAATTTCAAGTTGCTTAGATAAGCATGATCTGAAAAATGTCGAGAGGCCTTTTGTTGCAAGGAGCCTTCCTTGATTTGTGTGAATGGTCACCTCTTTTTGGCTGAAGCATGGTGCCACACAAGCTGATTCTCTAACTGACCATCTTGAAGGTCACTCTGGATATTATGTAGAATTCTAGACAAAGAGCTGAAGGAAACCATATAGGTAAGAGAGGAATTAACTCTTCGCAAAGCTACAGAAATGACAAGGCATGTTGATCAAGAGTGATAAAAGGGAGCAAAGAGAACCTGAGAGTGACATGGAGGAGATAATTTCATCTTCACAAAATACTGGAAGTGTCATGTCCTTGAGCTCAGTTGGAGAAGGAGGAGCAGCAGCCAATCAGTTCCAGGGCTGCTGCACCACCAACTGGAGAATCAAACCAAGCTTCTGGTGCTGATGTTTCAGAGCTAACACAGCTGAAGCCTGGTGGTATGAGCCCATGGAGCCTGGTGGTCTCAAACTTATAGAACTTGAGCTGGAACCCTCATAGATGTCCCCCAAGCCTACCTTATCAGATGACCAAGTGCTTCCTATGCTACCATGCCTGCCTTATGGCACAGAAAGGTGAAGAAGGGCTTTTCTGAAGACCAAGAGCCACAGTCTTTAATCCAAAGCAGTTTAGGAAAGGTGGAAGAGATTTAGAAGGCCTCAGTTCACTTCTAGCCTTTCTCAGATCAAGTAGCTTCCTCAGAGCTGTCCATGGTGCTGCAGCAGTTAACCAGCCTTGCCCCGATGATTACCTGGTACAGACAGGTTAGAACAACAGCAGCCAGTTCACCTCTCATGTCACTGCAAAAGCAGAATAAAAGGCAAGAAAAAGCCCAGCAGTCCAACCGTTTTTGGGTAGAATAGAAAGTTACTGAACTAATCTGCAGACAACATCAAATGAGAACAAAATAAAATATATCTAGCCTCCACATGATAGTTGGACAGTATTCTCGAAGCTACAAACATGAGTCTGACCAAACTGCGGGAGGCAGTGGAAGACAGGAGTGCCTGGCGTGCTCTGGTCCATGGGGTCACGAAGAGTCGGACACGACTAAACAACAACAACAACAGCCTCCACATAAAAATAAAACTCCGCATGGAAATATACATGAAACAAAATGTTGTATTTGTTTTTCCTAGAACAATTAGAGATTGTCAAAATGGATTTTTATCCTTAAAGTTCAGCACCTCCATCACAGTTATCTAAAATGTCCATCCATTTAGAAAGTACTCTGCAGCAAAAGATCCAATCTTTCAGACAGTGTGCAGAAGCTGTGGAAAATTTTGTAACTTTAGAGAGGTTTGCCACATTGACCATAGAGACAGGGAAGAGAGCATAGGTGGTTGCACACGGAGAGATGAGAAACATTACTTGTGTGAGCTTCCTTTAATTAGCCGATCTTAGAATCCAAGCCTATTTAACAGTCTACCTTCTCATACTGTCTCGGTATGTGGTACATATTCTCTTCCTATCCCCAAGGTATTTTAAGGAACGTTTGCTGCAATAAGCGCTGATTTTTTGATTGGATGTAATGGAACCTGTAATGCAGGGATGGGAAACCTGTGGCCTTCCAGATGTTGTTGGACTCCAACTCCCATGAGTCAGCAACATCTGGAGGGCCACAAGTTCCTCATTCCTGCTGCAATGAATGCAAATGAGATTGCTGTCTGATTCAGATGGCAATGCCTGTGTACATATATCATTTGTAAAGCAAAATTCTAGAGGGGACAAATATTTCCTTGTGACTCCTAAGCGACAGGAATGAGTTAATGTTTGAAAGCACAGGCTACCACCACTGAATCAAGCTATGTTTTAGTATGAACATCCTGTTCTTCCATCTGTATTGCTTTGTTAATTGCTGGTGCTGATGAAAGCAAGCAGCCCTTTGTGTATATTTGCTAAGCTGGAGACCTATTGAGACAGGCTGATAGCCTCAATAACCTTGGACAAATTAACTTTTTAAAGATTATTGAGTTGCAGTGCTTTTAAGTTGAAAGCAGAGTGTTTCCTAATTGAAAAGCATCAGTTTTTCTGTTTAATCGCAGCAGCAAGGGATCTTCTATAGCTTTTAACTTGAAGATGATCCAGTTTTCACTTTCAAGTGGTGTCAATTGGACACCTATAAAGAAAGTTAGAAAGCAAAACATGGAGACAATTTTCTTAAGTTTATTAGGCAGATATTGAGCTTCTGCTGTTGTTAAGACCACTTACTCATTGTTGCTAAGCAATCAGAAGGAATGTGAGGCATATCCAGTACATTACTTGGTGAAGAGATGTGCTGTCTTCTGGCATGGGCAACTTGCGGTGAAAGTATAGGAACAAATTAAATGATGTCTTGTAACTTTAGCTGCTGTGAGCACAAATTAAAGAGAGTAAGCCTTTACAGTTATGGGTGTATTACTGGTGTGCAGCTCCTGATTTTGGTACTTTTGGAACCTTTACTTCTGCACAGTAAATCAACATTCAGAATGTTGCAACGTTTCCTCTATTTATTTCCTGAAAGATGGATTTAATATTGTCAGAGCCACCCGAGGTCCCAGCTCACAAGAGACCAAAGTCCAGTCCAAGATATATACAAAAGGTTTTATTGAAGAACATTGTTGTCGTTACATCCAAGCTCCGTGGCTCCGCATCTGTTACCCTTAGATGTTAGAAGTCCCCTCTGAGTCAGTCCCGCCCCTGCACCAGCTTAAGAGGCTTGTACTGCTCCACCTTTTCCTCTCTTTCCTTTTCCGCAGGGTCTTCCTGCCCCCCTGTGCTCCCTCCCTCCGGGACTCCCCCGAGGCTGAGTCTTCTGCCGCCTGCTCCCCCCTCCTTCGTGCTTTGGGACCAGGCTCCTCCTCAGGGCTCTCCTCATTTCCGCGCGCCTCCACATTTGAACTTGGCGCGCGTACGTTGCCTCTGACCTTCCTTTCGACCGTTACGCTACTCTCGGTACTACACTCCTCCCCTTCCGGCAGGACGTTTTGCTCCGAACTCCTTCCCCTCTCTGCTTCCTGTTCTGCTCTTTCTGACACACTGGCAACTCCACCCCCTTCACTCCGTTCTGACGGAGAGGCCGGTCCCGATCTCCAGCCCCCACTGGGGATTCCCCCTTCGTTCCCCTGCTTCTGACTGCCTCCCTCTCTACTGCCCCTTGGCCTGACCAGGGGGGCTCCCTTTTGGGAATCCTCGGATTCACTTGACGGACTCACTGACAACCTCAGGTCGTCGTCGTCCTCTTCCTCGTCGCCCTGGGACCCCTCCCCCTCGCTCTCTGTCCCTGAAACCCTGACAAATATGAACTAAAAAGCTCATCTGGATGAACTTGAACTGAATGAGTTTGTTTTGTAAAAGGACAAACTGGAACAGGAACTAGTTCTTTTTTCAAAATGATGAACTTGCACTTGTTCCTTTTTAAAATGAACTTTCCAAGTACAGTCATACCTCAGAAGTCCAACAGAATCCATTCCAGAAGTCTGTTTGACTTCCAAAACATTCAGAAACCAAGGCGCAGTTTCCAATTGCCTGCAGGAAGCCATTCAGAAGCTGCAGAAGTCAGGTTGGCCATTTGCGGCGTTCGGGAACTGAAACGTTCGACTTGCAAGGCGTTCAGGACCCAAGGAGGTACGACTGTACTGCCTATTGACTTCTTCAATGAAAGATGCTGTTCCTAATGAATGAAAGGAAGGTGGAGGCCTAGAGCAGGTTCTCTGGAGAGAAGTAACTTTTTTCTTAATCTGTTGAGAATGGGAACTGGCACCTCCCAGAACTTTACAAGCATAGTTGGAACTTGGTCTCTGTACTGAGGAACTATGTGTGCTTTTCAAAAGATAAAACAGAACAAACATTCCTCATTTTAGAAAGGGGGAGAAAGTACATAAGAGCAGTGTAACGTGACATTTGCTGCAACACACAAGCTGCTTGGCAGACACTGGGATCCTATGCTAACAGGACACAAGCTATTTTCTAATTCAAGAGTATATTACACTGCAATTGCTTTGTGCTCAGATAGGAATGTATGCATGATAGTGTTTTTTTCTGGTAATGGAATCCATTTCTCCTAGAAAACCTATTTTCATCTGCAACCTTGCATTTCCATTTTAATAGAAAGCTTAGTAAGAATCCTTTATTTCTCTGAGAAACAGGTTAACAATGGGGCATATTGATCTAAATTATGTACCCTGTAATTAAATGACCATTGAATGTGCAGCATCAATTTAAATAACTATTTTGCTTGCAATTAGAAAACTGCCATGTGGGGAAGAGTGCAATATTAAAATGTTTGACCCTGACCGTGTAAACATAGCCACATATAATTTTGGTGCCACCAAGTCCTACATAAAATGAAGTTTATGGAACTATATTTGCATAGGTTCAAGACATTCACATTGATGTAAATGCATAACAGCGGCAGAATTGTGAAAGCCATTAAACCAAATCCTTTAATACCAAACAATGTCTCAAAATGAATCCCAACTGCAGAAAAGCATTTCTACTGTTCCTCCCTATGTATTACTAGACTAAGAACGCACTTAAAGAATAATATAATTGCTTGTATTAAAGCCATCCCTTAAGCCATGCTTGGTATCTTCTTGGTCTGATTTTGTTTGTTTGTTTGTTTGTTTTTGTTTTTTGCACTCCACAGTCATGGAGAGTAGCTAGCGAATTTACTGACAGAGATGCTCCATTCTCTTGATTCAAATGGCAGGCAGGAATGCCTACTCAGGTGCATTGGTCTGTTGCTTGAAATGTCAGAATTTTTCTCAGAAAAAAATATGTCTTCTGAGAAAGCTTGGCCCACCTCTAACCTAGGTATAATGGAGAGAAAGTCTTCCGGAAGCAAATTCAACTGATCAAAATCACAGGATGGCAGCATAAACCTGACTTGGGGCAACTATTGGGACTTTCCATTTTCCTCGAAAACTAAGGAAACGCTAGCCTGAACAAATGGTTAGGTAAAAGGTTTTCACCTGCAAGCCTTCTCTAACTAGCTTTCAGGAACAGATACAAAAACAATTCAACACATAGTATGCACAATTAGCAGAACAATGAGGCAAATTAGGCTGCCCAGATATGAGGGACTGGGGTAAGGCAACTCTACCCACTGCCAAATAGTGTGGTAAGAATTTTGCTGCCCTCAGGGCCTGAGAGAGCATAATGCAGACAGCATCTGTCCAAAGAAATTGGGGACAAATCAAAAATAAATGAATAGATTAATTAAAACTATACCTCCAAATATGTGCTTAAATATTGCATAGCTTGATTGGAACCATTGTGAGAGCTCTTTGGTAATTACATCACACTAACTGGTGCCCTGGTGACTGCTTAGCAAAAGAAATCAGAAAGGATAAATTAAGGCCCTAATTGGCAATAAACAAACATACCAATCTATTATTCAGAAACCTACATGACTGGGCAGGGGAAGCCCACAGGTACATCAACCAGCCTGAAATAGTAGGAAAGGGAGGGAATAAATATTTAACCGCATTTAAAAAATCCAGACTTTGTAATTGTGCCAGATTTATTCAGATTTCTCTTAACTACCAGGCAGTATGGTACACTTTGTTCATAATTAGGCCTTCTAGAAACCTGGCCATGCTGGCCATGCACCCTACTTTAAAAGTACAATCCTCTATTTGAAATGATCTTCCATTTGAATGCCCCAGTATAAAGACAAAGAGCCATAAGAGCCCAAAGAGAAAGTATTAGAAAGTTGTAGAAAGTATTCTATCCATATTTGTTAGGGTTTTGAAGTTTCCCATCAATACTTAGCATCTGTACAGCAGACTAAACAGGCACACAGATCACCAATCTACAGTTTGTTTTAATTGTAGTAATCATTTCTAAATTTGCATCTATACATATAAATTAGTGTATGCAGTTTTTATGCAATTTTTATGCAAATTCATGATATATTTTGTCCTCTTTTTTATGATGTGTAAGCGGTCAGTCTAAACCTGCAATAATGGGAGCACATAAGAGGCTTTAGACTCTCTATACTACCTGCCGGCTTAACACATGTCCTTCAGGGAAAATGTCCAGACAGCTATCCTTAGCATACTCTGAAGAACACATGAGCATGGTTAGTCCATCTCTCTTAGCATCAGTGATTTCCTTTTGTTCCTCTCAAATTTGTCCCTGGAGCTAGAGAGACCATAGCTTCAGGATGAGAACAGAAATCGTGCTCCAGCGGCGCAGCAGCAGCAGGAGGCCCCATTAGCTAAAGTGGTGCTTCAGGTTAAGAACAGTTTCAGGTTAAGAACAGATCTCTGGAACGAATTAAATACTTAACCCGCGGTACCACTGTAAAACCACAAAAAATGCATAGCATAGTAAAAAACAAAAACAATAACCACCAACAGTTTAAAAGGCCATAGGTTGGCTAATTAAAGAAAGGTCTGGGAGAAGAGGAATGTTTTTGCCTGGCACCCAAAGATATGTAATGAAGGCATCAGGAGAATCTTTCTGGGGACAGCATTCCACAAACAGGGAGCCATCACAGAAAAGGCCCGTTCTCGTGTTGCCACCCTCCAAACCTTTCATCATCATCATCATCATCATCATCATCATCATCATTTTATTGTTTATACCCCACCCATCTTGTTGGGTTTCCCCAGCCACTCTGGGTAGCAACCAGCAGAATAGTAAAAACATGATAAAACATCAAACGTTAAAAACTTTCCTAAACAGGGCTGCCTTCAGATAGTTATTTATTTCATTGACATCTGAAGGAGGCGGCACACAAATAAGGGTCTCAGTTGATGAGAACAGGTTCCAGGTGGGTTCATATGGAGAAAGGTGGACCTTGAGGTATTGCGGAACTGAGCAAAGACTCTCCTCCCTGAAAGAGAGGGGAGTGGTTGTGGACGGGAGCCCGAACACTGCTCCTAGCAGGGGGCGTCGCCCCCTGCCTCCAGCTCACCTGGCTGGCACTCAGGCCCCCCCGGTGGCCGTCCAACCAGGTGCCATGGGGGGGGCGTGTCCAGCAGCCTTTATGCTGCAGTGCCAGCCATTTCCCTGGCCTCATTTCTCTTTGTCGTCCTGTGCGAGTCACCCACCCTCCACTCCCTTTGAGTTAGGGCTTAGGTCATTGGCCTTGCTATGGACCTTAGGTTGGTCGCCCCGGTTGCCCGGTTGTTTTTTCCATTTGGCATTAGGCTTTTTGGTTTTTTCGCCTACCTCGTAGCAATCGTCACAACTTTTTGGTGGTATTGGTGGGTAGGTTAGGCATTGGAATAATGTGTTGTGGTGTGTCGAAGTGCTAGGTGTGGCCATCGCCTATGCCTTCAATGTCTAGGGGTATTCCATTAAAGGAATCTGGCGGTCGTGTATTCCGTCCGAAGCCTGCTTGGCGGGAGGCCATGGCACGACCCTCGGTGACATCAGGGGTGAGCCTATAGTTGGATTAGCATCAACAGGTGATGAACCCCTGGTGAATAAACCCACTTGTTTCGTGATCCAATGCCTAAGCCAATACCTTTTCATTGCTGTAATCAATAAAGTTGTGGCCTTTTCTAGCCCATTAACCTTATATCACGTGTCCCTGTGTCTTCATTTTACTTCGCGGGGGTCGGGTCCTCGAACCACAACACCTATTTGTTCAGAGAAGTGGAGACAAGCGCTCAGGTGAAATCAAGTTAACAGCAAATCTATTTATATTTTGAACTGGAGCTGTCCATGATACTGTAAAAAGGAAAGTAGAACCCTCAAGGTTATCACAAAATGGGAGCTCAGAGGCTTCCCCTAAGCTCCAATCATGAGAAAGTTTTGCAGGAGCACAACACACACAGACGTCATAAAACTATTATAATTGCCTCTGGAGCTGGTTTCCTTTTAAGATCAACCTCTCTGAGGAGTACAGTACAAAAGTGCTTGTCAACGTCAATCAGTGGTTTATTTTAAATTCATTTGTTTCAGGTAATGCTAGAAATTTTACCACTTGAAATTTGAATTAATACCAAGGTGGCACAAAGGAGGTGGGAAAGAAAGGAAACCCCTTGTGCTTAAGTTTATTGTTATCACCCCTTGCAATTAATTGGAAGCTATATCATTTCAAAGTCATAAAGCAGTAACAGGTGGAACATAACAATTTGCTTTAATTATCTCCAGTTCCTTGAAGAGTTGCATGTAATATGCATGATGCTGATATTGCCAGCAGATTTTATTATCATGTGGGTGGTGAAAGGCTATTAAATCCTTCAAGTTCTGTCTGCCAGAGCCACTGCAGCAGTATGCGTTTTCTACATATTCTGACTTAAACTGCTGCAAGTCAAGGTGACACTAGCCTTAAGTATGGGAGAATCAGCAGGGATGTTTTCTCTAATACAGTACATCATCATTCTCAATTTGATGCGGCTGACTGTTGACATCTATGGATCAGCTTAAGCTGAAGGCTATACATAACCAGAACTATTTTGCCTTCAGGCTGATGTGGAAAAGCTCTGTGTTGGCCACTGAGGCAGCATCAACCTTAGTAATTTGTCCACTTGTGAAATGAAAGGTCAAAAACACATCATGCCTTGCACTTGGTTGAAGAGAAAAGACATGTGGAGGTGGAAGTGGGGGGGGATATCCTCTGGAATCTGTGAAATTAGTGAAGCCTTTATTGCACCATTAATGCATGATAAGGTGGTTCCTGGAACAGAGACATTTCTGATGACATGCTGCGGAATGCGATGCAAACAGAGCTCTCAGACCACCTCATAGCAGTGGTTGTCATATGGTCACAAATGCTGTCTTCATATTCTGCCTTAATTTGATGCAAGCTGTCCTGCTTTGTCCATCTAAAGATGTCTGCAAGCAATCATAAAGGATCTCCAGCAGGAGTGGCCAATGTGGTGTCCTCCAGATTTGTGGGATTCCAGCTCCCATCAGCCCCAGCCAGATGTTGCCTAAGAACGATGGTTGAGAAATATGGGAGTTGTAGTCTGACAACATCTGGCAGGTGCCAGATTAGCTGCCCCTGCTCTTCAGAGAGTTGATGTTGTGTAGTGGTTAAGTCTGCGAGGTCAATGGGTAAAGATTCCATTAGGCAAACCACTAACTTTCCACTTCAACTCTCCTCCCACCCCAACTTATGATGCTTGTGTGTCAAATAACATGCACTTATCTTACAAGTATTTGTATAAGTTGCTGAAAGCAGTAATATTTGTGAAGTGCTTTGAAAACTTAACAATTGCCATAGGAATCCTAGCTATAATTATTGTTATTGCTGGGCTTCAGACTTTACAGTATCAAGGTCCTACATTTCTCAGGTCTAGAGGCTAAGCCATTTCTATGCTAATGCACACTAAGGTTGCATTTTTATATACACATATAAGAGAGAAGGATACATAGAGTTTCACCATGATATCTGTCCTAGTCATGACCAGAGAAGTAGGAGGGAGAATCTGCATACTTTACATTTCAAGGTGAACGTAAGTGTCAGAGCTGCCCCTAGGTCCCAGCTCACAGAGGACCAACGCCAGGCTGTCGTTATGTACAAAAGTCTTTATTGAAGTTCAGTTTCCATTTCAAAGCCGCAGCGCGCAGCTCTACGTCTTAAACCCTAGACCAGCGAAGCTCCGTCTGAATCTCCTCCCCTCTGACACCAGTTTAAGATCCTAGCCCTGCTCCACCTCTTCCTCTCCTCTCTCCTCCTCTGGGTCCTCCTGCCCGCTGGGGCATTCACCATTCTGGACTCTTCTGATGCTGAGTCGCCTGACTCCTCCCCCTGCCTCCTGCGGGCTTTAGGACCTGGTTCCCAATCCTCGTTCTCTGCTGTCCCGCGCTCCTGTACATTTGAACTTGGCTCTCGCGCCAACCCCGTGACCCTCCTCCTGACCGTTACACTGCTTCTATCACTGCTTCCTTCCTTCTGGAAGCTGGCTGGACGTGACCTCCCCTCCGTTGCCTGACTCTCCGATGTAGGCGTGGTCAACCCTGACTCATCTTCTCTCCCTGGTGGTGAATACGCTGGCCCCGATACCTGGGACTCCTCCCCCCCACTACGCTCTGGTGGGGAAGCTGGTCCTGATCTCCAACTGCTGCTCTGGGAGTCCCCGCTGGCCCCTTGTTTCTGGATTGTCCCCCTTGGGCCCCCCCTTGCCCTGGCCACCGGCGCCCCCTTCTGTGAATCTTCCGATTCGCTGGAGAGGCTCATGGAATCTCTCGGGCTACTGTCATCTTCTCCTACGCTGCCCTCGGATTGCTCCCCCTCGCTCTCCATCTCCTCCCTTCCCTGTGCTCCCGCTCTTGAGTCCCTGACAGTAAGTCATACTTTCTGAAATATGTGAATCAAAATGTTTTGAAATTCACATTTTTCTGAATTTTGTTGTGCAGGCTTCCAGGCAATGTATACACTAGGGTCAAGTATGAAAATAACACACAAAAATGAATGATATTGGGGGAAACTGCTTTTCAAATATGTGTATAGCAAACACAATTGCCTGAGATTTATCCAGCATTATGTTGCCTTCCCTTTGTCAGGTATCTTGAGGTAAAGTTAACTATCCAATTTAACAGAGCTGCTAGGGGTGAGCATATGCTGCTTTGATCACTGAATTTCCTCTATATGCTAAAGAAATAAACTCCAGGTGGATAAAGCACCTGAAGCCATTAAAGATGCAGTGGCCATGTTTGTGTAAATGGATAATATAAATCAGATTTCACTTCCTCCTCAAGGGCGTCAGTGGTTGTTAAAAGTTTGCACTGCTTCACCCTTATATTTTAATCCTCTGGTGTGTGTCTTGTACTACTTTGCTGTCCCAGGACCACATTCTCCTCAAAGTCATCCTACATCACAAGTGGAGGTGAAGTGAGGGCTTTAGCCACTCCTTTTGCCCACTTGCTCTCTGGATCCACTTCCTGTCCTCTCTTGCTCCTCAGTTATAAAGAATGAACCAACATCATTTTAAAGCAGGCTTCCTCAACCTCGGCCCTCCAGATGTTTTTGGCCTACAACTCCCATGATCCCTAGCTAGCAGGATTAGTGGTCAGGGATGATGGGAATTGTAGTCTCAAAACATTTGGAGGGCTGAGCCTGTTTTAAAGTATGTGTATGCTGGAAGCAGGGACATGGGTCATTTCCCTTGCATTGCAAACCATATAGTTTTGTTGCCCTGTTATAGCCACCTTGGTGCTGCTGATCACCTTTAAAGGTCTGGCTATTGTTCATCTTTTATAAGCCTGTTGTTATTGTCCAAGGAGTTTTATTGGCAGGGATACTGGAGTGGCTTGTCGGTTCCTGCTCCAGGTGCTACTAACATGAATTTGATCAAACTGTGGGAGGCAGTGGATGACAGGAGTGCCTGGCTTGCTCTGGTCCATGGGGTCACAAAGAGTCGGACACGACTAAATGACTAAACAACAACAACATTGTTCATCTTGGTTTTGCTGATTTGGTAGCCCTTATCCCTCCCTTTGCAGAGGCAACAGAGAAGAATGTAATAAGGGATAAATGCTCATTTTTTTGGTTTATATGGAGCAAGCTCAACTCACTTTCTTTTGAAGGTCTTAAAGGAAAGACTAGGGGAGTACAAATTTACTTGCATACATAATTTTGGTGTTTATTTCAGTTTTGTGTAAATCCAGGGGTTTAGGACAGTTGGTTGCATTTTCTGTATTTTGTATCATAAAATGTCACCCTGCACTGAGCTGGTGTAATGTAGTGGTTAGGGTATAGATTTGGGTGTGGAGAAACTGAGAAAAACAATTTGCAAAGTTGAAAAAAATTGTAGGTAGGTGGGTGGGACCACCAACATAATTTCCATATTTAGACTATATACATGAGGACAGCACATCCTATCATACATTACTACTGAATTCATTCTTGGAGTGTGGATCGTTATGTAGCCAAAATGATCCCATGTTTGCACAAGATGGAGGACCTGGGGGAACCCTAGGGTTCAAAAAAATCTTTGTACCCGAAGTACAAAAATTCTATAGGAAAAAGATCTGAAGGTGTCATGCATATCTCAGCCATCAACAGATGATTAGAGGGGGTGGCCAAAGGCCCATCACAAATCCATCTATAGCTGCAGTCCTAACTATATTCCCCAGAAGTTAGTCCCATTGAATTTAGTTGGTTTATTCCTAGGTAAATGGGGTTAGGATTATAGCCTTGCTATCTTAGTTTTAAGATTACAGCATCCAGCAACCAATAACTTCTACACATAGAAAGTCAACAAACAACACAACAGACAAAAGACAATGCAATGAGGCCATTTTTTGGGGGGGGGGAGGAAGCAGCAATCATACATTAACAATTATGAAAATAATATAGATTGCTAAGAAATTTTTAATCTGTTTACATATAATGTGTGCAACCTTTGATGTAGAGAACTAAAGTAAAAAGCATTTGTAGCAAGAATCCATGGTTTGATTGTGGACAGAAATACACAGAAATGTGTGGAGAGAAAAAAATGCACTTGATAGATGGCTTTCAACTGATCCAACCAACATCTCTATATAGCAGTGCATGTGGTGCTGTCAGTGAAAGCATTTGTTACTAGAGCAACTTCCCTGCTTGAAGAGCTCACCATACAGCTGTGGTTTTAACGTTCTTTTAAACCACAGTGGCAGAACGACTATTTGAATGACCTGACCAATGAGGCCTGAAAAGTTTATCGTCTATCTGTGTCATACGATTAGAGCTTAATAACACCGTGCAGATTTCTTTTTTCTTTTTGCTGTGTTCAAAAGGCTCTACAGAGAACCTTGAACTTCTCTAGTGCAGAGATTTTTTTATCGCTGTGTTCAAGCAAACCTGCTAAATGACCATAAGCAGAATACTTGAAACTGGTACTTTTCTGAATATGTTGAACTTTCAGATATTACTACACTAGTAAAAGGTTTGTTAAAACACTAGTGAAGTGTTTTGCTTCTATTAACAATACAACCTATTTCTCTAAAGAAGAAGCATTTTACTTAGTTACTATACTATTAACCTCTTGCAGAACTTTTTATAATAGAGTTGCTTTTTAAAAGTTCTGCTTATTTGCAAAGGGTGGCAAAGATTCACACCATTTCTTACCCCAGTAATTGATGCAGTATTGAGGGACAGTTGAAACTTGGCCTAATGGGACTTAAGACCAAATGGCTGCAGATTCAACAAATTTATTTGAAATCAGTTTATTAAGGGACAAACCACCCATACTCTAACAGCCTTTGAGAATGTTGTGGTGGAAGCAGAGGGTGATTCCTGGAACATGGTGTGTAAAATATACTCTGCTTCAGTGGGAAAATCTATGGGTCTTAAAGTTGCATGGGAAAAATATATAGGGAGAAAATGCAATTCAACCAGTGGAAATATATTTGGCAAACAAAGACAATTGAGTCCCAGTCTGCATATATTACAGAAAATTGATACATATTGGTGGGGGTGTGGATTCGATCCAGCTATTGTTGAACAGCTGCAACTTGTCAATCTGAATTAAAAATTTTGGTGGGAAGACCCAGCATACCCCATGACTGACTGTAACTGATGACGCAGCTGCTGCCCCCCCCCGGAAGAGGATCCTCACCGGCCCCCTCTGGCTTTCCCATGGCCATGTTGGGCTGCAATCACTGCTGCTGTGGACAGTAGTACAGTGGTACCAGTGGTCTACTGGTTACAGACGCTTCAGGTTATATACGCTTCAGGTTCCAGACTCTGCTAACCCAGAAATAGTGCTTCAGGTTAAGAACTTTGCTTCAGGATGAGAACAGAAATCATGCTCTGGTGGAGCGGCAGCAGTGGGAGGCCCCATTAGCTAAAGTGGTGCTTCAGGTTAAGAACAGTTTCAGGTTAAGAACAGACCTCTGGAACGAATTAAGTACTTAACCCAAAGTACCACTGTAAGTGGTCTTTTCATCCTTGTAGTTCTACCCAGCATTGAGAAATCCATAATTTCCCAACTTCTCGCTTCCTATTTAATTTTCCTAAGACATGAAGAATATTTTTTTGAATTTTGACACCCAAATACCATAAATATTTTAAACAAAAAGTAACACCCGTTTGTGTTCTTATCAAGTTCTGAGCACTGCAACTTAAATTAATGTAGAGGGATTCCAGTTTATTTATTTATTTATTTTAAAAATATACCTACCCCCTCTCCATAGTGATTAATTTCCACAATCATTTCTGGATCTTGTAGTATGAGAGCTATATCACCCACAAAGAGACTCGGCAGATGTTCTTTGCCACCTAGAGTATAAGCTTTTCTTTTTTTATTAGCTCTTAAGTGCAAAAGGCTCTAAGGACAATACAAACAGTGGGGAAGACAGAGGACATGCTGTGCTTTTTAACTTGTTCATAAATGATCTAGAGTTGCAGGTGAGGAATGAGGAAGCCAAGTATGTTGATGATACCAAATGGTTCTGAGTTGTTAAAACAAAATGGGATTAAGAAGAACTCTGAAACAATGACTCCAAACTGGGTGAATCAAAATTTATTTTAAAAATTGCCAGAAAACCCTTTTTGATTAATGTTCTTAAATAACTCCCATTTAATAGGCTCAGTTGTCTTCTTAAGTGCAGCCATTTCTGCTATTCAAGCAAGTGTTCAATATCAAAATGAAAAGTAAGCATAATCCCTGATTCTTGAATTCAGTGTCCCAGAAATCATGTTTTGGGTCAAGAAAACCAAGGCTTGCCTAAGTGCCCCTTGTCTTGTCAACTTGTCCTGAGTATACTGGATCATATATTTGGTTTAAGTCATCCCCATCACAAGGTCCACTTCCTTGAATTTCTCTTAATTTTTTTAAAGGGAGGAGAGAAAATCGAGTTGCTGGTTTTATTTGGTCAATATATCAAAGCAAAGGCAATTTTACATCCTCCCTAGTCACCCTTGATAACTACAGATCTACCTGCCTGGGTCCCTACAGGCTTCTTTGCAATTAAAGGGGAAAGATTTTGCCAAAATGATTGCTGTTTCCCAGGATTTTTAATTAGCTGGAGTGGTATAACGGGAAACAAAGGATCAGTGCTTTAGCAATCTCTGCAAGTTATGTTTCTCGCAGAAATGTAATGTGGGGGAATCTTTTAAAAATAAATTTAAAACTCCGTCTCTTCTTAATTGAATCCTCTAATCCCGTAGCATTCATTGTTAAGTATTCAGTCATTATTGTGATCACACACACAGTACCTACTCATTTAATTTGTCAAAAACAGACTGCATTGCTTGCCCAAAGAAAAACACATAGTATATACTGATACTTTGTTACACATTTCATCAGTTCTTGGTGAAAGAGGACATCATAAACCTAGATGTTTTTGACGTTGGGTCTCCCTTGCCAAGTGTCTGCTTTCTTCATGCACTTAGTATAGTCTTTCATCTGCTCTCCTTGATTTACTTGAGCAGGATATAATCTTCCAACTCTTCCTCCTCTCATGGAACCTGATAGAGTAGACTAGTTCTTACCTGGTTTGAAGTGGAACTTTCTTAAATGAATGTATCTTGGGATCCAAGCCAACGTAGGTAAACTGTTATAAAGCAGTACATAAATAAGTGTTGCTTCTGTCTAATTGGATTAGGCTTAGGTTTTAAATTAGTTCCTGGACAGTGCTATAGAAACTGAGACAACCTTATCATTTCTAACTTTTGCTTATGTGTCTTCATTCCAGTTTTCCTTTTGCCATCTGTTAGAAATGAATGCATAACCTTTTTATATATGTGTGTGTTCTTGGTCCTCAGTGGATGGTTGAATTTGAACCAGTGGGGTGTGGCTAAAAATTAAATATATTATTTCCCAGTACCATGGCTCAAACAAATATTGCATCTTTCCACATCCTGTGACTAGGATTGCCTCAAAACAGAAAAAATCAGTATATTTTCAGCTGTGAAATTTTCAAGGGATGCACAGAATTCCACATTGAATCCATGTTGAGTTAAAATTGTCTCTCATTGTGCCAGTTCACACTAGATTTGCCCGACTATGCAGGGTTGCCAACTTAAATAAAATATTGTAGGGGCCTAGGTAAGTCCTGCCCCACCACATAACTGATCATGATGAATGGGAATGCCCATCAACTTTGTGAGGGCCCAGCCCCCTCAAATATTTTATTGTGGGGGCCAAAGCCCCCATGGCCCTTAGGAGTTGGCACCTATGTGACTATGTCAGGAATGTGATCAGGTCTAGAAGCTTCCATGCAACTGTTCTGACTCAGAACTTACTTCTCTGCCAGGGAGTGATAGAAAACTCCATTTACTTTATGTATGTTAAGTTGTTAAATTCACATGAGCACACCCAATAAAAAAAGGTAGCAACACTAGGGAAGTCCTAATTATTTCACCAGTATTCACTGGGCCTGTAGTCCTTTTGCACGCCTCATGTGCAAATGGCGAGAGACACAGAGAGATTTGTATGATGTTAATTAAAAATAAATGAGGTTTCGGTTTTGTGGAAGGTTAGTCAACCTTCATGTTGTTAAAGTGCCTTAAGGATAGTAAGCCCAACATGACAAATCAGTTTTTCTCTCAGAAATCACTTAATACTGAAAGCAGAAGATTGGAAGTGGGGCAAAAGAGTTCAAGCTGATCACCGCATTACTTTTATGCTGCCTTGAATCCAAGTAGAAAGTGATGTTCATTTTTTTTATGCTAATATATTTGCGTCAGACATCTGAGTAATAAACTAGAAGAACTGAACATTCTCACTGGTGAAAAACACTTCAGTATAGTACATGTCATTGGCACCAGGCAAGTTGATTACCATAATACAAAGAGACGCACAAAACATTCTGGTGGCATCTTAAAGAGTAACAGATTTGTTATGATGGCACACGCCTTCATGAACTAGAGCTCATTTCATAGGATGCATGAAGCGTTAGCCTCAGATACCTTCAAGTATCCTTCATGCTTTTGATGAAGTGCATTGCAATCCACAAAAGCTCATGCCACCACAATAGATCTAACTTTTAAGGTGCCATTAGACTTTTTTTACAGCAAACACAGTAAAAATAGTGATCACTACTGGCAGCGGTGGAGCAAGCTGATTAGGCGCCTGGGAGAGCATGCGTGCCCCGTGCCCAGGGGCGGGGCCAGCTGCCCATGGGCGCAGGGCAAGCAGGGTCAGGACGCTCCGCAGGGCCTCCAAGCAGTCTGCCTGCCTCCTCCCACTCAGCTGCCCTACAGCTGAGGGGGAGGCGGGGGGCGAACCGTTTGGGGCAGTGCGGAGCCTGCAGGTGTCCAAGCCACCACATCACTCCCAGGAGAGATGCATGGCTTGGACGTGCTGCAGGCTCTGCGTTGAGTGCTGCCTGGCATTTTGTCACCCCCCTCAGTGGTGACAGCCAGGGTGCACCACCCCTACTGCACCCTCCCTCCGCCCCTGACTACTGGACTTCTGTTTGGAAGGGGAGAGCGCTGCTTCATGGACCATTTAACAGACATTAATAAAAAGTTTACTGCATCTCTCAGGTGATATAATATGTTCATTCTTTCACCATGCTCAGTTTATAAACATGGACTAGAAAAGTGCATCCAATGGAACAGGACCTTAGACATGTTTGAAGCACAGCTTTATAGTTTGCTGCTGCTAGCTCAGTGTTTGCAGCTGACAAAGCATCAGGGTGAGTGAAACAGCTGAGCTATCAGAGGGGACGCAGCACCCATTAATTATAGCAACATCTCAGGCTGATACGGGCACAGTGAGGTTACTGTGGGCTTGAAGCCAAATAGCTGGATGCAGTGGGATTCTTGTGACAATGATAGCATAAATGGTGAGTTTTATTCAGACATATTATATATGAAAAGATGAAGGATACATGTAGGGAATGAATAAATTTATCTTGGACAAAAGTGATGCTGAAAGGCAATTTTATAGCTATAAATGGGAAGGGGGGTATTTGTGAAGCATAAACATTTTTATTCATTTTGTTTCAAAATGTGGTTGCCATAGTTTCAGTCAAAGCACCTATGGATCTGTAACTCTGTGATACAGTTATCACAACTACGGTACTGAGATTTTGTTTCATTTTTTTAAAAAAATTGAGGTGTTGTTCAACATTTTCTTTGAGCTCTTACTGGAGAGCCAAACACATTTTTCCTTGGCCATGTCATGGAAAAGTTCATGTCTCTATGTCCTATTGATGAAGAAAGAGGATCTATGTATTTTTTATTTCACCTCCTTGTCAAATGGAATACAAGATTTCCCCTCTCAAAATAGTAATAAAAAAAAATCTTTGAACACAGTGAAGTGAAAAACAAGCCAATAAAAGTGAATGATTTTAGGGAATATAAAGCAAGCGTCACTGAACACACACATTGTTACCTCTGCTAAAGTGGTTGCTGGCAATATTGGAAATATAGATTTCTCCCTTTTTTAAAAGAAGAAAGAATTAAATGTTTGGGCAGAGAACACATTAAAAGTCCCTTGCTGTTGCTCTTTTCCTTGTGGAACAAGATGAACCTAAAACTTTCATCTCTGATTCCAACCCGCCTCCCCCCCCCCCCCCAAAGACATCCATATTGTATATATAAAGTAATTAAATCAAATTTGATGCCAGTCAAATACTGGCAGATGGAATAGAATGGAAATGCTTGCATTTTGGCTTTTTCATTTTTCATAGTAGCAAGATAGGGCTTGGGGGAGATAGTGTGTCACAATGGAACATGTGCAGAGGGAATGTTTTATTTGCAGGAGTCAGATAAAAAAGGCACAAGAAAAAGCAAGACGCCTTGAAAACAGCCTCTTTGGCTGCAAACATGCATTGTTTTGTAATCATATAATGTGTTATGGTATGCTACTGTCATGAACATATACATTTTTGCATTCATATATACTCCACTAATATATACCTTCTGTACACATTACCTGGTTGCGTCGTAAAACAGTTGTGCACTGCTTTGCTATATTTTGAGAAAAGCAGTATAGAAATCTTTTAACAAATAGGTAAGTCCACTGTAGTGCAAACCAACCAATCCTTGATGCAGGGAGGCATATCCTTCTAGCTGTTGCTCTCATGGGTTACTTTGGGCAGATGCATAGCTCCAGGATCTATTTCTCAATTGCACAGGCTGGCCTTGGAACATGTGAAGTAATAGCAGTGTGTCCCACTCCATGCATATGCAAAATGCTCTTCTCTCATTGATAAATGTAACCTGCTTTTCACTGTTATGTGGACCCTGTGGACCCATGTTAAAATGTATTATTTCCAGGTAGGCATCAGTCTCAGCATCCCTCATTTTAGAAATCAAATATTGCTTCCATCGCTGTTGCATTATATTTATTTGTCTAGCAACAATATTTATCCCCTGCCTTTTGATGAGCTGCCAAGGCAACTCACATTACAATTTTAAACAGCAATTACATACAACAATCAGGAACACTAAAACAGCAGAAAAGGCAGAATAAAAGAGCAATGCAGAACCCAATGGGAAAAGTTTAAAAGCCATTGAAGTATGAGCACACAAAAATGTTTGAAACAAAATAGTGATGGAGCCAAGCAAAGGATGAACTTTCAGATACTCAAAAACCTAACCTTTGTCGAGAGGTTCAAGGAGTGGTCGTGTTTAATTTTTTAAAAATACACAACAAATAATTTCAGTATGAAATATGCTAGTGTAAGGCAAACTATAAGACATGAGGTATTTTATTGTGCTGTTTCCTTGCTTATATTCAGTGCTGGGCACTACTACTAGGGTTACAATGGGATAACCTTTCTATAGGAACTAGTCTAGAAGAGTTTAGAAAGCATTTGGTAGAAATTGACATATTTTCCCCTTTAAGCTCTGGACTGTAGTTTGAGTAAGCAGCAGTGCTGGATTTATGCATAGGCTAAGTAGGCTGAAGCCTCACAAGTGGAGTAGCCTAGGGCCTCTCTTCATCTAAATCTGACCCTGCCCAGGAATACTTATATGCTTTACTTTGACACTTGGGGGCTGTTTGGGCTGTTGAATCAAACTCAATCCAAATCAAAATACAGTGGACACTCGGGTTGCGAACATGATCCATGTGGGAGGCACATTCACAACCTGCAGCATTTTCAACCTGCGGCCTATGCATCTGTGCACGCACGGGTTGGGATTTGGCACTTCTGTGTATGCGCAAAGTGCAGTTTAGCGCTTCTGCGCATGCACAAGCGTCGGAACCCGGACGTAACCGTTCCGGTACTTCCGGGTTTGGCGCAGTGCGCAACCCGAGATCACACAACCCAAAGAGTCTGTAACCCAAGGTATGACTGTAAAACCCAATACTGCTTAAAATAAAAGTATATTTTAAAAGCATTTTATCTTTGGGCAGAGATTTAACATTTTGGCCAGAGATTTATCATTTCCCCATCCCCTTTATCTTCTATGCTTTTTATTGGCATGCTTTCCAATAGCAAAGGGACAAATAAAGAGAGAAAACCAGCTGCCTTCTGCCCTGCCATTTACTAAAGAGAAGAAAGCAGTTTCTGTGTCTGGCAATCACAGGTTTTACTGCTTCTGGCAACATTTAGTGTGCATTGAAGAGTCTGGGCACTAGCCTGAACAATATGAAATTCATATTTGTGTGCTACATAAATTTAGTCTCATCTCATCCCAAGGCCTCAACTGTTCAACTGCGATAACACTTTTTCAACCCCAAAAAGTGACTCATATCTTTCATGTTTTCCGTAAAGTCTGCACATGATGAAAGAATATCTGAGAACATGTTGGCATCACACAGCATCACCCTCTCCCCTGAAGTGCAGTTGGGAAGGTATGAGAGAGCCATTTTTAAAAAAAATTAAAAATCATGTTCAGAAAAGTTGAGGGAAGAAGACTGGAGAGTGTGAAGGTTGTCAAGTCTGTGCACATTCTAGCACATCCTCTGCACCTTCTGCATCAATCATTATTTTACTATTGTCTCTCAGGTTGGGCAAACGTTAACCGAAATGATCAGCCAAGTGGGAAATTAGATTCTGAGTGTTAATAGGAGAGAGGAAGCTGGGTATCTGTTTCCTGACATACGTAAGTCCTTTAATATACCTAAGGAGTCTAAGAATGCATTGAAGTGTTTCGTTTTTGTGTCCTGGCTGAATACATTTGAGCAACAAAAGTGGAAATTATTTCCTTCCTTTGTGAGCTAATGCATTACAGGAAGGGTTTGCCCTGAGAGGTCAGGAACTGCTCACAAACTTACACAGAGACGACAGACAAAGGATGGAGGCATGAAGAGAAATATTCTCTCCATTTTTTCATTGATGCAACACTTTCTGTAGAGCAGGGATGGTGAACCTATGGTTCTCCAGATGTTGTTGGATTCCAGCTGCCATCAGTCCCAGCCAGCATGGCCCATGGTCAGGGGTGATGGGCTCAGGAATCTAACAACATTTATAAGGCTTCTTGTCTCTGAAGCAGGGCTAAGATATAAAATGCCACCGATAAGCACCATATAGATGCAATCCAGCAGCACAAACAAGTAACCATTTGCCACCCAAAGCCAAAGGCCTGTTTCATACATCTCCATTCAAACTTTACAAGCATGGGATCAAGTGGCAACTTATATGAATGAGCTATACAGTGGTACCACGGGTTAAGTACTTAATTCGTTCCGGAGGTCCGTTCTTAACCTGAAATTGTTCTTAACCTGAACCACCACTTTAGCAAATGGGGCCTCCCGCTGCCACCGTGATGCCAGAGCATGATTTCTGTTCTCATCCTGAAGCAAACTTCTTAACCCGAGGTAATATTTCTGGGTTAGCGGAGTCTGTAACCTGAAGCGTATGTAACCTGAAGCGTCTGTAACCCGAGGTACCACTGTAATATATTAAAAGCTACAGGTAGAACTTTTGCAGTGCTTTTCATTGGCATCAGTTCATTCACCAGCTGCAGGCCCTGAAACGTTGAGTAATGTGGAGATATGTGCACATGTGAACCAGATCTTACAGTAGAAATTTTAACTGTTAGCCTCAGACTTTGGAAATATGACTTCTTATAAATATATCTATCTGACAAGCAGAGTCTGGTGTACAATTTCATTGTTTCAGAAAGAGTAGAAAGCAGGGACATAGCATGGGAGTGTTTCCGGGGCGATGGCCCCGGGCACATTTTTCTGGGGAGTGCTGGCAGGGCAGTGTGAGGATGTTACCACATCACTGCACCGCCCTCAGGCTCCCAAAACTAGCCACACGATGCTTTAGATATTGGCCATCCTTTTTGATGCTTCATTTCTACTTGTAACTTTGGGCAAACTTTTAGAAGTGGTTAGTTAAATGCTAAAAACAGGCAGACTGACAATGGTTACTCTGAAGTAAGTCCCACTGAGTTTAGTCAGAATTACTCCCAGGGGTAGGATCGAAAAACCCCGACCCAAAAGGTCACATTAGCAGATATAATCCATCTTGAAACGGAAATCTTCTAAAGCTGTGGCTGAACCAATGGCCAGAATCAAGTTCCACTGAGATCATTTCCAATTTATTTAGACATAGAATATTAGAGAAATATAGCAAACATCAGATTTACAGCGCAACCCTATACAGTGGTACCTCAGGTTAAGAACTTAATTTGTTCTGGATGTCCGTTTTTAATCTGAAACTGTTCTTGACCTGAAGCACTACTTTAGCTAATGGGGCCTCCCGCTGCCACCACACCACTGCTGCGCGATTTCTGTTCTCATCCTGAAGTAAAATTCTCAACCCAAGGTACTACTTCCGGATTAGTGGAGTCTGTAACCTGAAGCATTTGTAATCCGAAGCGTTTGTAACCTGAGGTACCACTGTAGATGTTTTCTCTCAAGTCCCATTGTATTGAAGAGTTTAGTGTCTTTAGGACCAGGCAAAACCCTTTTTGTTCTCTCAGGCTTTTAGAACCTGCGACTTTTAAATGTTTTTAAGTCCTCTGTTTTTGCAGCCTTTATATTTGTTTTTATTCCTTGTCCTTTTAAAGCTATCTCTCCTGCTTGCTGTGGTTTTAGCTTCCTTATTTTCTGCTTGGATTTTTGTGTTTTAATATTTTTCTCCTTTGGTGCAGAGTGCATTTCCTGCTGGGTATCTGAACAAGTTGAGTGAATAAAGTAATGAATAAAACACACATTTGAACACATATGATTGCATTTCCCTGCACATTTACTTGGGAGTAGGTTCTAGTTAATTCAGTGGGATTTGCTTTGAGGAAAGATGTACAGGATCAGGCTACGTAATACAGCAAGCAAAACAGGCTGTTTAGTTGGAGCTTTGTAATAAATCAACAAAAGCAATTGGAATAATTTTCCTTCTACTAACTAATCTTATCATTAAACGCTGCCTTTTCATGGGTTGTTTAATCCAGGCAAACAATTCCTTAGTTTATGTGTTTGATAAAAACTATTTTATCAACCTAGTTCATTATTAAACAGGATTTGGGGAACATGTCCTGAATTGCAGGATCACCTCACAGTTGGACCATCTAAACTCCACCCTTCTCTCTGTGTGTGTGAAGTATAAACTAATGTTTAATAATTTAAACCTATACAAATTAGCACTAATGAATACAGTGCAAACAATGTATTTTCATTGGATCATGGTGTGTGGTCAGCAAGTGGTTCATTGTGGTTTCAACATATGTCCTAATAAAGTGCCCGTACACATATGAAGATTGAACATATTAGGTAGCTGTGCTTGCAGGTTAGGTTTATGTTTGTGTAATTCTTCCCATGTGGCATATGTAATCCTTTGCTTCTTTTTACCCTGTTGCTAAACATTGACTTGTCCCTCTACAAACTTAAGGGTTCCGTCCATTCATAGAGGGAACCAGGATCGAGTGGAAGTTTCCCACTGGAGGAGGAAGCTATCAAGGTGCTTCCAGGTGCATGTTTATTGTGGGGTCAGTGCTTCTTAAGCATTCAAGTTTCTTGAAGTATTCAGCCGACATCAATGACATCCAAATGCCAGCCCACATTCCACCCCCCCCCCCAAGATACAGAAACCTTCTTTTTTCCTGGCCTCCTAATATCTGCCTGTTCAGGCTGCAGTCTCAGGGACTCTTACTTGACACATAAGTCTCAAACTGTAATCAGGTGTTCTATTTCATCATACAATCATCTCCTGAGAGAAGACTGTGGCTGAGACACCAGCTCCATCAGGGAGTAGAAGGGATATGTTCTGCAGTGGGAAGCCTTTTCTACTGATGTAGGCTCTCCATCCACTGTAGAGGCCTGATTTCCAGGGTTGTAGGTTGCCCACGCATGGTGCCTACACAGGTACAAAAGCTTCTTCACTGCAGAAGTTATCCTTCAAAATCATGGAGGATAAGCAGGTGCAGATCTAATACACTTGTATTCACCCTGCCATCATGGGTTGATTTGACTCTGGAGTAGAATGCCTGAATAAGGCTTTATTAGCTTGGTAAGACTTACTTATGAGTAATCAGATATGGCTGAACATTGTGTGTGTGTGTGTTGTAGATGGTGTGTTCCCTTTCCTGATCAGCTTGTAATTACATCACCTTTGGCAAGTGATTGGCAGAGAGAGGGGAGGGGGGAAAGACTTCCGAACTTTAGTCTGCTGACCTTGGATATCATGTGATAACATTGTACTGACATTGGACACAGAATTGTGTTGACTGCAAAACTGTGATGCAGGAGTGTGATAAAGGTACCACTCACAGATTGATCTGGCAGGAATACTGAAGGGTAAGAACAAGAGTTATCTAAAAGATTTGTATTGCTTTAATCCACAGTCTATTAAGGGGTTCATTAAAATGTTTCATAGATAATCGTTCCTTCCTAATCTTGTGGCTTGTAGGCTTTCCAAATGGGGCATTCACTGCTTTGTAGTCTAGTCCTAGACCTGCTTACCTGGAGGTGAGTCTCATTAATTTCAATGGGATTTACCTCTCCCATGAACATACATTGGACCACAGTCTTGGTCTGATGCTTATCAGTGCATGCAACGAAGGACCAAACACAATGCCTTAAGGGCTTTTGAAAATAATTAAGAATGGGAAAAGAATGTACCATAGCATCTCTTTTAAAAAGTGTAAATAATGTCTCGCTGAATATAGATAAGAGCTCATCATACTAACTCACCAAAACAGTTCACATTAAAAAAACAATCATGTGAAAAGAGAAGAGAATGATTGTTTATCAAGATATCTTCCTGCCACTACCTTATCCCAAAGTCCTAGGGCAGGTGAAACAAGAGAAGCAGTAAGAGAAGTTAAAGTGAAGAAACTCCCTTTTGGATAGAGGAGAAGGAGGAGGAGGAGGGGGTAGCAATGATTGGAGGCTCTAGCAGAATATCTTTTGGTGCTATGGATTCTGGGACTAATAGATATTGTCGCCCGTGGAAAAAAAAGCAATTTTAACTTCTCTTACTGCTTCCTTGTGCTCAGTAGTGTAGTACCTGGTGAACTTTTGTGGAGGGAGTTTTCGCAGGCATATCGAACTATGCTTCCTTGAATGCTCCTTGAGCATTCCTTGAGCAGGATCAGAGAGAACAGTCTGGTTTTCAGACTGCTTTATGCAGGGTTACGTTCACCCTTCAGGGCAGATATGGATTTGGGTCCACTCTCAAAAGATACATCCATCTCTGCCCCTAACATACATTTCTTCACATTGGGCAGGAAAATGGCTGGGCGTTGACAATAGTCTATGGATCAGGGTGAGCTGAACCCTGTGGTCTGGAAACCAGACTCTGCTCACCCTGATGCTGGGACTGCTCAGTTGGGAGAGCATGAGACTCTTAATCTCTGGGTCGTGGGTTCAAGCCCCACATTGAGCAGAAGACTCCTGCATTGCAGGGGGTTGGACTAGATGACCTTCGTGGTCCCTTCCAACTCTACAGTTCTATGAACCTGCTCATAAGCATTCAAGGAAGCGTGTTTGGATATGCCTGGGTTCCTTTGGAAGGAAGAAAAGACTACAAATGCAATGAATAAATAAATGCTAATATGCTTTCCATGGGACGCAGGTGGCGCTGTGGGTTAAAGCCTCAGCGCCTAGGACTTGCCGATCGAAAGGTCGGCGGTTCGAATCCCTGCGGCGGGGTGCGCTCCCGCTGCTCGGTCCCAGCGCCTGCCAACCTAGCAGTTCGAAAGCACCTCCGGGTGCAAGTAGATAAATAGGGACCGCTTACCAGCGGGAAGGTAAACGGCGTTTCCGTGTGCGGCTCTGGCTCGCCAGAGCAGCGATGTCACACTGGCCACGTGACCCGGAAGTGTCTCCGGACAGCGCTGGCCCCTGGCCTCTTGAGTGAGATGGGCGCACAACCCCAGAGTCTGTCAAGACTGGCCCGTACGGGCAGGGGTACCTTTACCTTTACCTTTAATATGCTTTCCAATAGTACTGGGCATTGTAATGTGCTTTATATATTCTTACAGCACAATTGTTTACATGTTTACTAAGAAGTAAGTCCTATTGTGTTCAGTGGGGCATTCTCCCAGGCAACTTTGCATAAGATTGCAGCGATTTTATCTTGCAAATGAAAAGCAAGGGTTTTTGCCTACTCAGGCTCTAAGTAGGGGGAAGGTTAAAAGCTAGAATAAAGAACTACATAAAGTAAACTAAAATTGGTTGCATGACAGGCGTTATTGTCTTTAATTGTTAACCTTTGGAAGTTAATATTTATTTATTTTATAAAAAAATACTTGTATACCACGCTTTCTCTCTCTCTCTCTCTCTCTCTCTCTCTCTCTCTCACACACACACACACACACACACACACACCAGAGCAGTGTACATCAATTATACATACACCATAAAAGCCACATAAGAATTTAAAATAGATCACAAACTATTATAAAAAAGTGTTTATCTTAATAATAATATTGTCTGCATAAACTTGTGTGACCCCTGTGGCTGTCAACTTGAATCTGAATCAGAGCACCAAACTAATGATGTCAGCATGCCAAACATCTGGGATACTGTAAATTTACTGCAGAAATACGAATAACACCACAAGTACAATACAGACCACCATTATTTCCAGGGCAGCCATTATACAGCTGTCAGCAAGCGTGATTTCAGGCTCCATCTAATGCTATTTATCAATTTTACGATTTGGTAAAGGAAAATAATAGTTACTTGCATTCATCATTGTAAGAAAGATACAAACAAAACAAATCGATAGCAACAGGATATTAACATCAACAAGAAAAATGAATACAAATTTCAATAAATATGTACATGCAACATTTATTGGCAACAACAAATGTTAAGGGTGCATAGCACAACACTCCTGGATCTATTTGTCGGTAGTTTAGCAGGTTTGTTTCCCAGGGGCACGTCCCTCATGTCTGCAATTTCCAAACCAATTTCCCACAAAACACTAAGTGAGATTAAGTGGTTCCTTTTGCGTGCCCAGGCGGAGACCCCCCAGCCCCGAGAGACCACCAGAACGAATAATGACTTGTGACAATTGGTTATGGAATTTAAAAAATGGCCACAACTTTATTAAACCTTTCAGATGTAGGAAGATCTTGGCTTAGGCATTGGGCATGTATCCCTCTCAGGCCCCAGCCAGGGAACTGGGGCTCCTCAAGGTGAATGGGATATGGGAGGGTGCACTGCAAGACTCTTGTGTATGCAGGCAGCCCACTCCAGATACCCACAACGCAAGGGAGTTCACAAACAACCTTTCACTGACTCCCTTTTCACAACTCCCGCCTCCACTCAGCGCTGATAGGTTAACTGGAGTTTGGCGGGAACCCCCAATGACTAGCACAGGGAGGTGGGCCAGCCCATACAACTGGTGAGCCCGGGTGCTGTGCGCGGTCCCACAAAGGGCACCCACAAAAGGAGGTATGAGCGCTCATTTTTTACACACCCCAAACTATAACACCTTCCTTTGCAGAAAAACCACTGCAGCTATTCTTCTGAGAATTCGGTAGAGTTCATTCAGGGGTGATCATGGCTGAAAATTTAATTCCTTTCTCCCCCAAATCATTTCTGTTTTCTAGATGAATCAAAGTTTCTAGCTCCCAAGCCCCAAGATGTATTTGCTTATAATTTGGCTTATTCTACCTAGGGAAGGTTGATTTGCCTACAAAGTTCATCCACTTCAGTTAGAAGGGAGAAAAAGGGTTTTAGCTGTTTTTTAAATTCCCCATAATAGTGAATGATCAAGAACAGAGTTTTGTTCTTAGCAAAGCTGCTTGGGACCCAAAATACAAATCAAATCAGGCCACAGTGTGATGTGGAACCGATTGGACAGCTTCCCAAAAGTTCAGATTCAGATCTGTGCTGAATCTTATTCTTAGTGTACACCCCTAATATGCATCACTGAATCAACGTACAAAGATGTATCATATGGAAAAGAAAAGAACTCATTAGAAAATTGATTCTGGTAATGGAGCCAAAAGCCATTTAATGGGAGCTGGGCAACTTTACCTTCAATCAATACACTAAATATCTTTGCTACCTTTTGTAGAAACTGAGTCTTCTGAAAATGCATTTCTCCCCTCTCCCCAAAGAATAAATAGTATGACAATCCTTTAGTTTATTTCCAGTCAGGTGAAAATATTGATTATATCACAATAAGAGTGAGTAGGTTTGTTTGCTGTGGTTAAACAGATTAACAATAATTATAAGCCTCTTCTTTCAAGATGTGCTGTAGCTGCAGAGTCACCTGAATCCAGCCCATAACATTATGGCACCAGGAACCAATACCATCCCTAGTGCAGCAGTTTTAGGTTATCTGTACTGATGACTTTAAAAATATACCCATTCCACAGCATACGCCACAATACAGGAACATAGGAAACAGCTCTATACAGTTGTACTTCGGGTTAAGAACTTAATTCATTCTGGAGGTCTGTTCTTAACCTGAAACTGTTCTTAACCTGAAGCACCACTTTAGCTAATGGGGCCTCCCACTGCTGCTGCGCTGCTGCCGCTCGATTTCTGTTCTCATCCTGAAGCAAAGTTCTTAACCCAAGGTACTATTTCTGGGTTAGCAGAGTCTATAACCTGAAGCATATGTAACCTGAAGTGTCTGTAACCTGAGGTACCACTGTACTGTGTCCACCCCAGTCAGTACTGTCTACTGTAACTGACACTGGCTCTTGTTTTTTTTTTTTGACAGGGAACAGTCCTACCAGGAGATGCTGGGAGTTCAGGCTGGGCCCAAGAACAGCCACACAACATGCCATCCTTATGCCTTTTCTAATTCCATTCCAGAAACAAAGGTGCAATCACATTAAGAGTAAAAGGAATTACGGCTAACCAACAGAGCCTATGGCTGATGGTGCTTTGGCTATCATAGAACAGTAGCAGCTAGTAGAGCAGCATGGGATGAGTTGTGTTGCTGACCTGGCCTCCCAACACTGTATGATGCAGCAGGGAGTAAGCTCATACTCTTGTTGCTGCACTGCACCAAGCCCTTGCCCCCTCGCCATCTCAGTAACCTGCAGCAACACACAGCACTGGGAAGCTGCAGCACAGTCCTGCCCCACCAGCCACTACTGCAAGATAAAATACTGTTTGTGGTGCCACAGATCAGTGGCTTCCTGGAACAGGGATGCCCATCACTTTGCAAATGAGAAAATGGTCAATAACACCACCTATAATATGTAACAGATTTATTCTATAAAATAAGAGTCTAGTATAATGTTTAACTTTTTCCTAGAAGAAAATCTCTAGGTATTTTGTAAGAGCAATTCCAATGAAATGATGACCAAGGAAGAGACTCAAGAGACATACCTAATGGCAGGACAGGAAATAGGGGAAAAAATAGCAAAAGTATTTTAACTTTTGTACAGTTTAAAATATGGTTTCAAATTTTCATTGATTTTATTGTTTTATCTTTCCGTAAACTGCTTTGAGAGGGTGTGTGTGTGTTTGTTTTTGTGGTTTTTTTTTGGGGGGGGGGGTTATTACGATCAAGCTGTGTTTAAATTTTATGAAATAAGTAAATAATAGTTTGGGGATGAGAGAGATACCAGTGAGTGAGATGGGTTTTATGTAAATGTCCTCATGGCTTATTGAGTCTGAAAAGACTTCTGTAGCATCTTGGTTCCTTTATGATCCCTTCCAGTCACCTTGACTTACACCTCACAATGGTCCAATATTAAATATAAAACTGTTCAGGCAGCCTTTTTTGAAAACTGTATGGAGTGCAATCACGGCTATCAACTGAATCTTAAATGACAAAAATGCATAAGAACTAGAAGCTGTTGCTTCAACTGAATCTTAAATGACAAAAATGCATAAGAACTAGAACAGCAGGTTGCTACTGTTCTATGAGAGCCAAAGCACCAGGCCGGGTCTTCCTGTTATATACCTGCTGGGATTGACAAGGCATATCACCTGAATGAATTATTCAAATTAGGCCCCAGGGTTTTTCTTACAATCCCCTTCTCAATGATTAATCAATTTTAATCTAGCATGTAACTTCTCAAAACTTTCTTACTTGTTAATTCAAGCAACTACTGCTCTCACTTCATTACAAACAGTATTTCTACCTGCAACACACTTCAGCAAACCTGCTCCTCTTCCTTTCACAGATATTTTGTTTCCATTTGCAACTGTAGCTGCCTCTGATGAGTTATCATTTAACTCTTGGGGGGGGGGGGAATTAGCATCAGACGCCATGTGCTTGGAAGTTGCCAGATCAATTAACCAACTAGAAGGGTTACTGTTAATAGCACCAGTTTTCCTATAACTTGATATTGCTGGATAGATCTGATGAACTGCAAAAGCATTTTTAGTTTGCTTTCTGTTGCCATCCTGGAACTTTTCTTTATTAGTGCCACTTTGTGTTGTACGATTCCCTGCAAATGAAGGAAAACAACTTTTCTGCTTGTATATGTTGATAATATAATTTTGGTTACTGAGAACAAACAAGATTGTACAAAAACAAGATTGGGTGCAGCCCTGGCCAAGACACAGGGTCCTGTGACAAAGGTAACCTGTGTGCTTGCTTGCTTGCTTGCTTGCTTGCTTGCTTGCTTAACAGCTATAGGGAACTTCAAGGTCCCTGCTCTCCCTTCTTATGGTCTTTATATTGGACCTGGAGACTCCAATAGAGAGCATTCCATGTCAAGAAGGAGGGCAAGTAGGCACCCTATCAAATGACAGGGCAGGAGCTACACGGAGCAGGGCCTTTTCACTGATGGTGCCCATTGTATGGCTCGCTCTTCCCAGACCTCCTCTCTTTTGACCTGTACTTTAAAGCTTTATAATTTAGGAAGACTTTGGAAGAACTGGTTGACAAGCCTTATCAGATGCTGATGTATGAGCGGATTTTATTTGCTGCTATTCTGAGCTCCTGGTGCACCAGAGTTTACACCAGCATAACAGAGTTGGCCAAGATGCCCGAAGGGATACAATTTACGAGCTTTCCCCATTATCTGCACAGCAGGGGGTGTTCAGTCACCAGTGCAAAGGCTGAGCTGAAGCATTTCCTGCTGGTTACCTGCTTTCAGCAACAGGGGTCGCTGTTTGGTAGTACCCAATTGGTTAGCTGTCAGATTCTAGAGCTCCCTATTGGTGGCTCTTAGGTAATTCCAAAAATACAGAGTCCATTAACACAGTGTTCATTCATAAAGCAGTAACATAAATCTCCATCGCTACACATTGGGTGTGTATTTCAGCAGTTGAACGTACAAGTTTATGGCCATGCTGTAGTGTAGTGCTTATGTGACAGTGAATAAAAAGTGGCTGGGCTCATTGTCTCGGAGTTTGGGGGGGGGGAGAGGTGACAAAACTGATTTCCAATAAGTGCCCCCTTCTTTATTTCCATAACAAGTCCTTGAGTCTATAGTCTGAATAGTGACCCCAGGGACCTAGAAGGTGCAGGGCTTGTCAGTCCAACCCCTGCACAGTCTCATCAGGGCTGACCTTAAGGCAGTTGGAGCAATTTGGCCAAATTGGGCCCTGCGTGCAGCTCCTAAGGGGGCCCCAGCACCAGGGCAATGTAGATGAATTTTATTTATATCTATAAGATTTTGCAGATTTTGGCTTCAGCCATTTTGGCGGGGGACTAGCCTCTTCTTTTTTCCTCTCCCTATTGAAGTTAATGGAGAGAGCATTCTCAACATTAGTTTGAAGGTGTGGAGGTCTGCATGCATGTACCCGAGTTCATTTTAAAGGTTATTATTCTAGCAGCACCCACTTCTCATGCTTCCTGAAAGGTACAGTACTTGTGACTTAAGACCCTCTGGCTTTTTATTACATTTTGTGGTGGCACACAGCACAAAATCGCACTACAAATAAGGGAGACACAGGGCTTTACTCCATACAGCATGCCCTGTGAATTGCAATTGCTTCTGTGAAAAATATTGGCACAGTGATGTCTAGCAAACAAACACATGGATTCTATCTTGATAACAGACCTGGTTAGATATTGGATATATTCATTCGGCTTCTCAATGTGCCTCTTTCCAATTAATCCAGAATCCCCCAAAATTCTGGAATAATTTCAAGCATTAGTGATATACATGAGTAATAGCACTGGCTAGACTGAGTGAGGCAAATGTTAGATTTGGGGAACTCTGCAACATCGCTCTGCAACAACTCTGCCACTGCTGATATGCAGCACATCTGCTACGCCTGTTCCGAGATGCCTGCTTTCAAAATGACACAGGGGCTTTATTTATTGAGATGTTTTGCAGTTTGGTTGATCTTGTGGCCTCCAATACAGGTCGAGCTAAACAGGCACAATTTAGGTGCTCATAAAATGTAAATGTATTTCAAAATTGATGCCTGCTTCATGCAGCAGCTGGGTCTGCATGTGCCTCTTTAATGACAGAGGGCAGACACTTGGAGCTGCACATGTTCCATGGGATAATAACATTGTCTTCAGCATTGCTCCATTGCTTCGTGGTTGTTGTTGAGATCAGGGCCAACAGGGAAGATTAGGTAAAGGATAAAGAGACCCCTGACCATTAGGTCCAGTCGTGGTTCGCTGCTCATCTCGCTTTATTGGCCAAGGGAGACAGCGTACAGCTTCCAGGTCATGTGGCCAGCATGACTAAGCCGCTTCTGGTGAACCAGAGCAGCGCACGGAAACGCCGTTTACCTTCCCACCGGAGTGGGCCCTATTTATCTACTTACACTTTGATGTGCTTTCAAACTGCTAGGTTGGCAGGAGCAGGGACTAAGCAACGGGAGCTCACCCCATCGCGGGGATTCGAACCACCGACCTTCTGATCGGCAAGTCCTAGGCTCTGTGGTTTAACCCACAGCGCCACCCGCGTCCCTAACAGGAAAGATTAGACCAAGGTAAGAAGAGTAGATTCTTCACCTTGAATATCTTGACTCAAGGTTTCTCCTCCATTCACATCTTTTCTTTTATACAGTGGTACCTTGGGTTACAGACGCTTCAGGTTACAGACTCCGCTAACCCAGAAATAGTACCTCGGGTTAAGAACTTTGCTTCAGGATGAGAACAGAAATCGAGCGGCAGCGGTGCAGCGGCAGTGCGAGGCCCCATTAGCTAAAGTGATACTTCAGGTTAAGAACAGTTTCAGGTTAAGAACAGACCTCCAGAATGAATTAAGTTCTTAACCCGAGGTATGACTGTATTACTGAAAATTGTTTTTCTTTAGTTTTACTGATTCATATTTTAATTTAACTGATAGATTTAATTCATGTATGGAGAGCAACTTTGGGAAATGTACCTTGCAGGTGCTATTGCAAGAGGAGGAGTAACTGAGTACTGGGACCTTTGGAAATTTTGATAAAACTGAGCAGTATCCAATGAAGTACATCTGCACAAGTTTCTGCTTGTTCAATGGAACTTCCCCTTCCTCTCCTCTCTCTGTGCCCCGTCTCCAAATCTGCTCCAGAGCATTGGGAGAAAACCCAGGCAGAAAGAAGAGGGAGGGGAAGTTTTGCTGCACAGTCAAAAGTCCTTGTACCCAGGGAAGCACTTTTTTTGGACATAGCCCATTACACATTTAAACAACAAGTACCATACTTGGTGGTCCTTTAGGAACATATGAACTTAGGAAGCTGTATTATACTAAGTCAGACCATTGGTTCATCTAGTTTAGTACTGTCTACACTGACTGGCAGCAGCTCTCCAGGATTTCACACAGGACTCTCTCCCAACCATACCTGGATCTGCCGGGGATTGAAGCTGGGACATCCTGCTTGCAAGACAAATCACTGAGCTATGGCTATCAGTGAAAGATGCTACCTGCAGACAAGGTGATGGTCTTTGCATATTTGGGGGACTGGGGTATGCAGGAAACTGCTCATTTGAAAGTTGAAATAGAAAAAAGAAAAAGAAACAACATAATGCCTGTTGGAATCCTTACAACAATACTATAAAATAGATTATTGTTATTATTACCCCAAGATGGGCAGGGAACTGAGTTGAGAGGGTTTGCCTAGGATCACGGCAGAGGGAAGTTTCAGGGTCTTTTATCTCAGCATTGTAGCCATTATGCTATGCTGTCTCTTTGGCGTGTGCTACATTTTAGTCCTTGGTCATAGTACCAAGAGGTATCCGCCACATTTACCTTTAGATACTGAAAGCCTGCATCTAAGCAGCAGCTATGAATACTTTGCTAAGGTTCGGTGAAGAGCTGCTTAGAGCTCACTGCACCCTACCTGTAGCAGGCTCCAGATGGAGGCAGGGGGTAAGGTAAATGTCACACAGCTAGGAAGTACACAAGCCATTAATTTTACAAATTGCATAAGCAACCCAACTGAGATATCTTTTGCTAGGTACTGGGCTTCTCTAAGCAGATTTCACAGTGTCCAAAAACAAATTTCTCTACATGCTTGGAATGATCTGTCCTAGGCAGCTGATCATGGCTAGTAGCCACCGATAGCCCTCTCACCCATGAATTTGTCTATCCTCTTTGAAAACCATCCAGGTTAGTGGCTGTCACTGCCTTCTGTGGGAATGAGTGCCATAGTTTAACTGTGCACTGCATGGATAAGTCCTTTCTTTTATCTTTCCTGAATCTTCCAACATTCAGCTCCATGTGTTATGAGAAAGGAAGAAAAACTTTTCTCTGTCCGATTTCTTCATGCCATGCATAATTTTATAAACTTCTATCATGTCCTCTGGGACGCGGGTGGCGCTGTGGGTTAAACCAAAGAGCCTAGGACTCACCGATCAGAAGGTCGGCGGTTTGAATCCCCGTGATGGGGTGAGCTCCCGTTGCTCGGTCCCTGCTCCTGTCAACCTAGCAGTTCAAAAGCATGTCAAAGTGCAAGTAGATAAATAGGTACCACTCTGGCGGGGAGGTAAACGATGTTTCCGTGCGCTGCTCTGGTTCGCCAGAAGCGGCTTAGTCATGCTGGCCACATGACCCGGAAGCTGTATGCCGGCTCCCTCGGCCTATAAAGTGAGATGAATGCCGCAACCCCAGAATTGGCCACGACTGGACCTAATGGTCAGGGGTCCCTTTACCTTTACCTATCATGTCCCCTTTTACCTTTTCTCTTAACTAAAAAGTTCCAAATGCTGCAACCCTTCCTCATAAGGAAGTCACTCCATTCCCTTGATAATTTTGATAGTCCTTTTCTGAACCTTTAACAACTCTACAATATCCTTTTCGAGGTGAGCTGACATGACCAGAACCACACACAGTATTCCAAGTGCAGTCAAGCCATAGATACATATATAACAATATTGTGATATCTGCAGTTTTATTTACAATTGGGGGGAATTGTTACTCCTAGATAATGAAAATGTTTGTGATATAGAGTAAAACCTTTCGCCCTGGTAGAATATTCATACTCTCCTAGATTTAGTACAATTAATTTGTGAGACAGCCACATTACCACACCTGTCTATATTATTAACTAAAGCAGGAATTGCTGTCAGGGGATCATTTGTTAATATCACAATGTCATCGGCAAATAAATTTTCTTCATGTTCCTGTTGATTTATTATGACACCCAGTGTTTTGGTATCCTTGCAAATGATTTCAGCTAAAAGTTCTAGCAAAACAATAAATAATAATACATAACAAACCAGGAGTTCATCGGAGTCTTCCCACCAACTGAACAAAGTGATGATAGATCAGATCATTTCAAATTATTTTAAAGTTGTATTGAGCTACAGCTATAATAGAATGGAGAGAGTAAAACATAGGGAACATGCAAAAGAATGAACAGTTACACGAATTTTCATGCATCTAAGGCCTGGTCATTCTTGCTTATCTCCTCTGCTTCCTTAGTTAGACTCCAGCTAGTGTACATAGCAAAGAAGTTCTTGGGTTCAGCCTCAATTCTGAGTCCATTAGCACTCTATAGTATGTTGGGGTGCACATTTTAGGAAGATGGGTGGACATATGTCAATTGCAAGATCCAAGTATTGCTACAAGGTTCTACACTTCCCAGGATTCTTTGAGGGAAGCCATGGCTTGGTATTATACTGTTTTATCTGGATTGAGCAGATGGGGCCTGAGAATACACTGCTGCTTTTTGTTTCTGAATTTTCACCAAGCAATTAAGTTTTTTAAAGGGAAAGACACCTGGGCTTGGGTTTCCTTCTCTCACAATGGAACGTAGTCCAACCTTCTGCCAGTGCAAGGAAGATTCTGCTTAATAACATCCTGATTGGCAGTTCAGGATCAGGCAATGTACAGAACACAGCCCAGAGAAGAAGAAGCACAGACAAAGTATGGATTTTCTTATTCAGGTCTCTCCCAACATTATGAGTGCTTAGTTGTATTTCTGAAATACTTCTCAGGTTTTTTTCACATGGAGTTAGTGCTATAAATTAAAAGATCTGTTTGCTTAATGAAAGTTTTGTTCTTGATGTGGTCACATCTGGGTTTCATTCTGTGTCAATATGTCTGGCAGAAAATCAAGGCTAACTCTTCAACAGGAAGGTCCAGAAACACCATAAACAACCCGAGAAAGAACAGCATTCTGTGCAGACCATGGCTGTGCTCCCAGGAGCTACTTTAGGTGGACCCAAAACCCAGCAGAATGTTTGACATTCTCCCTCTTTTGAGAAGTGGATCCCCATATCATAGCAGAAACTGCTTATGAAAATCTCCAGCAAAGGAGTGGTGTGCAGCATGCAGTGATGCTGTTTGAGGAAGAACTTGTCACAATAAAGAACGTGTGGAAGTTGTCGCAAAGTAGAACTTTGTGTCCAGGCATATATATACATTCCATTTTGAACCACAAGGTCAGAGTATAAGTGAGAATCAGGTTAAGGATATATGTGCTGCAGCAAATCCAATGGCAAAGAACCCAGTATATCTCTGGGCTCAGAGCACAGGGAGAGTCAGAGCACAGGAACAAGAGCCTTATTGTTGTGAACAGGAGTTTTCAGCTGTGACAAATATGAAAGGTCAGAAAAGAGAAAGGTTTCTTTGTGTTGATGAGGAAGAAATGAGAGTTTGTTTGTCTCAGATTAGACCTAATATAAATGAGATTATATACTTAAGGTACATATGTAAGAGGCTTGTTTATAATTATATTCTGGGAATGATTCAAGTTCTTATATGGTTGCATTGTTTTATACTTTCTGGATATCTCATGATCATATTATAAAATTCTATATTATAAATCAAGCATTGCTAGGTGTTGGTTTTTTCTGTTTTCCAATGTATTTCTTATCAATAAAAAAATCAGTGCGGCATGAGCAAATTTTTATTTTGAAAGCGTGGTCCTGAGAAAACTGTTTGAGAACTGCTGGTCTAGTCTGATAGAAAAAAAGTCACTTCGGTTCAGTCAGGACCCTGGACAGGTCACAGCCAAAGGGAGCTGTTGTCTCAGCAGCATGCTGAGGCCTTCTGAGGCATTATGAAGGCTGGTTGGGCTGGACCTGTTGTTAATCCAACCCCATTTGAGGAGCTGTTTCTTAAAAGGTCATTGCCCACTTCAGCAGTCACTGACTCCAATGGCCTGGGGCTTGTAAGACAACATCAATTCCACAGAATGAGAAACCAAAAGCAAGTGACACACAGTGCCTTTGCTTTTAGCATCTAGAATAACACATGCTAGAAGCATTGTGTATGATTTGCATGATCCAGGCAAAGTTAATTGATTGGAGAGTTGAACATATTCCAAACTTTCTCTCATTGAAAACCATATGACTTGGTTGGACCGAATGCAATAGCTGGGACCCAGAAAATCTCTTACATGAGTAGAAATGCCACCCTCCCAGCTTCTGATATTTTGCCTATGCCTGCTGAAATCCCCTGCACTACATATCATACCATTCCAAGCTGAGGAGACTTTTTGTGGTGGGATTTTTAAAAGTTGGCTGCACTTTGGATGTAACCCACTTGAATGTTTATATTCTGAAGCTGTCTACAACAATATGTCACTTGCTAGGGGAAGGTGATATAAGGTGATAAAAGAATGGACTACTGTTTCTTTTCCTTCCTGTGAACGTAAACAACGACACAGGACCTGGTGCTATTATTCTGCCATTAGCCAGCTATGCTTATGAACCTATGCCGGCAAAGGGACAGAAGCTGATAATGAGCTAGCAGAGACAATGGCTAGGCAATCAAATACTCAGACGTATCATAGAATATTAGAAACCAGATGCAACAGTGATAATTGCTGGGATACAGTTTATCCCTGGCTATAAAGTCTACAGAAAAAACCATATAGGTAGTAGCTGGAGATGGTGTTCTGATATGTCAAAGAAGGCACTTAGTGCAATAACGGATTTGAACTCACATTTTCAGAGAGAGCATCTTGAGGAGCTATGTCAGACAAATGGCAAAGGGCAACATTTTGAAGCTTAACTGATAAATTACAAATTAGCAGGATGCAGAGGCCAGATGGCCGCCACCCAATATATTTTAAGAAATATGAATTTTAACAGTAATGTGCATATTACTAAAATCAGCCTTTTTCCTGGAGAATTGGACAGTAGCCAGTTTTTAGAAGGGCATCAGAATGTTTTACATGTCAGTCTGGCTTCTTTTTCTGGAAACCTGTTAGAAAGGAGGGCAATTTAATGAAATAATTTTAATCAACTAATCATCTTAGTCTATATGCTGGTTGAATATTCATGTTTGCATGAACAACACAATATTTAAAATCTATTTACAGAAACATTGTAAAATTTTTGAATGTTGATGACATTGGAATGAAATGAAGGGGTTCTAGTAATAAGGTAAAAGATTATGCAAGAGTGGATTGATATTAGATGAAAGTTTAAAGTTAAATATGTGAGAAAAAATAATTAAGGATAGACCAATAGGATGAATTTGCTGAACCAAGTCTCTAAGTGGAATACAAAAAAGGGAGGCGTGAGGAAGTCAGGAAAATAAGTTAACCAAAGAAGAGAGATTAAAAAAAAGAGGGATTTTTTTTGTCATTCTTTTTTCTTTTTCTTCTTTTTTTCTGTCTATTATGTTAATTGTTTGTATTTTTGTATTTTTTGTATTTTTGTGCTTTTGTATTTTTTCCTGTGTTTTTTCCAGTTATTGTCTTATTCTGAAAATTCTAATAAAATATCATTATAAAAAAAAGCAAAGGAATCTGGGACATATTGGAGGATGCACACTTAGTTTGCACAGGGCGATCTTGACCCTAGTTGCTTGCAGTTGTTTTAAGGGTATGCAGAACAGAATGGCATGGGGAAGAAACAGCAGCAGCAGCAGCAACAACATCGACCCACCCTTCACCATAAGGTCCCAGGGCAGCTTATAACATTAAAATGGGGAAGTGGACCTGAATAGGTTATTCATTTTGTAACAAGCACAGCCTTTTCCGTTTGAGAGACCATGTATAATATTGCTGGGCTTTTTTTGTCCGCTTCAGACTAAAAACATGATGGAAGCCAAGCTTGCAGCAAAGCATGATACATGATTACCGTTTTGACTTGGAGAAACAAAACTTGTATAGGTCTGATCTGAGCGATGCCACCTCAGTGCTGTTATTTTGGATTATATGACCTTAAGTCCCAGCTAGACCTACATTTCTAGGTTTCCGTGGGACGCTCCTTCCCACAACCGCCATGAATACATAACATTGTCCAGATTCATGTGCTGTAGCAGTTGGCAGAAGTATAAACAGTGATGATTGATGAGACTTCAAGAACTTGCAGGTGTTTAAAGGCACAGCTCCAGCGTTGAGATACTCCTTAGGCACGGTGTGACTGGGCTGGAAAATCTAAACTTGAATGTGTTATGCCAAAGGCTGCCAAGAAATTTACCACACTGTATGGTCCTGGGCTAAGGAGTCAGAGGACATGGGTAAAAAGCAGGAGGGATTAAGGATCTATAATAAGAATGCAGGTCGTATGACGTTGGGGAAGAGGGAACAAATGTAGGAAATAAACCACTTGAGGGTATGTTGGCAGAAACTTATGTAGATGAGAACCATGAAGATGGAAACCCTTCACTGTTTACTCCATAGTTATAAGAGATCTAAGAATAGCACTAATGAGAATTTTCCTTGTTTGCTAGATAATTAAATTGATAAGAGCCAACATCCTAGAGGTTTTTTTAAAGGGTTGTATTAATTAATGCTTTTCATCTCATTATGCCCTAGTTTCTGTAGAGCATATTGCATCTTATTTTGCATCCTTATAAGCCCTCCTGGTTTATAAAACAGTGAGCAGTGTAGATATACTCTACTTTATGGTTTAATGAAACATCTCATCAGGATTAATCGAATACTGCCAAAATAATTCAACGAGCACATACTATGCACTTTTGGGAGAAAATGTCAAGGACATTTGTAAGGGCTGTTGCTTGAGAGATTCAGAGCAACATCAGCGAAGGACTCTCCAAAGGCATGAAGGACAGATGGGCAATCTGCAAACTGTGTGTAATTCAAATATGTGCAATCAGTTAACTCCAGTACATTTGGCAAGATTAATTTATGCAGACATGATATAAGGCAGCACCCTGCGCTGGTGACAGAGCTGAATTTATTTGTCATCTCAGGAGCCCACTATGGAGATGTGGCCATTCTGATTTTATCATAGTCATTCATTTAAACCGGTGGACATGGCAAATGATTTGATTTGATTCACTGCAAGGACTTGTGCTGACTGTCATGACATATTAACCTCTGGGGTGGGGTGGGGTGGGGAGATTGCCACAGTTGGCTACCACTAGAGGTGATGGAAAAACTGATTTAGTTCGCATTTAAAGGCACACTTACCAAACTCGCACTCTGCAAAGAAATGTGCAAAATGAAACACAGCCATCCTTCAAAATTTGCACTTCTCCACATTTTACAATGCAGTTCTACAGCCAAGCAATATGTATAAAAGTGTGTATACTAGGATAAGGTGTGCATAAAATGCATATACATTTGTGAAAGTAACAGACAAAAACACATGAGGGAAAATTATTTGCAAAAATGTGAACATTAGGCAAAAGTGCCCTAAAAGGTGTATATCTGGAGAAATGCTGATAAGCTTTCATGAGGACTTAAAAAAATAATAATAATCAATGTAGAAATGTGGGGAACTGATGTTAAGATTGTAAAGAGAGAGAGAAACTCAGAAACTGTCAGATCCACCCATCCCTTACCATTAACAGTGCAATCATATACATGGCAATTCCAAAATATGTCTTATTGAGTTCAGGGGGGCTTCTTACTAGATTTGGAAGGAGTCCCAAGATCCACACTCAGGCTAGATGACAGGTAAAGTGAGGTTATCTGGGCTAGGAGTAGCAGTCCAAGTGGTCCAGGCAGAGCTGGCCCACCCATGAGGCAAGGTGAGGTGACTAACTCAGGTGGCAGGCTGCACAGGGGCAACAGATACAGCCACCTGCTTCATGTCTCAGAAGCTCTCCCCTGTTGGTGAATAGGAGGTGCTGTTGGTCTCTTCCCCCCCCCCCCCCCGATCAGGACAAGGAATTCAGAGCTGCAGAGAAGCAACAAAGTTGTCCCAATGGGTAGGCAGACCCACCCACCAAGCTTTTAAAGGTGGGGCAAAGTGAGCTTACTTGAAAGACTATTGTGCCTTGCAAGGTGGCTGGATATGCAGGTCCTCACTGCACTGGGAATGATGAATCTGTTCCCAGTGATGGGAGCACTGCCAGGTCCTGGATGACCAGGTTGTGCCCTCACCTTCTGACTCCAGTTTCTCCACCCCAGCAGGTGGTGGTGGACACCTTCCTCAGTTTCCATTGCTGTGCTTCTCTCCCCAGGAGGGAAGAGGTCCTGCTTCCCCATGCAAAGAATCCATATCCTGGGAGAAGGAAGTGACTGCCTCCTCCAGCCTCTGTTACCTGGTCTTAGACCCCTGCTACCACTCTCCAGTTTCCCCTCCTCTTTCATCTCTGCCTTCTACTCCACTCCTAAGCTCAGCAACACTTCAGAACACATGACATTTTCAACATTATGGGAATGGAGTAGCTGTCACCCAAACATTCCAGTAGCTTGCAGGACTGAGTGTGTATTTCCACATATATAACCCTGGTATATGTCCGATAAGAAGAGCAATGGCAGGAAAGAACAGGGGGAACAAATAACTGTTGCCTGATATTGTTGTCAGGGATTGTCTCTAGAAAGGCCTAGCTGGTCTGTGATGCATGCCAATTTGATTTGGTTGCTTAGAGGTCACCCACAGTGGCATGGTAAACAGGAGATCACTCCTTCATCAGAAACACTGTGGGAATTAACAACAATGCCCAGTCTCCAAAGTGCCTAGGACCAAATGGACCATTTAAGGAGTGGAATTACCATTAGCAGACATCTATAATTATGAGTCATAGCAGACACAAGCTGAATGAACAGTTCTGGATCGTAGCACTCTGAGCTATAAACCTCTACAGTTCTGCATAATCCTTCCATAATGACTTGGTGTTGTGTTGAAAGGGAGTGAAAGTGTTCGTCCATTGAGCGTGAAGGCAGTGCTTCCTGAAGCCTCTTTCAGTCAGCCTCGGTGTCTCCAAGAAGCAAATTGCTGGCGCAAGTTGATGTATACCCGGAAACTCCTGCCTACTGCTTCCTGAGTGCTGATTGTTTCTGGTTTATTGTTGGACTTTGCGCTGACTGTGAAGTGAACAGCTCCTGCTGATGAAATCACTGCTTAGGACTTAGGTGATTTCAACCAAAACCTCTTGCCAGTTTAGAACAAAACTGAAGCACATTCCAGACAAAGCTGTTGATGGGGAGTTGGGCAACTCACAAAGCTGTTGATGGGGAGTTTGGCTTATTTTTGGACAAGATTGAACTTCCTTTGAAAGAAGCAGGTTTGCAGTTTAGGAGTGTTCCTAGAATTGGTGTTGTTTCTTAAGCAGTGACTGTGACCAAGAAGTGTGAGGTCCTCACCCACTCCCACCTCAGTGCAACTGCCTTTCTAAATTGCACAAGACTTAACTTGCTGTTGCTGAGTTCTGTCAACTTGGGTGCAACTTTCCATTTCCCTGAAGAAATCACACTTGGCTCATCTGATAACTGTCAGCCTACTCTTTCTGTACTCTGTGCAGAGGTTTGTGTTCTGGTTTTTTAATCACACAGATGCTTTCCAGTGATCATGCCATAAATTAAGCAAGGATTTGCGGGTTTCCCAGATGGAGTGTTCATTTATTTGCAACGTTGGCCATAATTTTATCATTTTTCTAAGTGCAATATACAAGAAGTGTGTTCTCTCGTATCTTGAAATTAGTTCCTGTGGGGTGGGAGACCACTTTCTACTGATTAAGTGCTCTGTCCTTTTGAAATAAAAATTTCTGCTGAATACATAAAACAGCCAAGCACATTTAAGTGTGCTGCTCCCATTATAATTAATTACATAATTAAATATAATGAGAGTTGAACATGGAAATCTCCCGAAAACAACTCAATAAGGCTAATCCTTAAATCTATTTCTTTATTAAATGGACAATTATTTTGCAAGGGAAACAAATGTCTTTGTTGAAATAGCAGATATGTTTACAAGTGGAGTCAGCAGGAGCAGACTGCATAAATAAGCAATTACAATGTTTTTTTCCCATGAAAACAAGAGCCCACAAATTACTTCACCTTTCCCCCCTCTGTTCCTCAGGCAATAATATTTTTCCCCTCGTAATTGCTTAACAAAATGTATTCCTGTTCCATACAATTAGAGCAGTAAGAGAATACAAAGTGGATTATTTGCTGATTGCTGAGGTTTAAAAGTCAAATCAGTGCTCTGCCTGAAAGGAAATGCTTTGCACAACCAGACATTTTTGCCATTTGTGTTTCTCACCAGAATGAGAATGAAGGTACCTGAGCTTGCTGCAAAGAATGGAGGCTAAAAAGAGAGAAAGGGGGAGAGAAATCCAGTAGATTTTATTTCTGAAACATGAAACAAATAAAATAAGAAACTGGGAAATAAAACGATCAGATCTTACAAATAAGAACCCCAAATGTGCAGACCCACAAAGAACAAAGTTGTGGGTTATTTTGCACGTGTTTTCTTTTGTTATATCGTTTTAATCATACATTAAAGACAACATTTTTAAGCAGATCAGCCACACTCCTAGTAGTAACACCTACATGGGAGTAAATCCCCATTGAACTTCTGGAACTTACTTCTGCGTAGACATATACAATGACTAAATATTGATTAGGCTGACACAGACTATTTTTTTAGGAAATAATTTATGATAATGTATCATTTTCCAAGCAACATAAGAACACATGGAGGTAGGAATCACATGCACCAGAACTTCATGTGGAGTGACTAACCTGTAGCCTTCCAGATGGTGTTGAACAACTCCCATCAGTTCCAGCCAGCACAGCCAGTGGGCAAGGATGATGTGGGATGGTTTCCAACAACATCTGGAAGGCTGCAGGTTCACTGACCTTGATCTATACCATGCTCCAGAATATTTCACAATGCGAAGGGAGTTTCTGCAGCAGTTCTTCAGGAGACAAGTCAAACTGGAAAGGGCTTCCCCTGAAGACAGAAAGTCTGAAAACACCAAGATGTATGACTGACACCAAAACAAAGTCTAAAAGTGGTTTAAAAAGTAAAGATGGAATCTTTAGAGTTGAAATAAATGAGTTAGAGTTTTTTAAAAATATTTTTCCTGCTTTGAATGTTCCTTTTTTGATATGAAATGGTATGATTTAGAGATCAGATCATGGATTAAATGCGGATTGCTTAAGGGTACTCTCCCCTTGGTCTTCTGCAATTTGGAGAATTATCCACAATGCTCCCATCATTGGAGAGATAATAATGCACTGTTCATAGACAAGTTCCATTGGGGTGTGTGTGTGTGTGTGTGTGTGTGTGTGGGAGGGAGGGAGCCAAACTATAGCACAAAGATGCTGTTCCTCCACCTCCATCCATACATTAAACAAGAAGACGAATTTGACACAGTGTAGTGAAGGATGTGGAAGATAGTAAGGATGCTGCGATATTCAGCTAGCAAAGCTGGAGCCAACATAAATAGTACAGCTTCATTCTTCTTAAATTCAAAAAGAGGGATCATCTGATGAAGCCTGGCTGCTGCTGTGAATGGAAAAGATGATCTCAGCCTCATCAAAGAATGTCTGCATGTATGATTCACTTCCAGGCGAGTCTCTGCCTTTGCCAGAAGGGCATGGACCATGGCACTGAGGTAATTGATGCCTAAGTAAATAGCCCAAATCTGCCACAGTAGTGCAAGGTTATGACCAGATACAGAGGAGAGCCGCAATAACTAATTGTGTACTTAACAAAATTAATTGAAACAGAAACCATTATTAGGCTGGTACAATGAAAGCAGCTTGCTCTTGTTCTGGGAAAAACTGATCTTTTACTTTTTATTTACATGACTTGTGTCTTGAATCTGCTAGGTATGTTCACTACAGTTTCATGTTTTGAAATTGTGGTTTTATTTATTTGTTTATTAAAACATTTCTATCCCCCCCCCCATATAACATCACTGTCTTCACTTTATTACAGTCAACAGACCAGAAATAAATGTACTACACAGTACACCAAAATCATAAATACAGGATAAATACAGAAAAGTGTAATAATAGTAACAGCTGGTCAGCTATATACAAAATAACAAATAACCTTAAGGTAATCCGCTGGAAATATTCCTTCTAGTCTTCTTATTCTCAGCAATAGGTATGTGACCTCTTTCAATGACACTCGTGGGATTTTAACATAAACCATACTGTTGAAAAACCAAAACTTTAAAGAGAAAATAGCTGTCAGTTTCCAAAGGATTTTTGACACATCTGTACCTGGCAGGTAAATAAATTTCAGTTGCCCTTTGAAAACTGACAGGCAAACATGTTTCAGTTTGCCTTTGAAAATTGGCTGCTATATCGACTACATCCCAGTACTGCTTTTCATTATGCCGCTTGCCTTATGCTCTTTTCCTGCCATTATTTAGACCAGTAGGAAGGAAGATATACTCTGATGTGCTCTGGGTGGGGCTGCCTTTGGACCATGTATGGAAACTTCAGCATGTCCAAGATGCCATGGCCAAATTGCTGACCAGAGCCAGTTCCAGGAGGAACAGAAGCACCTTGTTACAACAATGCCATTGGCTACTTGGCTACTTCTGGGCATAATTCACCGTGTCCTTATACAGTTTGGGTCTAGACTGTTTGAAGGACTGTATCTCCCTGTATGAGCCTGGCTAGCCTGAGATCTGGGGTGGTCTTTCTCTCAGTCCCACCACCGTTACAGGCACGTTTGGTGATAACAGAAGAAAGGGCTTCCTCAGCGGCTATTCCCAGATTATGAAACTTGCTTCCATGGGAAGCTAGACTGCCACTCTCTTTCTCTGCTTTCCTTTGACCAACAGGCAAAGAGACTTGTTTGTTCCAATAGGCCTATGGACACAAACTGGCTGTTATGACAGGGTCCTCTGAGGAAGGCATTGTTCTGCTTTTAAATGATGTTATGTATATTCAATGCTATTTTTAATAGTTTCTTGTTTAATTTATTTTTAATATTTATATTTATTGTGTTTTAGTTGTATCTGTTTTAATTTATATTGTGAGCCGCCTTAGGTTCTTCATTGGCAGGAAGGCAGGTTACTTTAAAAAGTTAATCAACTTTTCTCAGAAGACAGTTCCAGGAGGGGAGAGTACTGTTGGGCTAAGGTCTTCCTTGAGGGTGTCCCACAGGCAACTTCCTTGCTACTGTGACAACAGGATGATGGACCAGGTGGGCCACTGGCCCTGATCCTGTAGGGCTGTTCTTATGTTCCATAGCATTGGACTCCAATGGAAAAGTCCTTATCTAAGATTCTTTTCTTGTCTTGTTTTGCTAGCTGGACCACTATCAGTTCTGTCTACATTATCATGCTTGATCAGTTGCTGAAAGCCAAGTGGCTGCTTGACAACTGAATGCAAACAGATTGCATATAAATGATTGCAATGCATTGCATACTTGGTCTAACAACCGGTAACATGGTTATTTGACCTATTATGACTTCCTTTGCTGCAAGATGCTGTTCATTTACATAAATAGATGAGCAGATGGTAGATAGTCTATATGCTTTTACAACACTTGTTACTCCCAAGCACGTGCATTCCCTTCACAAGTACACATCTTTTAAGCTTGGGAAACCTGTTCTGGAGCCAAAAATCCAAACTGAAGGCATCTTTGATTTAATGTTTGCATTTCCGCCCCCTCCCTGCCCTTCACTTGAGCCACTCACACAAATTGGTTCCTGGAATGATTTCATAGAAGCTGTTTGTCTTTTAATTCCCCCCCCCCAAAAAAAAAAATCAACAGCTTACAGGGCATTCAGAATAACAAATACTTGTTTGCTTTCTATGCAGAATACAATATTTCCAAAGCACCATCATAATGCCTCTAATAGTAGACAGATAAAAAATACTTGCTGATGAGCATGTATCATAATAATCAATTTATGCTTCAAGAAATATAGACACAGTTTCTGCACCCAGAGTTTATACATAAGCACAACTGCAGTAGATGCTCTTGAGTGTTAATGATATCTCTGAGCAGTCAGCTTTTAGAACAAAATGATATATAAACCCGTTGTAAAACTGTTATACTTCAACAGAAAAGAAAAGGCACAATTGTTTAGAATGACAACAAGATCACCACCCATACATGTTCAGGCCAAAATGTAGAACATAACACAGTGTATGAACCACCACAGTGGTTTGCTTAATTGTCCATCTGGAAAGATCAGTGATTCTGCACAGCGTTCTGACTCTACAATGGCTAACTGGATGCCTCAATCAAGTTCAGCTGGTGGGTCGAGATTGTAATAGCATCCTCTGTAGGTCCTTAGAATCTGGAAGTTGGAGAAGTATTGCCTATGAAGGTGAACATACTGGAAACCCACTGAGTCAGCATACCCAAATCTACACTATCCAAACTCTAACAAACTCAAACAGTGAGTGCTGACTGGATTGAAGCCAGAAGAAGAAGAAGAAGAAGAAGAAGAAGAAGAAGAAGAAGAAGAAGAAGAAGAAGAAGAAGAAGAGAGGGAAGAAGGAAGAAGAAGTCGTCAGTATCCTTGGGTGAATCCTGCAGAAGTACAAAACCTTCGCTTTAAAAGGATGCAACTCACTGATCTCCAAAACAGCCAAACAAGGACTAAGCATTCTTAGTGGCCTCCAGGACACAGAATGCTGAGTGCTGGTTGGGAATGAAACTCAGGAGGCCTGGGTGGGTGGGTTGGCGTTATTGAGTCTTTTACAGTTTATAGTATACCAGCTAGGTTTGGATTATGGATTATAGCATGGCTAGGTTTGGATTATGCAGACCAGGCGCAGGCTAAGGTTCACTGGCAATATCTTTAAATGGAGCTTGAGCAACACTTACTGTTCCATAGAATGTTAACTGTTCAACTCATGAAGTAATGAAATCCCCCCTTAGTCTGGAGGTTGAAGTCAAGCAGCATTGACAGCCTACTTTTCACAATATAGAAAGAAGGGTCATGATTTTTATTTTTGTATGTCAATGGAATATGGTAAATTGATTTGCCCTGCCAAATCAAGAATGAAAAATAAGAGAATCTTGTTTTATAGAACTAGGTTGCTGGTCAGAACTGGAGATATTTCAATCAACCAAATTATTCTGCCAGCTATAAATTTCCGTTTTGGGGGAAATGAGTTGCCAAACTAAATATTGTGGAATTCAAAACCAGCAGGACTTTCTGATCCATAAACTTTGATTATGGAAATAAACTCTCTGCATTATGGAAGTCTAATGGTAGTTTCTCTTGGTTTCTTTTTTTAAGGGCAAATACTAGATTTTAACACAACACAGTTTGTTTCCCCCCAGCCATGCCCACCTGTCACTTACCAGATGTCACCTGTTTCCTAAAACCTAGGTAAAAGCCATTGCTGCAAAGGAGCTATCAGACTCTTTAGTGTGTGCTCCTGACTGTTCCTTGGCAGTGGGCCTTGTATTCGAGGCTGTTTAAATTAAGCACCCAATGCTTAATTTAAGCCCACTATGATTAGTTCTACCTGAGCGTTCTCAGTTGGCGCGTCCAAGAGGAACCGATCATTGCCGTAAACAGCAGGCCTTGCAGTTGGCTCTGAACTTAAACAGAGCTGAAGGCAAGTTTCATTGCAAAGAAACAAATGGAAGGGTGAAGCTTAGCATTCATATGAAGTCAGCTGATTGACAGGTGGGTGAACTACCCACCTTTCAGAAGGGACCCACGGATAGGTGGCCACGTTTTGATCTGGCACACCAAACAAAAGTAGAGCCCCACCCATGTAGTAACAGCTGTACTGTAAAGTAAATCCTAATGTTTGTGATGGAATTTTCCATGATGTACCTGCTTCTACCTGCATGTCCAGTCTCAGAGAAAAGCTTTCGGGGGCTATCTATTTACATCCTGGTACTTTAGGTGCAGGGGGCTGCAAGACACACTTGATCCCTAGTTCTGTTAGCAGCTATATTGCAGTAGTCATCAGCAGATTTGGGGCACATAGTTATCACTATGCTGATGGTGTGGAGCTCTATTTCTCTGTTAAATCTGGTTCAGAAGATGCTGTGTCTGAATGGAGTGATGGCTCATAAATGGAAAATGAACTTTGCTACGAGAGAGGCACTGGGGGTGAGTGGCCCCCAAGTCCAGGTACTAGGGATTTTGTTCTACAGTTATTTTGGGGTTGCATTCCTCCTGAAGGAGCAGGTCCACCATTTAGGGGTGCTGTTGAGCCATCTTTGTCCATGGAGACCCAGCTGCCAATTTCCCCCTCCCCATCTTCATTTGAAAGAAACGTCCAAGGAAGGCAGGGTGAGAACCTTTGCCCAGTCTGAGAAAAACAGGGAAACCAATGCACCTCATTTGAATACTCCAGACCAATTTGTAGCCCCCTGAAGCTGCAGGCAGTAAAACAAAGGAGAAAAATCTGCCCAGAGATTTCTCACATAGCTCCAGAATTTTTAGATTGCAAATGCCATGGATGTTGTAGTCTGGGCGGGGTGGGGGGGTGGGGTGGCAGCTCTGGGTTGCAGAAAGCTGCCAAGTGCCATGGGCAAAATCCAGCAGGAATCTGATATTTCGTTATCTTGTTTCAGTTCAATAATAAATGTGTAGGAGAGATAATTTTTGTTGGACGGAAGCTGGGGTGCAGAAACCAGGAAAAGTGATAAAAGATTTTCATTTCTCTTGGTGGAAACTTACTGGTTAAGATTCACATCTTTTATTTATTTAGCTATTCCACTTCTAAAGTGTTCCATTGCAAAGACCAGGTAAGAAGAACATCACAATCAGTTCACATTTCCCTCAGGAACATTGCTTGGTGCTGTTGCCTTTTAGCTCTCGAGTTACATCTGCTTTATTCTATCTGTAATAGTTGTTTTATTGCTCTTCTCTGTCTGTGTCTCCCCTAATCTGAATTTTATAGGTTTATTTGTTTGCTAACATATGGGAAAGAAAAACATTTGATTGGATTGTTGCTGCATTTTTCTCTTGCCCGTTCTCCAAGGAACATGCGGTGCCACACATAGTTTTCTGGGCTGCACACCCACATGCCATTTTATTTGTCCAACAACCTTGTCAAATAGGCTAGGCTGCAGTGTGATTGACCCCAGGCCACCCCACCAGCTTTGTAGCTGTGTGTGACCCATGACCATCTAGAGGGCAGAATTTCTGCTTTTGATTTCTGACAGCAGAAAACTTCCTTTTAAAATGGAAACTGCACACACACCTTGCTGGATGAAGCTGCTGTAAACCTTCTTCTCATCTGCAAGGTACCTTCATAGTTCCCCCCTCTTATTTATGGCAAAATGTTTTGATCCAACTCATTTCTTTGACAAGTAGTGATCCAATGCTTATGTGAGAGAAGCAGAAAACTTGAACGATGATCTGTTTGGAGACTTGTTCCCATGTACGTTTTATCCACTCCCCTGCAGGTAGAGGAGGGATTTTATTTATTTTTTTAAAAAATTATACCCTGCTTTTCACCATCTGGATCACGAAGTGGCTTACAAAATAAAAACATACGGTATATAAGATTTAAAACAGAAAGACCGGAGGATTGAAACACCAGAAGATTAAAATATCAGAGCATCATTCATGGTGCAAAGACCTCATGGAACAAAACAGTATATATATATTTTTAGGAAGTTCAAACTGTCCTAATTTCCAAGGTCCTGTTTTTCAAGGTCAAGCCCAGAACTCAGGTGGAGTATTGAGGAATCAAGCTAAGTAGTGGTCCAGACACCAGTTGCAAGAGGAAGGTGCCAAAAGGCAGAGGCTGTGCGACCAATTAGCAGGCCGAAAACCAGAGTCTGGGAACAAGGGTGCTCAAAGACAGGGCCTTCAGTACCCTGGACAGGTCCTAAGGAAGAGACAACTTGTTCCAAAAGTGTTGGTTGCAGTATGAGTTCTTAGATGGCCCCTCAGTCACACTGCCTCTCCCAGCTCTGCTTCATTGCTGGTAAATAAAGAACCCTCTGACCTGAAGGTTGGCACTGTGTTGCCTCTCTGCTAACTCTAATAAGACATGCTGCCTGCAGTCAAGCACAGTGGCATGTGAGGCTCATAGGGGAATATATGCTGGCTTCTTGGTGGGGTGCAGCTCAGAGACTGCAGTCACTAGGGAGTCCTGGTTCAGAAGTTCCCTGGTTGTTGGACACAGACTCAGTGGAGTCAGGGTCCAGATCTAGCAGTTCTTTCATCCTGCCATCTTTGTAGAGGCCCAAGTGCCAGTTTTTCTTTACCATAACTTTGAGAGATAGGCCAAAATAATTATCTTCATGCTGTAGTTGGACAGCTGAGGCTAAAAGATAGTGGCTAGTTTTACGATAGTTAAATATGTTCTTAGCAGAGGTGATAAACCCCAAACATTTTTGGTCAACCTGCTAGCTGCTACCTACCAGTTAACCCCTCTCCTTGCTTTGAGCAAATGTCAGATTCCAAAATTGTAGAATTGACAGGATAAACCACAAACTTATCATAACCATAACCCAATAATATTAGAACATTGCAATTCTATTAGTGGCATTAGCCAGACACATTGTTGTAGAATAAATGTGTTGAGCTTTTAATATCTATCACCGCATATTATTACTACATAGTACATATCTCAATATACAAAAAAGCATTGTGTGTTTCACTTTGCAGTTGTTCCTTATTCTTAAACATGCCTAAAGCTCTATATGACACAGTTTGACATCCATGAATACATCACCTGAACATTTAAGAAACATTGGGAAAGTGCTGTGCTTTACCCTACCCCCACCCCCCAATATGGCAAAATGCACACTGTTGTAAACATAGTTAAACTTACATTTATTTAATGGTATCACTTTTCACATTTAGATTGTATACAACATACGGCTTATTTCAGAAGGGGGCCACACAACCCCGGTAAACACAACTCTCCTCACATTTTTTTCACAACATGAATTAATACTGTACTGAAAATACTTAGAGATTCTTGACCATTCTAATCAAGGCCTGCCTTCACCACCACCCCTCTGCTGCTGTTGTTGAAAATATAAAAATCCTTCGCTTTGCTCATTTAATAGATGTGCAGCATAATCCAAGCATGTCTTATATAAAATGGAGAGGATTCCTCACCCAGCCTTTATGAATCCCTCTGCAATGAAGAGCCCTCTTAATTCTCCTTGAGTTTACATTTACTTTTACATATCGGTTTACATTGGGGGGGGGGACATTTAGATGCTGTTTGTGTTTTCATCTGGACTCTGAGATTTAGGGTTTGCCATCCTCTTTTATGCAAAACATAACCCATATGGCTTAATTAGGCCTATTAAGGAGATTCAAGTCTTTCAGACTCTTGTGTGTAAACTAGGGTGGGAAGAAGGAGAGGCACACATGGGAGGAGAAAAAGGTAGTTTCCAGGGCTTTGGGAGTCATTTTGACTAAGAGCAGCAGGAGTGGAATTCAGGGCAGGGCAGGGCAAGCCCAGACTATTTAGTTATTTTAAAGGGTGAGAGCTATTATTATATTGGAGTCTCAAATCCATATGGAGGGATGATCATACTTAAAATAAATTTGTAATGTTTAAAATGGTAACTGTTGTTGCTAGGCTATAGTAGAACAGTGAGTCAGGAACTCTGTTTCCCATCAGGCTGTCCACCTTGGAACTCTTCCCCTTTCCCAGCAAACCTGCCTGGATGGAAGAAGGTTTTGTCTCTCTCTAGGAAGTCTGTTGCTCTCTTCTTGGTCTCTCCAGTTGAATCTTCAAAAGTCTGAACTGTGGGAAGTTTGAAGGTAGACTTGCTTTTTTGTAAAGGCTAAATTGTGGTGAATGGAAGCCCAATCAGCCCGCTGGGGGTAGCTACTCTACTTAACTGGCAATATAGGCACTGCTTAATGATCACCGCAGACATAGGACAGGACTTGCCCATAGGGATTCTGGGTTTCTCTATAGGCAGACAGTATCCCATGTTTTACCAAAAAGTTTGTGTCTTATCAGGATGTTCTCCTGCAGAAGGGTCCAAGAGAAGTTTTGTTTGTTTGTTTTTAAAAAAGTAAAAGTAATTAATCTTCCCAGTTCCCAGTTCACTAGCTGCCACTGGTTGGCAGGGGATATTCAGGCCAATTCTCCAGTGAAACATAGTTCAGGACAAAGTGGGTGCCAGGAATTCAGTGCAAGCTGCTATTATTGATATTATTCTGATCTGGGCATTGAGATGTGGTGCACAATGCCAAATGCTGAAAGACCTGCAAAATGGAAACATAAAGAATGTCAACGAGCTGTTGCAAAATACTAGGCTGACAAGTAAGTTTGCCAAGCGATCTTCACTGCCTGCTGTTGTGACCACTATTGTCTCGATTGTCAATCCCATACAGGAATTGGAGTTACACTGCCAGGAAAAGGATATGACAAATCCTGAAAACAGAATGGGGGGAAACCAACAACCATCGAAAAGGGAGTGAGTTAGCTTGTAAAAAAAGCTTTCCAGAATTAGAATCTCCTGCACAGCTAAGAATAGGAAGACGTGTCAGCTGTAAAATGTGTTGAGAATATATAGAGGAAGCAAAGAAGTACTTTAAGAATTAGTACTGTGTTGATTTCACTGGGATCTGACAGAAATGGTCATTTTAAAAGAATTGTGAATCACCTCAATTTGGAAGTGCATCAGCAGGCAATACAGCTGCACTGGGAGAAAAGCAGTGATAAACATCCATGGCTGAAAATACGGAAGACACAAAATGCAGAAAATATCAAATTCACAGTCACTTTGGCATGTGGGGAGACTATTTCTGCATATCTGGTCCATAATCACTCTTGCTACCAGCCACTTAGAGTGCCTTATGAATGATGAAAGACCTGATCGTGAAACTACCAGCATTTAATCACTGTAGAGATTTTGTTTATTACAGAGAAGTGTTGGCAAGTATCAGTGCCACAGAACTAAAATGAAAATTTGATGAATGTTTGGCATTCAGTATTCCCATTGATGGCAGTGTCAGCAAACAGAAGATAACAAATGTATTAGTTGTAGAACTGCAATGACAAATGGAAATTGGAGAAATCTTTTCCTACTGATGCATCTGCCAGAGCAGAATAGGGCTAAAGGTTTGCTTGAAGCCCTGAAATAAAGTAGTTTTTGATGAACTACATGAAAGAAGCCCGGAAATAATGTAGTTCTGATGTCAAGAAACGGATGGAAATGACTGGAGAATCAGCAAACACAGCGAAGAACTCTGGTCTTGGGAAACATTTAAGAGATCAGCACATTAGAGAAAGTTTGACTTTTTTGGTGCTGTGCTCACTGATCAGACCTTGCTGCATCATCACCACTGTTCCAGAGCTGAAGATCTGGAAGGCTAGCCTATTAGCTTGGAACACCTACTTCCACACATCAAAGAATAAAACAAATCTACTGGGTTCTGTCTTTCTCGCATCAAAACAATTTTTGCAAAATCACTATGTATGGTTTATACAGCACCATGTCCACCTCATTAATAATAGTGTTGCTCAACCAGACTAGTTGCCAGAAAGTCTGGGTAGATCTTAAGAAGACTGAAGATAGAAAAGAAAAATCAGAAGCCCATGGTCTACTGAAAACATGGAATGCTAAAGCACATTTGGCTAACAAAACGGGAATAGCTTAGATTGCACTAGGTTCTACAATATTATCTGTAATGTGATAAGAGCATCTTTCCTGGCATACTTACTTGTAGAGATTCAGCAATCAGAAGGCTACAGTTAATGAAGGAAGGTCCTTTCCCTGGAGATGTGAATCCAAATCCAAATTTAACTTTGCTGGTCATGGTGAAAGTGAAAGAATTGAAGATTTGTTAACAGTCAAAATGCATGTGCAATTTGTTTGGAAAGTGTGCAAGCAGCTGAACATTTTTTTTAGCAGAGCATCTTCATAAAGAACAGGATGTCTGCTATCCAAGGTCTGCTATAAACATAGTTACTCACACAGCTTGTGAAGACAGGATTGATATTGTATGCTAGAATCTTTCTTGCATAGAAGAAGGAAGGGAACCATGGGAAGTAATTTCTAAAGTGCCCCCATCTCCCACATTGGAGTGATTTAGGATGTTCAGTGTCTCTGTATCTTCGCTAGCTGTTTCCTATAAATTATAGCATGGTGCAATAATGTCTGGCAGCAATTGCAATTCTCTCACCACACAGCGCAAACTAAAAATAATTGTGTCCCTGCATAATGACACACAAACACAGGTAGTTAATGCATGGCCAAACCCAGCTCTGAATGGGCTTGGTACAGCCTGTTGTGATCCCCAACCAGCTGTTGTCCACTTTTTTTCAATCAAAGTCAGGAGACAATGTCAGCCTGCTCAGGAGATTTATGCTGAATGGATTATAAAAAAAGAGAGTTCTGGACATTTTAGTTTCGTTTTAAATGCCAAGCTTCTTTAAATTACAACAATTTACTATTAGCATATATGTTCCAAGACATTTGCCTATTTAAATCAATGTGTGTTTAATTATTTCAAGTGAAGATGAAAAATGCACTGTTGCATGATTTTTAAGTGCCCTTTTGCGTTCATTCCCCTGCCCTCTGCCACAGTGAAAATTCCTTTAAAAAAATCCCTGGGTGACATCACTTTGGATTTAATAGGTTTTACTCTAAACTAAGCATGCTTAGAAATGCTGCCTTACTTTAGTGCAAAAAGCAAAACCATAAAGGTGTTTTCTTAAGCATGAGTGAAGGTGGGCAGGTAAGATAGAACCAGGGAGTCCCTTACATCATTTTGTTATTTCGTTTTTGTTGCAGGCTTGCTCATTTAAAATGGTGTAAGTAAGAAATTAGCATCCTACCAGACAAAATGGGGGGGAAAGCCTTTTGGCCAATCTCCAAAAATGGTCGTGCTCTCTTTGCATATGTGCTAACCTGTTGTGCAAGTGCAAATGTATTACACTGATCTGACTCAGCTACTAGGACTGTCCCATCTATGCAGGTATTTCACAGAAAGGGGATGAGAATGCCTTATCAGTGGGTATTATGGGTCCAGAAGAGTGGAGTGTGGCACAGTGAACATGGAGGGTACTGTGGACCCTGTGGCTGTTTCCATACAGTGTGAAGGACAAAATGGGGGACTGGCTCATTTTAGCAATAAATAACGATAATGATAATAACCCTGACTTTCTTCCAGAACCTGCATGTACCAAAAAAGTTTCCTCCCTCCGCAGTCTTCTGTACAAGGCTAACAAAGGAACAGGCTGATAATCTGATGAGGACTTGGATGCCTTCAACATTCATCTCTGAACAGTAGAAACCGAAAGGAACCCACATATTATAATGCAAGACCCTAAAAATGACAGTGCAGGTGTGGGCAGCCCTTCTGCTCTGCATTAAACCTTGCTAGCATGCTGTCAGTTTGTTCTCTGGTCACTGTCCGCCTCTCTGTGCAATTATGTACATTTGTTACTTACAGGAGCAAACAAACAAAACAAAACAAGCAGCAATGGCTACACAGATCTTTCTGTGGTGCAGCCTATACATTCTCCTCGTGGCAGGGGTGGTTGCCATTGATGAAGCTGAACACGACCATCGATTGGTTGGAGCTCTTGACGGACGCCATCCGCGTGGTGCTCCTGCTCTGGGACTTCATGAGCTCGCGGGCTTTGCAACATGAAAGCTGGTGGTTAAATTGTTTCCTGAAACTTTTGCTGAGCAGGTAGAGTGCAAAGGGGTTAATGCAAGAGTTGGCAAATGCCAGGATCCGAGCACAGAGAGAAGTGATAAAGTGCAGAATGGATGTGTCCACCTCGGAATAATGGTACGATCGATATAAGTAGATGATGTGATTGGGCAGCCAACAGAAAGCGAAGATGCAGACGAAAACCAGCACTGTCTTGGCTAGGCGTTTTCGCGATTCCATCTGAAAAGAACAACATGGTCAACAACATTCAATAGAAGATGTGGAAACTATTTCAGTTTAACAGAGGATAGGGTGATTTTGTTCTGCACTGAGTTTAGCAATCTCTGAAATATAGTCATGCTTCTCCCACCCCTTCTAAAACTCCATTTTCTTTTGAAATAAATCCATTTGAAATATTAATAAAAATAATAAAAATAATTTATTATTTGTACCCCGCCCATCTGGCTGGGTTTCCCCAGCCACTCTGGGCTGCTTTCAACAGAGCATTAAAAACAGAATAAAGCTTCAAACATTAAAAACTTCCCTAAACAGGGCTGCCTTCAGATGTCTTCTAAAAGTCAGATAGTTGTTTATTTCTTTGACATCTGATGGGAGGGCGTTCCACAGAGCGTTCCACAATATGTTTACAGTCCAGTCCTATCCATGTTTGCTGGACCCCGAGTTGAACGGGACTTACTTCCATGTAAGAATGCAAAGGACTGCAGCTCTATGGGACTAGTTAAATGCATTATGACACCTTGCATACATACAGTGAAGTACAGCAGTAAAGATTTGCCATTATGGAACACCATATTTCATACCAAGAGCAGAGGAACATATTGCCCTATGGTTCTATCCATGTTTGTCCCATCATTGGTAACTTGATCTTTGTACAAATGTAAGGAGAGGGGAGCCTTGCTGCAGGGAGCAGAACTCCCATGTCATAGTTATGTGAGGAAAGTATCCTGTGGACAAGAAATGCATAAACATACTTTTCAGTGGTGTTTCCAGTTCAGTTAAATACAGAAAATGGGCACATCTAAGTCCTACCAAGACATCACAGCTCCCCATGCTCCCCAAAGCCACAAAAACTGAAGTATGCAAAGAGAACAAAGTGGAGATGTGAGGAAAAATCCTGTTCTTTGTTTTTGACAGTGCCAAAAATGAGAATCTTGAAAAGCAGAGTAAATGGCAATGCTGCCCCCACAATTCCTGCTCTTTGCTAGTGAGTTGGGGCAGCAGAGCAAAGGGTGTGCAGGAGCTGAAGTAGTCAATATGTGTGGATAATGGAGGTACTTGGATCCTAATGTCCCTTCAAAACTGGGGCAGACACTCTTTTATATTCAGATAGATACATGCAGAATACTGCTGCCTATGCCTCATTGCCTAGCAGATGGACAGCACTATCAATGTTGACAGTGTTCCGGTTCAGAGCTTAATTCCACCTCTAGACGACCCCTAACCGGACAGCCATTTGGTTCCTCTTTACATGGCCTGGTTATAAATATTTTCAGATCTGGCCTGGGCATTTGCCTGGGCATCATCCAGACCTTCTCAGTCTTGCTAGCCACCCAGAGTGGCTGCAGCAACCCAGTCTTATGGGTGGGGTATTATCATTATTATTAGTAGTAGTAGTAGTATTACCTGACACCTCACCTCCCTGAACATCTCCCAGTCTTCTACCACCCTAACCTCCTTTCCCGTTCTTTTGCCTGCCCATCTATACCCTTGTTCCAGCCCCACACAAGATGCTTTTCTCAGCTCAGATCCAGCCTGCAATTATTTCTGCTTCTGGCCATACACTCCTGTGGATTTATTCAGTAGTGGCATGTGGCATAGGCTGGAGTCACTCTCACAGCACCAGCACTGCAGCTTCTTACCTAGATGGGACTGAGGCTGGGTGGGTGTGAGGTTGCACTGGTAGAACCACCAGATTGGTGTTGTGGCCACAGAACTCTGAGCTCACTGCTGCCATTGCCCAACTCAGCCTCATCTGGGTAAGCAATGGTAAAACCAATTTCAGGAGGGCAGCTCCATCCCAACACTTGTACCAACGCCGGATCTAGCCCAGCAGTTTCATTCAATCCCAGCAATTCTATTCAGTGGGGTGCAATCTGGCCAGGGTTTTCATTTCAACTTTCTGTATCTCGACACTGACAGCCATGGAGAAATCTAGAGAGCAGTGACTATATCTCACAAAAGAATCAGTCAACAAGTAATGAGCTTAGCCTCTCAGAAAAGCAGCTATTCCACCTTGAAAGAGGGAAGCCAGCAACAGTACCGCCATTGTCATCTATCACTGTCACTTCAGATCTTTTATTCCTCTCAGTTGCATAGACTGAAAGGTATGGAGTTGACAACAGGTGATTGACACAACAATTTTTTTCCAAAGATCAAACTAACAATTAAGTTCTGTGATAGACTTTTCTGTGAAGGCAAATCATATATACTTTATGGAGTGGAATCTTAACTTAATACTTGTTGCTCCTGCCACCTGCATGGACATTATGAAGGCAGAAGGTAATGCAATAAACAAGCAATACTTGTTTCTGAAAGAGACAAAAGGCACTGTCTGTCTGAAACTCAAAGGGAAAACCACTGTTTTACAGACTTAATCTTGGCTCCTGTTTCCTTTAGCTGGTGAGAAATATTGCTTCTCCTTTTTACTCTGCATATATTCAACAGCTATTGCCAGAGGTGCAGAAGGAAGAATAGAATCAAGCATGAGCAAGAAATACAAGAAGAATGCTTAGTATAATTTAGAAAACAGAAAGAGCATTAATTGTTTTTGGAAAACACCCACAAGTGTGATACTTTTATTTCACCCCAATTTTTTTTAGTTAATGCACAATTTAAAATGCAATCCTATGCATGTTTACTCAGAGGTAAGGGCCAACTGTATTCAATCGGGCTCACTCTCCAGTGAGTGTAGAGCAGGGGTGGGGATCCTGTGACCCTTCCAATGTTTCATGTTTGCAAAGGTCACTAGGATTTGTTATCCATATCCTTCTTGGAGGCATGAACCAATCAGGTGGACTGGACAGAAATAAAGGTGCTGGTTATTGAGTCCTTCCCCAGAAATGTTACGTATTTAATCCTCACATCACTTTTCAACATGAATGTATTTATGGAATTGCTTTAGAGAAACAGTCTTTGAACTCCAAATACTTAAGTCATTAGAACTGTAAATAAACAAGGACAAATGGAAAGGAACTCCCACTCATGAAATATACACAAATGACAAGCTGCAATGTAATTCATCCTTATCTCTTTGCTCAATGGATCCTTTGAAACACCTTTCTCTTTATTTGTAATGAAATGTCATTCCCAGTTTGGCTTTGGGTAGTTATGACTTGCAAACAAAATAAGACATACCTGTTTTCTAACATGGACATTTCCTTCCACCGGTAGGTTGTAAGCACTCCGTATCAGGTTTTTGGCAATGAAATAATAGTATACTGAAATAACAGACAGGGGAATTATGTAAAAGATGAGAAAGGAAGCCATGGATTGAATTTTTGGATGCAGCTCATTGGTCAGTGGGTAGGGTGTACAACTGATGAATGTTTTGTTAGTGCCTTTGTCATAGAAAGGTCGCAAGTCTGAAAACACAGCTTCAGGAATGGCAAGCAGCATAGATAAAATCCAGATCATGATAGCTTTCAAACAAATCTTCATCAGGGCGTGGGAAGCTTGAATGTCCATTGGTCTCACTATAGCTCTATACCTAAGGACAAGAAAAATAATTATGTTACTAACCATAAGGATGAACCTACTGGGTCAAACACGCCTTGATTAGCACCTTATTCACATGAGAAAATATGTTTGGTCATAAAAACTGGGTTATACTCTTCCCTTCCCCCCATTCCCAGTAATAATAATAATAATTTTATTATTTATACCCCACCCATCTAGCTGGGTTTCCCCAGCCACTCTGGGCAGCTTCCAACACACATAGAAACAGTGGATCTGAATCTCTGATGGTGAGGATTACCAAAGACTTGCCTGACATGGCTGATGGCTATTTTGAAAAACGTTAAACTCTTTTAGGAAAAATAGTTCAGCCTGCAAAATGATTGCCCATGACATTGATTCCTTTTCATTAATGTGGGCATTAATATGTATATAAATAGCATTCATAAGGGGCTCCTTTTGATGAGAACAGAAAGGAGGACAGCACATAACATTCAGAGTGACAGCAGCTGAAAGTGCCAGACCATCTTGTGTTTGGTTTGGCTACATTTCCTGGAGGGATTTCTCCCTGTGCCCAGTGTTGCTGATTCTGTACCTCTTAGTAAAAATCTACCATAGATTGGACAAAAGTCCCTCCTCTGCTGTCTTGCACTTTGCATCAGGGAGAAAAGCCTCCTTCGGTGCAGTGGAGGTTTCCTTCCTGATGCAAAGAGCAGCTTCAGGTGGGAGCGTAATTTTAATCTAGACCACAGTGGGATGGGGTGTTAAACTTCCCTTCCTTACCTTCTTACCTGACCCCTGTACAGCTGCTACTGACATTTTTTTAAAAAAAGGAGGAACATGCATTTTAATTGCATTCAAACAATGAAAATCATATCTAATTTATCCCTTGTAATTGTGTCTTTTTTGCCTTAGTTCGCTTTCCCAAAGTTAATGACTGTATCATTCAAGAAGGCCAGAACTCCTGCTGAGAAAAGTCAAAATCCCTGTACCTTCATGTTGAATTAATATCCAATGTTTTCTGGAGGAGATGCTTCAGTGTTTGAATCCACTTATGACGCACAAGATTTCACTGGGGGAAAGGAAATCTGACTGATCTAGTTATTCAGGTGGAAGGGACAAGAGTTATTGACACAAGAGAAAATATCTCAAGGGTTATCACATGGAAGATGGAGCAAGATTATTTTCTCCTGCTCTGGAGGGCAGGACTCGGACCAATGGATTCAAGTTACAAGAAAGTAGGTTCTCAGAAAGAACTTTCAGATGGTAAGAGCTGTTCGACAATGCAGTGGACACCGTTGGGAGGTGGTGAACTCTCCTTCCTTGGAGGTTTTTAAGCAGAGGTTGGATGGCCACCTGCCATGGATGCTTTAGTTGAAATTCCTACATTGCAGGGGGTTGGACTAGATGATCCTTGGGGTCCCTTCCAACTCTACAGTTCTATGATTCTATGTAAATTTCCCTGACTCTTTTGTATCATTGGCTGCCGCTTGCAGGCGGTAGGCAAAGAAACATACAACACAGTTATGTCACATCACAGGATATCATTCTGAGCAGAAACCTAATGTTCTCCTGCAGTCTGTAGCTTTAGCCTATGAATGAAAAACAGCAGAATCTTTGAACTGATTAATCTCCACTGTGACTAGCAGACAGTGGTGGCTGGTGAGGCAGTTTGTTAGTTGGAACTGCTGGGTTTTGCTGTGGAATTGTTAAGGTACGAAAGCTTCCTTTCCCTCCAAGTGCTTGGAGGGAGGGCCTTCCTCATTCAGCAGCACTGTGAGGATGCAGAATTTCTGACTATTGACCAAGCTGACTGAAGCTGATGTGTGTCCAACAACTTCTGCAGAACTTCAGGATCCCTATCTCTGGACTAGGAAACCAGTTCATCAGCTGCTACCACCAGACGACTCACTCACCTTTAATGGGCAGAATGATAGCTCACATTCCACGTGCTTTTGGAATTTATTCTCTTCCCTTACAGTATTATACCTTCCCAACCCAGGATGCAGCTCAATAAGACACTGAACAAGTGGTATTTTTCCAGTTGTTAATTAACGATGTATGGCTACACAAAATGTCGTTTTTAGGGACTGCTACTATAAACACCTGGATATATCCTTTCAGTTCATTGGGCTCCTTTACTATTTTATGATAAAACATGTCACTTAATTCCCCACCCCTAGTGCATTCCTATTTTTGTTCAAATCATCTAATTTATGTAAACAATTATCTGTGATGTCAAATTGCATGTGTGGAACAGATTTCATTTGTGTTTGCTCTAGAAGGCTGTTACTATTTGATCAAGATAAGCACATTCTTAAGAAAATTAATGTGAGTGGGAGAGTCAAGCACTCATTCAATGTCTCCCATGGGGCATAAAAGTGTTTAACTTTGGCTCAATCATACTCACTGCTGCTTAATCCAGATTTTTAATTTTAATTCAGTGGGGAGACTTCTGTTGTTTGTACACTTCCCAACTGAGCCAAAAAGGTTAAAAAGCAATTATGTTATTGCTTGATGTGTAATTACTGAATAGCTGCTTTTAAAAAATAAAATAGCTGTGCTTTCTGCCTTGCTCTCTCTCCCATTTTAGTACTGTAGATTATTTGCTATGTGTGTGCATTTCGTATGGAAGCCCAGAATTAACAAATGTGTTCATTGACCAGCAGAAAGGAATATGATGATCTACACATAAGCACCTTCAATAGCAACATTTGGCCCAGGACTGGTCTGTTAAGTTGAAGGGACCTGTGTGCAGCAGTTGTTGGTAAGGCAGGGGTGCTTACCTGACCTCCCATCACTGCTGTCCCTGTGGTGTACCACGCGGGCAAAGAAAAAGAGCAAGGCAGCAGCGAGATTGGTGTGGTGCAAACACACCAGGAGAAACACTGGATTGGCTCTGCCAATGTGTTTCCACCACACCAACCTCACCACCACTTCACTTGCCCTCCTGGTACTCTATGGTCAGGTAAGCAGCAGCACCTACCCATTACTACTGCCTGTGTACAAGATGAATAGTGGGAGCCCTAGTGGATCATCAAGTATCAGTCATAAGCATCAGGTTTTTCTGCCTATTTCCATACTCCTCAGCAATGGCGCAAAGCCACTGAGCTCATCAATACTAATCACGAATTGTCTGAAAGACCACAGTGTATGGGTGGTTAGATTTTAACAACATTTAATCAGTTCTCCTGAATTAGATAAGTTTTTTGTGTGTGTTCAGTGCTTTTGTACTAGTCAGACAATTGGTTCAATTACTTAAAAAGTCTTTCTCCAGAACTCCAGCTGAGATGCAGGTGGACAGTATGGGGATGACCCTTATAAGAAATATTCAGAAAGCTCTGCAATAGCTACTGTTTAGCTCAGAGAAAACATGAGCAAAAAAGGCTGCTTTGGTAATATAATCTTACCCAGTTCCTGAGTCAATTCTGTCCTGCACCTCTTTCAGTTAATAGCACATCCTAAATGCATTTTAATAGCTGCTCTTTGCTGCGGTAGTTTCAGAAATCTAGTCAGATATCTGGGAGTTAACATCAACTGAGTGAAAAGTTTGGACGTGGTCTGTTCCCAGCCAAACATACAAATAACCAAATAAAACAATAATACATCCCAGGTTTTAGTATGATTTTGGGATAATGTAATTTTGGAGACATGCTGAATTTTTACAACGCATCTTAAAAAGATCCAGCAGTTCATCTTCAGTTAGCCACTACCTACAAGTATGATTGTTTGTCTTGGCACTGATTTTGAAACTGAGGGTGGATTTGCATGGGTGGACAGTAATATAAGCTAGACTGAATCCACCTCCAGCCACTTTCTTCCTACAAAGAAAATTATGGTTACAATCACCTCAGGGTGAAAGCAACAGTGGTTGCCAAAATCAGCTTGTAGAAAAGAGAAAAATGCCCAGGTGAGTCACTCTGGAAGTTAATGGCTTAAGTGAGTACGTTCCTATTTACCTGGACCAAGACAAAGAAGTTGCTATAGTAACTGATTTAGTTCACAGTGACATAAAGCGTAGCTAGTCAGGAATGACGATGGGGAAATACGGAGCTGGAGAAACTCATAGTAGATAGAGAAGTGTAATTGCTGGAATCCTTGCAGAGGCTAACAAAGAACATTATGAGAAACCTGCAACCAAGCTCTGTGCTTACAGATAAGCAGCCCAAACTCATCTGAAATGTTTCAAGTGATGTGCTGTACAACCTTTGAAGCTACGCTTCTGGTTCTGTTCCCTATTTCCATGTGCATGTTTTTATTATTTACCATCAGAATTTATGGCAGCTTAAATCCCTGATACAGATGCATTGAGATGGTAACTAATTGGTGGGATTTACTTGGGAAACCATATTTGGGTACCGAAGAACCCTATTTTCCCCTGGCATCCTGCTAAATAAAGCAAATTCCAACACTATCATTCATGGGGCTTCAATTTTATATAAATAATAATAATAATAATCTAAAACTTAAGACAGATTCTTTGAGTTATGAATCTCAAAGGACTCACAACCCTTAGAATATCCCAAAGAACATTAGGAATCATCAGAAGCTACTAGTGAATATGATGTATCTTGAAACATTTATCATGAAACATTCTCCCCATGGAGAAATAGAATATCTGAAGAAAAATGCAGCAAATATCAAGCCGGCAACCAGGATGCATCTGTCCAGTGTGTGAGACCCTGCTCTCTTCCAGTGTTTCATGTGTGCAGGCAGACATCCCTAAAGAGACAGAGAGATGGACAGAAATATGCCACTCCACATAGTGGTAATGCCAAGATTACTGCCTTGCAGCAAGAGCCCATTTAGCAAGGCTGCTCTTCTCTCTAGCATATTTAGGTAAAGGTAAAGGAACCCCTGACCATTAGGTCCAGTCGTGACCGATTCTGGGGTTGCGGCGCTCATCTCGCTTTATTGGCCGAGGGTACCGGCGTACAGCTTCCGGGTCATGTGGCCAGCATGACTAAGCTGCTTCTGGCGAACCAGAGCAGCGCATGGAAACGCCATTTACCTTCCCGCTGGAGCGATACCTATTTATCTACTTGCACTTTGACGTCCTTTCAAACTGCTAGGTGGGCAGGAGCAGGGACCGAGCAACGGGAGCTCACCCCATCCAGGGGATTCGAACCGCCGACCTTCTGATCAGCAAGCCCTAGGCTCTGTGGTTTAACCCACAGCGCCATTTAGCAGAGTGATTAATCCAATCTCAGTCCCAAGCAATGTCAGCTAATAAGTGCAGCAAATGTTCTGCACAGAACCCACAAACAAGTGGCCTCTCAAAACTCACAGTCCAACATTATCAGCAATTAATATCCAGGACTCAACGTCCTGCTCTTTTTCAAAGTTCAGACACAGGTTCCCTTGGAGATGGCTTGAGTTGGCCTCAATTAAAAAAAATATGTAATCTATTCAGTAAATCTATTAATATTATTCTTGTAGGACCTTAGCAGAAGCAGGGTGTTCATCTGCCCGTGTGCTTTTTTTGTGTGTGTATGTTATTTAAAGAAAGATTGTACTACTAGAAATTCTACAGATTGGAAGTTGCTACCATGATAAATGCTTTTTTCCAGGTTATTGTTTACCTGAAAAGGCAAGAACACAGTGGAAGACTGATGCAGGTATGCAGTTATAAACATTATGATCCAAATGTTTCCTTGAACAGGAGAGTGGGCTACAAACATTTGCATTACGGGAGAGAAATGTCATCTTGAGCGATGTCGCATATAAAAATATATCCCTGCGAACGGAAAAGAACTACTTGTGACTTCGTCAAGTTCCTTATTTATTTGATCGTACAGACCCTTCTCATCCAGTACAGCCACCACTATCGGCTGATAATACAGGATAACCTTATGGTGAGTTTGGTCCAGATTTGCTCGTGCTTTGAAAAGTACAAAAGGTTGGAAGAATGGATGCCCTTTTTCAGAATATTTTAAAAAATATTATGGTATGATGAATTCGTGAGCAGGATTTGAGATATGAGCAACAGAAGTAATTAGGTTATAATATTGTAATTGTAGGGAGGCGGGTGGCATTGTGGGTTAAACCACAGAGCCTAGGACTTGCCAATCAGAAGGTCACGGTTCGAATCCCCGCGACGGGGTGAGCTCCTGTTGCTCGGTCCCAGCTCCTGCCAACCTAGCAGTTCGAAAGCACATCAAAGTGCAAGTAGATAAATAGGTACCTCTCCGGCGGGAAGGTAAACAGCATTTCCGTGCACTGCTCTGGTTCACCAGAAGTGGCTTAGTCATGCTGGCCACATGACCTGGAAGCTGTACGCCGGCTCCCTCGGCCAATAAGGCGAGATGAGCGCCGCAACCCCAGAGTCGGTCACGACTGGGCCTAATGGTCTCTTTACCTTTACCAATTGTAGTTGTGATTTAATAGATAGAAGATAGGGTGCAGCAAAATGAAGGGGAGAACAACTCCATGGAAAATGGGCAAGAAGTCAATAAAAATAAGAAAAAACAATGGGACAGAGCGATGGGAAAATTTCTGGAGCAACAATGGGATATCAGCTTCACCCAAGTCTCATGCTCTACCAACTGAGCTAGATGCAGTAATTTAAGCAAGTGATGTTCTTTCAGTGTTTCTAATTTGAATTCCGTGGACATCTTTGAATTCCCTTCACCCTTCAAAAGGTCTGCTGATATAGCCATTCTGCCGATGACCAGCCAATCACGAGTGCCCACAAACATGGTGCAGGATGTGGACACTGAATATCAAAAACAGTATCTTGCAGAGATGCTTGCCTGAAGCCTGCCACCAGGGATGCAAAAGAATTTTGTTTGGCCTGCATTTTTAAGCAAGCTGACTTACATAATTCACACCTCCTAGAGGTGGTATACAGAACTAGCCTGCAGGTTTTGAACTTCTCCGAATTTTGAAATGCAGCTCTTGGCTCAAGGAAATGTACCCAAATGTGTAAGGCATGTGCATTTTGGGATAAAATGCTTTAGAAATGCATACATGGGGGGAATCCACACTGAAATAAATATTTAGTGATAAAATGCAAAAAACAATACATAGCACATAACAAAGAAACAAAAGATAAGTGTCTATCATATTGTAGTATTGTAATATTTTGTAATCATTTTAATTTTTTCCAATGTTTAGTCCTTGGGGCTTTTTTTCCAGGGAAGTCTGTGTGTAGAGGGTTACAGACAGATTTTTAAGAATTATATATTTAAGTGTGCACAATGTAAAAATGAGATGGTATCACCTTACAAAGAAACACATGCCAGGTAGACACATCCTTACAGGTAACTGCAACATGTCAGCTGCTCATGTTTTGTAGATCCTTATTTTCACCACTCCTCGTATTTCTAGCTCTTTTTGGCCAGAAATAATTAATTTCTATAATTATAGGGTTATTATTTCATAAGTGGCTCAGAGAGCACTATGTTCAACAATCTGATGTGTTTCCATTCACTCTGTCAGTGGGCTGCTGCAGTATGCCCTGTGCTATTTAAAGCCTTTTCAGAGGGATTATTTTCCTTAATGACTTAACTGCTAGTGATTTATTTTGATATGTCATTTTCTTACGCAGAACATAGACAGATGTGCTGAAAAGGAAATTCAGCCAATGTTCCCAGTTGGAGCTGGAGAGAATACAAAGCACAGAAAACTGCCCACTGCTGCCATGATTGATCTAAACAAGAATCAGAGTTCATAACGAGGTACAATTATATAGAAATGAGAGGTGCAGATTCATTCAGGCATTTATGCAAGGAACTGTGTGAAACAGCATTTAGGCTTGCCTTTATCTTCCTCTGCCCTGTGATTGGTCCTTCTGTTCCCAGGAACTACCGATCAGCGAGGACCAGGGGTACCAACTTTAATAATCGATCACAAGATGTGGTGCACGCACACACCAATTGAATGGCAATGCCCATCAACTTGGTGGGGAGGGGGTTGGCTCCCTCAAATATGTTATTAGGGGTAAGGCAAAGGGACTTTGGTCCCTAGGAGTTGGCTCCTATGGTGAGGACCATATGGTCCGGTAGTTTGGAAGTAGAGTTCAGATCCCTTCTTCCATGCCGCTAACTCAGGAGGTAATCCTAAACTCCAGTCAGCTGTGGTCTGACAGAGCAGCACAGCCAATGTCAAATTCACAGCCCAGGTTTCATAGAATTGTAGAGTTGGAAGGGATACCGAGGATCATGTAACCCAGAGCTAACAGGATCAGTGGTCAGGGATGATGGGAATTGTAGTCCCAAAACAGCTGGCAGGCCAAGTTTGGCCATCACTGATTCTAACCCCACCCCCTGCAATGCAGGAAAATGCAGCTGCCCCATATGGGTATTGAACTGCAACCTTGATGTTATCAGCACTATGCTCTAACCAGCGGAGCTGTCCAGCAGAGCAAAAAGGCCCAACTGGGACTGCTCCTGTCACATAATGGCAGCAGGGTCCACACAGAATCCATCAGACTCTGCACCACCTTACCCCCTTTTTGAGGGACTGTACTGGCTGCTGCCATCAGAGCTGCTGCCAGAGATTGCCTCTACCTGGCCAATATTTAGGCATTTGGTGTGCTCTTGTGTGGTGGAGCTGTTTTGCCAGCGGTCAAGCTCTCCTGCTGATGGGGGATAAGCAGAAGAATACACAGTGGAATCCTTCACCTATAGTAGGTATAATCTACATCACAAAGTAATTCTCAAGATCTCGCATAGGTAAACTCGGCCCTCCAGATGTTTGGGGACCACAATTCCCATCATCCCTGACCACTGGTCCTGTTAGCTAGGGGTGATGGGAGTTGTAGTCCCAAAACATCTGGAGGGTTGAGTTTACCTATGCCTGCTCAAGATGCTCAAGAGCAGATGTAGAGAAGTGGCTAAAGAATCTGAGGTTTGGGGGTAAATGTAATAACAATAATGTAGTAGTAGGCATGTTCTATGACAACCCCAGTCTTAAATTATGTCCTTTTGCACAGCCTCCTGAGCAAGCCAGTGTTGAAATAGCCAACACAGAAGCCCCTTATTGCTGTCCCACCACCTGCTGAAGCACAGGGAGCATTGGTGAGTGATAGGACCTTCTCAGTGGGGGCACCACATCTTTGGAAAGGCCTTTCCTCCAAGATGTCTCTGATGTTGATGTTGTTTACCTTTTGATGATGGTCTTTAATATGCTTCTTTAGCTATCACTTGCTGTTTATCTGTATCTTGTTCAGTTTTAGCTGTTGGTATATATTCCTCATGTAATATTGTTGTTTGTGCACAAGGCATTATTAATTTGCACTTTTTTCTACTGTTGGGTTTTATTTTACATTTAAAGCTTTGTTCTACTGTATGTGTATCCTGCCTCGGGACCATTTGATGAAGGGAGGAATTATAAATCAAATTTATAATAATATTGATGCTAATGCCACCACTCATCATCATCATCTTTCTCCAGCTGGTATATTTTATGAGGAACGGGACAATGTGTTGGTGCAGTGAAGCTCCAGCTCATAATCAGGATTGATAGGCACCTACAAACAACACCTGGTGCCCATATAATTGTATCTGTTTCTCATTCTTAAATATTTTTTTCCCTTCCTAGCTAGCTGCAACCACTGCAGCCCTTTGGCTGACCTCACCAAACGCCCTTTGCTTTGGTCATGGATAAACGTGCTGCTCATAACAGCTCTGAGTTTGCTGCACTTGAACCATCTGCTCTCATTCACCATCTCCACCATGCTGTTTGCACTGCATGGTGGAGATGGGCAGGGGAGCTGAAGAAATGCGCACTGTAAACAGGGATGTAATGAAGTCTTTTGCTGTATTGACAGAGTGGCAAGCAACCCAGGATGTTTAAGATTCTGTGGATTCATCATATCTAGCTATACACACACACAAGGCACAGAGTATGATAGGCCCTATTCAGAAGCAATCTCCAGGAAACAACTTTCTAGGAGAGCAGTCCAGCTGCCTTTCTAATTACAGTGGTACCTCGGGTTACGTACTTAATTCGTTCCAGAGGTCCGTTCTTAACCTGAAACTGTTCTTAACCTGAAGCACCACTTTAGCTAATGGGCCTCCTGCTGCTGCAGCAGCACCGCCACGGCACGATTTCTGTTCTCATCCTGAAGCAAAGTTCTTAACCTGAGGTACTATTTCTGGATTAGCGGAGTCTGTAACTTGAAGCGAATGTAACCTGAAGTGTATGTAACCCGAGGTACCACTGTATTGTGTATGCACACATAGGAGAGACTGAGGTTTGGTGTTTTGTATTGCTTCGTTTTATAGGAGGGTATTTGCCCAAGACGTTTTGATGGCTTTTGGTAGACAGTTCATATTACTCATACCCTCCAACATTTCTCCAGTGAAATTATGGACATCCTACCCATACCATCCAACATTCCTCTGATGAAAATAGGGGTGCCCAGTCTAGAAGAAGAAAAGCCAGAAATCACCAGGAACACCTTCCTCATTCTCTTAAAATGCCAATGGCACCCACCTGGGAAATGCTGGAACTGAGTTCAGGTGAGTGCCATGTGAAAAAAATCCTGAGGGTTGGGGCAGCCTATTCCATAGCCTCCAACATTTCTCTGATGAAAACAGGGATGTCCAAAGAAAAAGTGGGACATTCCAGGATCAAATCATAAACCAGGATGGCTTCTGTAGATCTGGGACTGTTCCTGGAAAATAGGGACACTTGGAGGGTCTGTTACTGCATTTATATATCACCTTATTTCCACTGAGCTCAGTGCAGTGTGCATGGTGTTTTTTTTCTCCTTTTGCTTTCACCACAGCCCTGTGAGGTGGGTTAAGCAGAGAGAGTGCACCTGGTCCAAGGTCAACCAATGAGCTTCACGGCCAAGTTCTGGTCTGATAGGCCAACAGTTTGAACCCTGCCAATGCACTGCACTGCCTTGGTGGAGAGTGGAGTGTGATGTCACGCTTTGTCTACCTGCCAAGCTGATTCCCTCAGCTGAACGTATACATGTGGGTTGTAGTTTCCCACATGTGCTGTATACATGCAACACATGCACAGACCGGCAGATTAGCAATGGAGACCTTGAAAAAAACAAACAAAACCCTGGAGAATTAATAACTATTCTTGTAATTCAGAAGCAGGAAGCAATCAAATTGGTATCAGCTTGAAAAGGCAAACTCCTAGACATTTTTACAGCTTCACAATATTGATTCTCTGCTGTGTGTCCACTACGAAACAGGTGGCTCTTGCACCTGCTGAGAGGAGAGAGAGTGACTGAGTTCATGCACCGCTGCTCCCTCCTGATCAGGTAACCACCGTTTTTCATGTTGACACAGTGCAAAGCATTTATCTGTCAGGACTCGGGGGGGGGGGCGGTTCTTGTGCAAAGCTGGGTGTTCAAAGCCTGGACAATGCTCTCTAGATGGGCTCTGTACCTCTTTCAGAAATTTTAATCAGCACCATTTGGGCTCTAGATATTTGCAAAATGTATTCCTTCCCTCTCCCCACATCCCAATAAATTATTGGCCTCACAGCACTTCAGATACTGGAAGAATCTGGTAGACTACTGAAAGGGCTATCTGTCCCGAACCTTCTAACAGTCAGCATCATTGGATGCCCATGAGTTCTAGTGTTATGAAGGAGAAAAGGCTCCTCCCAGGTAAATGCTGCACATCTTTTATTGCAACTCTCTGCCCTGCTCCCAAGCCAGGCTTAGTAAAGGGTAAAGGGGACCCCTGTCCATTAGGTCCAGTCATGACTGACTCTGGGGTTGAAGCGCTCATCTCGCTTTATTGGCCAAGGGAGCCGGCGTACAGCTTCCGGGTCATGTGGCCAGCATGACTAAGCCGCTTCTGGAGAACCAGCGCACGGAAACACCATTTACCTTCCCGCCAGAGCGATACCTATTTATCTACTTGCACTTTTTGTGGTGCTTTTGAACTGCTAGGTTGGCAGGAGCAGGGACCGAGCAACGGGAGCTCACCCCATTACGGGGATTCGAACCGCCGACCTTCTGATCGGCAAGCCCTAGGCTCTGTGGTTTAACCACCCACGGCCCTCAAGCCAGGCTTACAACACTGATAAATATTGCTCCTGCAGATCCTGCTGCCGCTCCTCCCATGAACCCAGCATTCCTGCTCCAGTACATCAATGGAGCTATGTGTGTTTTTGATAATACCTTTAGCCATTTTTGCTTCAGATGTCAGTTGCACATCTACTCATCTTAATTTCCCTGGCTTTCCTTTAGTTTTAACAGTCTATGTGGAATATTAATGGGGAGGAGCTGTCGCTCAGTGGTAGAGCATCTGCTTTGTGTGCAAGAGGTCCCAGGTTTCACCCCCAGCATCTCTCCCAGAAGCTGGGAGAAAACCTTCTCTGAAATCCTTGCGAGCCATAGCTGGTCACTATAGACAATACTGAGCTAGGTGGTCTGAGGCTTTTGAGGTATGAGTGTGTGTTTGTTTGTTTTTAACAATGGTGTATAAATTTTATAGGGACGCAGGTGGCGCTGTGGGTTAAACCACAGAGCCTAGGGCTTGCCGATCAGAAGGTCAGCGGTTCGAATCCCCACAATGGGGTGAGCTCCCGTTGCTCGGTCCCTGCTCCTACCAACCTAGCAGTTTGAAAGCGCATCAACTGCAAGTAGATAAATAGGTACTGCTCTGGTGGGAAGGTAAACGGCATTTCCGTGCACTGCTCTGGTTCGTCAGAAGCAGCTTAGTCATGCTGGCCACATGACCCGGAAGCTGTACGCCGGCTCCCTCAGCCAATAAAGCGAGATGAGCGCCGCAACCCCAGAGTCGGTCACAACTGGACCTAATGGTCAGGGGTCCCTTTACCTTTACTTATAAATTTTATGAAATTGATTGAATGAATGAATGAATGAATGAATGAATGAATGGGCCAATGGTCTGACTCAGTTAATATAGGATTTTACAACTCCTCTCATCTTTCCCTTTACACATTTCTTTCCTGAACTGAAAAGTTGAATCTTCTTAGCTTTTTTTCCTCATATGAAATATATGCTTTGCTCATTTGCTTCTAGGATAATCAATGCACAAACAGTGGTTTTAGCGCATGTCCTATCCTTTTGGATAATTCTTTGCATGCAGAATAAGGTGCCTGTAAGGGGGAGGAACCCCTTTATCCATCCCTCAGGTGGGGATAGGGATGCATGCACCATTGCTGACAGTTGTCTGACAACACGGATCACCCACAGGAGAGGGGAGCTTTCTTTCCACCTCTGGCCTCGGACTACCCACCTTCTGTCAAGGCTGTGCCAGGCAACTTTGCTGAACTTTCACCAGTTAAAAACAAATATCCTAAGGGAATCTCCGCCTCCTGAAATACAAGAAGCTGTGTTTGATTCACAAGTTGTTTTTGAGACGCAAGAGCCATGACTGGATGTCTACAGCTCACATGCTAAGATTATGCAGAGCCCAGTTTTAAAAACAATAGAAAGACAGTAGCATTCTTCTGTGAGTCTTTAGGAGGGAAGTGACTTCTGATGGCAGCCCTTCAAAATATCGTAGCTGAAACCCTCTCACAGCCTCCTCCCCATGCTAACTCCTGTCAATGGAGCTGCTTAACAGAGTTTGCTGGAATACAATGCTGCCTACTGGCCCAGCTGATGGGAGCTGGGGTCCAACAGTGGGAGGTCCATAGGCTGCCCGCCCCTGTCCTACAGATTTAATACACACAGCCAGACCACTGTACCACAAGCAACGAACAGGCAGCTATCCCCCAAACAGATAACTCAGGATGAGTAATTGAGCAAATAAACCAAGTCACTTGCAATAGTAAAGGCAGATGAGACAGCAAGAGAACCATAGACTCATAGACTTGAGATGGAAGGGACCCTGAGGATCATCTAGTCCAACCCCCTGCAATGCAGGAATATGCAGCTGCCCCATAGGGGGATTGAACCTGCAACCTGGCCATTATCAGCACCATGCTGTAACAAGCTGAGCTGTGTTCCTGTGAAGTTCCTATTCTAGGGGATTCAGTAATTTATAGTGCAATCCTATGCATGCCTATTCAGAAATACAGGTAAGTCCTATTCAGGAATAATTTCTACAATTCTTGTTTCATTGAACATGCCTTTATTACTGTTGTGTAGCAAAGGGCTCACTTATTTGCCGGGTGTGTATGTATGCAGAATACTAGGTTGGTTGTGGCGGTGAATGAGAGGGCAATTCATTTTCTTTACTAGGGAAATGCTCAGTGAGGTTCATAACATAGTGTTGTTTCTGTTCATTCAGTAAAACTCACCCTGTTTGTAGAAGGACCTTGCTAGCTATAGAATTGTGCAGACCTGATTATCTGCAAAGTTCTTTCATAGACAACAGGTCTGTGTAGGAAATCTCCAGTATAGAACACACAAGAGGATTTTACAGTCTGTAGAATCAATAAAGACGTTTGGCACATAAAGTCTGCTACATTTCATTTTGCAACATACATTCTGAATGCTTGTAGAAATAGGGTTTAACAATGTACTAAAGCTTTTAGCTGTTTCCTCATCAGGTTCCTAAAACGTAGAGGAAAGATAGATAACTTGCAGAAAGATAGATAACTGCAACTCTATAACTTTCCACTCAACACCTGTTAACTGTAATGGATTCTAAATCAATTTATGTGGAAGGAAATAGCCCAAATGAAATGAAATAGCTGATGAAATAACATGGGTCTAATTATGGTATGAATAATGACATCCCAGTTCCCTTGACCCTTATTTGTTTTTAAGAGTCAATTTTTTCCCCACTGAATTTTTTAAAAAAGCACAAAATAAAAGTAGTTTAATTAGGGCTAAGCATATTAAGAACACTGAAGTTGAAGGGCACAGCAAGTTTCCACGTTGGGAAAGGTAGCTATTTTGTCATGTCTAACTTATATAGCTTTAGGTACAGATTTTAAGCAACCCATTATTATTATTTTATTGTAAACTTTTCAGAGGGAGGAGAAAGACATAACTTCAACCATACAGTACTCCAAAACCAAATTTGATCCACAAAGAGCCTTGGGTTTTTAACACACCATACTATATGAACCTCAAGAAGACTTTTAGGCACAACTGCTTACCTGTCAGCAGAGAGAGCCATGAGGGTGAAGACGGACACCCCCACCGAAGTCAGCTGTATGAAAGGGATAAGTTTACATCCAACCCGACCAAACAGCCATTCAGCAGACAGATACCTGCTGGCATCCACAGGAACACAGGTGAGCAAAAGAAGCAAATCTCCAAAAGCCAAGCTTGAGATGAACAAGTTGGGGACATTCCTCATGGACTTCACGGTGCAGAAGATTTTGATCAGCGTAACATTGCCGACGAGTCCTATCAAGATGATGATCCCATAAATGGTCGGAATTGCATACAGGAACCGATAGTAAAACAAGTCCTCATCCAGGAAGGACAGATTTGCATGTTGAGCAGAAGAGGTGTTGCAAAGAATGAAGCCATCCAACTCCACATCTAGCATAACGCACTCTTCAGAAGACATGGTCAAGTTTTGGCGTACCAAAAAAAATGCTTGCCTGATTATTATTTTTACCCCAAAAAGAAAAGAAAAAGAAAAAAGCTTCATAAATTCTTTCGAGCAGATTTCGTCCCTTAGTGGTGATTGGCAGAAATGGAATATGTGACGTGACTGATCATAGAAGGAAACACATGCACAAGAAGAAACCCAGCCCATTCAAAACAAGGAAGCATCAGCATAGCTTCTGTTTCAAAACTTTGCTCTCTCTCCTGTTCATGAGGCCTGGGAATAAGTACTTCCCCAGTTTGCAAAGACTGAGCAGTGTTCTACATAAAGCAGTCCATAGTCCATTACCAACACTCCTAGTGAGGTTTCAGTGTCGAAACGAAGGGGTTGCATTTTGCAAGAACTTTTGGTAGTTGCTGCTCTTTCCAGCCCTTTCAGATCCTGCACTTGCAGGCTGCGTTTGCAGCAAAGGTGAGGTGCAGCTCCTTTAAACACTCAAATCCTAGAAGCAGGGTCTCTGGGACGTCAGCTCTCTCCCTGCTTCGCACCATAGCAAGCTTCCTTCTGTGAGTACAGTAGATATATAGGAAAGTGCAGTCTTTTTCTGGGGGATGTCAGCCACCTACTGGACAATTTCATCACTGCCCAATGAATTGTGTTTTGAAATATACTCTTGAATCCCTCTAATGTATTTTTGTTGGGATTGTTCTTATGTAGGAGGCACAAGTTTAAAGTCTCACACTTTACTACATTTCTTACATTTGTTCCTTAGTACATTAATTTAGAGGGAGATATACAAAAGGCATCTGATGTCTGACCCTACAATTCAAGAGAGCTAGAATTCTGCACAAACAGTCTCAAGATACTTGAACAATTTACTCTGTTTCATCCAAGATTCTGTTAGAATCAATTATACAAATTGTGTCTATTTGCCTATAGGCTGTAACCTTGTTCACACGTACCTAGGAGTCATCATTACTGGACACAATGGGATGTTCTTTCCAGTAAACATATATGGGTTTGAGTTGTGTATCTATTTAATTTGAACAGTACTGGATTCTTGTGGATTCCCAGTTGTGTGGTAGGGGTGAGGGAGATTTTCTGCAGAAATGCTAAGGATGTGTTCAGTATATGGGTGTATCTGAAATTCTCCTTATCTGAATTTCTTCCTGTGTTTCAGAGGTCTGAAATACCAGCACTTATTTCTATACAGAACAGACACGTTAGGTATTCTCCAATGTTCTGGGATGTACAATCTGCTGTTGTGTTCCATAGGATCACAGGCAGCTACCTTATGTTATATTATGTTATGTTAGATCCTTGGGTCCACCTAGCTTAAGAGCTCTCCAAGGTTTCACACAGGAAGTCTATCCCAGCCATACCTAGACATGCCAGAGATTGAAGCACGGACCTTTGGCACACAAAACAGATGGATGCTCTGCTATGGTCCTTCCATTCACTGATACCTTGCAGCTATTCTCACAACTAATGTTAATGTGTGTATTAACAAATTACATTGGTACTCTGCCCTTCCTCCCAAAATGGAGCTCAGGGTGACAGACACCATACAATAATACAATAAATCAGGGCTACCCAATGTGATGTTTTTGGACTACTTATCCCTGACTATTGACCAGGCTTTCTGGGACTGTTGAAAGTTGAAGACTAGCAAGATCTGGAGGGTACCACATTGGATACGCCTTCAATAAATCATACAACATTTGAAGACCTCATTGAAAGCACAGTGAAGTCTCATACCAAACTAAACTCGAAGGCCCGCAACATAGCCAAGGTAGAGGACTGCCTGATTTCACCTGTGAGAGAGTTCCATAAATACCCCCTTCGTCAAGAACCCCAGTGCCTCATATCACCACCCTCTTTCCCACTCCCACTGACAAAACTGTGAGCAGCCCGTCTCTCTGCAACTGGAGAATCTGGGTTGGAAGGTTCTGTGGAAGGTGCTTCTTCAAGTACTTGGTCCTAAGTAATTCAGGGCTTTGTTCAATAGTACCAGCCCCTTGGATTGGGCCCACTAGCTCACAGGCATCCAGTACAGTATTTTGAGGATCAAAACTGATGCAGTCTCCCCTTGCATTCTGCACCAGCTGCCACTACTGGACCATTTTCAAGGGTAGCCCCATGTAGAGAGCATTACAGTAATACCCGTGGTTAACAGAATGTTCTTTCAACAGGGTGTTTTTCCCCGCACAAGAGGATATCTGTGCCTTGGTAAGAGACTTCACCCAAAGAACCTTGATGTAATCATATATGAAATCTAGCACTGTGAAAATTCATTTCCAAGCATTGAGAAAAACCTAAGGAGTGTTTCCGGGGTTTCCTTCAAATTCAAAATTATAAGGCCAAGAAATGTTAATTGGTTGCTGGGTTTTTATTGTGGTAATAATTTAGGTTGATAGAGCACTAGTTTGCAAGTGAGAATGCACAGTCTCAGAGTCCAGGGTTATTGTCTCTCTGGTGAGAGCTTATATGTGGGCATTGGTGTGCTTTGACTGGATGTGGAGTTACTCCAAATCCTATTCTATCTCATTATGAGGTAAGTGGAAGTAGGGGGTCCTAGGAAGGCAGTAAATATCCCCGCTCCATTTAATCCTATGGCAGGTATTTCCCTCACACCACTTTTGTGGTTGAAGTTGAGCTGTTGTGAGATTGGGCCGGGGGAGCGGAGTCTAAAGGGGTGTGGGACAGAGCTTTCCAAACTGTGTGTCCTGGCATGTTAGTGTGTTGGCCCTCCACACTCCTCCCGAGGCTGGAAGAGGGTTACGTTAACCTCTGGTTTGCTAATAAAACTGAATTACTGTGTCACGAAATGATGCAAAACTGAATTACTGTGTTGTGAAATGATGCATCTCTAAAAAGTGTGTCACCAGCATGAAAAGCTCTGGTGTAGGATTGGGCATAAGTCCAGTACAACCCTTTGCCGCTCATGCCCCACCCCTACCTCAGTTCTGGCTTGGAACCTTATACCAATAGAACCAATATGCTGGCATGGGGTAGCACTGGGTCTTCAAAGTTCACCAGCATAACTCAAGTTCTCTCACCCTAAATCAGTTTCGCCAGGATAGCCATCATATTCTATCACTCCTCAGTGAATGTATCTCAAGTGCAGGATTGAGCCCGTAATTCATGTAATGCAACTAAATTATTTAGGCATAACAGAAAACAGGAACTGCGGAATCATTAGAGTAAAAAAAAACCAAACCCATGAAAACGTCATTGGAGAAACATTAAGCTGTGATTAATAGATAGCTATATTAATCTTGTCATGTAGACTTAATCAAAAACCAATGGCAGAAAAGTGATTTGCAGCACAACCCAATGCATGTCTACTCAGAAGCACGTCAAAATGGGATTGGGACTTGATTTTGGTTAGGTGTGCATGGGATTGCAGCCTTAGTAGTTTAATCAGCCAAGCTTTCAAATGACAGTTTGGAACAAAAATAGCTTTATCAGCAGAACTGCATTGAAGTCTGGCTGCCAGACGTAGCCTAGATGCAAAGGGACTATATGAGCTCAAACTATTTAAAAGTCTGCTCACATCCATCATTACCCTCCGGCTATCATAACCTCCAACTCTATTCATGCAGAGATGGTGATTATTTCTTAATGAAAGTTGCCTGTTCAATAGCAAGCTTGATGTGTAACATAGCATGCCCTATTTCTGTTCTTAATTACAATTTACAGAAGCATCAGTAGGATCCTCAAGAGGATTAAAGATCCGGAGGTGAATGGAAGCCGAACGTTGTAATTGGTTTCCTGTGTTTAAAAGGGAAAAAATAATAATGAAGGATTAAGGATTCAATTAAGTATATAAACCACTGGGATAAAAATAAAATCTGTAACTGCCAGCCAGACCATTACTGATATCCAACAAATGAAAATAAAAATAAGAAGTAATGTATTACAAAACCATGGCTTTAGGAGGGACATGAGATGATCCCAGAGGGAAGACTTTACCAATTGCTATCCAATGCTTACATTCATTTAGGCTGCAAAACTGCATGCACTTACTTGGTAGTAAGCCACACTGAAGTCAGTGGGGCTTACGTCTGAGTAGACATGTAAAAGATTGCGCTGCTACTGCCTCATGCTGAAAGATGAGTGTTTTAACAGAAGCATGATACTAGTAACTCAAAATGTAAACAAATATAGAGTTTTAGGTATTTCTACATTTATGCTCAGAATTAGCCTTACTTGGAAACAACTTATATTGCTTATTTCATTTTAAGGCATCTAAAAACCATTTAGTATTTCAAAAATTGCAGAGTGTACAGTCTAACGCATGGGTAGGCAAACTAAGGCCTGAGGGCCAGATCCAGCCCAATCGCCTTCTAAAACCAGCCTGTGGACGGTCCGGGAATCAGCATGTTTTTACATGAATAGAATGTGTGCTTTTATTTAAAATGCATCTCTGGGTTATTTGTGAGGCATAGGAATTCGTTCATATATTTTCTCCAAAATATAGTCCAGCCTCCCACAAGGTCCGAGGGACAGTGGACCACCCCACCCCACCCCATAGCCTTTTAGGACTTGACAAAAGAGTTCTAATTTCCTGGCAAATATGTTGCCATGGGAATGAAATAGTTAGCTAATTGCTTCTTAATGCTGAGGAATGTTCTGGGCAGCCTCATCCTGCATCAAATCTCATTCCGCAGATTAATGAGGAAACAATATTGAATGGATTTAGGAATGAACACATGTGGAAGTGACATGGACCAGGAATAGACTGATCTGTCCATTCTCTAGTTGCACATGCTATTTATTTATAATAAGCATTTTTCTGCTACACTTCAATCATATCTCCTGGGCAGTTTTTAAAGCATTTAAAGTAGTTCCGATGATGTTGGGGAGAAGGGATGTTGTTATTAGTTTGAAGGTAGCAGCGCAGTTCTAACCTCCTTTGGCAATCTTCGCAGAGCTCTGGCCCAGTGGTTGCCATCAGTTTGATTTGAGTTAATTTTATAATGAATGATTTTGGTATGTTGTACTATTTTATTGTTGTTAGCTGCCCTGAGCCCGGCTTCAGCTGGGGAGGATGGGATATAAATAATAATAATAATAATAATAATAATAATAATTATTATTATTATTATTATTATTATTACTCAAAAGTAAGTCATATTAAATTCAATGGAGCTTAGGACTGCAGCATGATATTTATATTCACCTATGCAATCCGCAATATTGTATTATAACTTTCCTGGCATGAAGCTCTCTCAGTGCATTTTATCTGTAACGAATGTTTTTATCGACATATCGGTGTTAATTGTGTTTGAACTGGTCTAATACCTCTCTCTCAAAGTTTCCATTCATGACAGCATGTGGAATGTAATTTCTGAGTGGGTTTAGAGTATATTTGCTCTGGACAATCATCTGGATTACAGGCCCTGTTTGATCCCGTGAGTTTAAATATCTATTAATTGCCTACAGTTTGCAATTTTCTAATCTGCTGTGTGTTTGATGTGTGCAATGTTTAAACTGATATCTGAGCTATACAAACTTTAAAAATAGCCTTCATGATGCACCTAGTCTGATATGTCAACATTAAAAAAGCATGGATCAGAAAGTGTGAAAAATGAGGATGTTTAAACTCGTAGAACAACAGTAATGGTTAAAAAAAAGTATGCCACTGAAACAATAGGAAAGAAGGGAAGCAATGGGTATGAACAATATCCAATAGCAACAAAAAAGAGAGTAGTTTTTAAAGGATAATGTTTTGGTGGGGCCAAGAAGTACTAATTTCACCCCTAGAGCTGGGGAAACTCTGAGACTTGGATGCTTATAGGCTGGCTACCAACAGGCATGCCAACTTGAATAAAATATGGGGGGGGGCAGGTAAACCCAACCATGCATAATCGATCACATGGTGTGGCACACACACACCATTTGAATGGCAAAGCCTATCAACTTTAGGGAGCCCAGGCCATCTCAAATATTTTATTGGGGGAGCCGAAGGGACCTCAGCACCTAGGAGTTGGCTCCTATGCCTACCAATAAGATATGCATGGTTGCCTATGCAGCTCCCCCTCCTGGTTGGTAACCCCACATCCATTAATTATTATTGTTGTTGTGGTGGTTGTTATTTATTTGTACCCCGCCCATCTGACTGGGTTTCCCCAGCCACTCTGGGCAGCTTCCAACAAATATTAAAAATACATTAAAATGTCACACAAACAGGGCTGCCTTCAAATGTCTTCTAAAAGTCTGGTAGTTGTTCTCTTTGACATCTGATGGGAGGGTGTTCCACAGGGCGGGTGCCACTATGAAGAAGGTCCTCTGCCTGGTTCCCTGTAGCTTTGCTTCTCTCAGTGAGGGAACCGCCAGAAGGCCTTCGGCGCTGGACCTCAGTGTCCAGGCAGAACGATGGGGGGTGGAGACGCTCCTTCCTGTATACTGGGCCAAGGCCATTTAGGGCTTTAAAGATCAGCACCAACACTTTGAATTGTACTCAGAAACGTACTGGGAGCCAGTGTAGGTCTTTCAAGACTGGTGTTATATGGTCTCGTTGGCCGCTCCCAGTCACCAGTCTAGCTGCCGCATTCTGGATTAGTTGTAGTTTCCGGGTCACCTTCAAAGGTAGCCCCACGTAGAGCGCATTGCAGTAGTCCAAGCGGGAGATAACTAGAGCATGCACTACTCTGGCGAGGCAGTCTGCGGACAGGTAGGGTCTCAGCCTGCGTACCAGATGGAGCTGGTACACAGCTGCCCTGGATACAAAGTTGACCTGCGCCTCCATGGACAGCTGTGAGTCCAAAATAACTCCCAGGCTGTCAGGATTCAGCCTCAGTCCATAGCCGCCATCCATCCTCCAACCGCCTCCAGGCACTCACACAGGACCTTCACCGCCTTCACTGGTTCCGATTTAAAAGAGAGGTAGAGAAACACTGCAATTGTGGCAACTTTCTGAAGAGCACATGCGTCTTTTTGCAGCTTTATTTTACTTTTATAAGGATATACACAAATATACTTGCCAGGAGCAGCAGACAAGAATGATGGAACTGGCCAGATTCTTTGCATTGTCAAACATTTTCAATGGCTTTGACCAAATTTCTAAGAATTTCCTTCACCTTCTTCCCCTGAAGTTCTAAGAGTGGGCTGCACAATGAATGTGTTTGAGTTTGGAGTACACAGCTGCTTTGCCATTATCAAGAGCCCACTGGCAAATCTATAGCCCACTTTTATGCCCAAAGGATGCAGCCGCTGAATGATGGACTCATTCAGCTTGGATTGAATACAAGCAGCTGTGTTACTTTTTCCAAATCTACAGGTGCCGAGGGCTGCCTGGCACCTTAACAAATAGTAATTCTGACCTAATGCACTGTAAAAGACACCCTTCTGATTGATTGCTAGTCCAAACAGGACTGGTGAAGTGGATTTCTTTACAAATGGTCCTTCCAAGAGCTTTATATATTATCCTGCAGCAGAGAGAGCTCGTGTTGAGAAGTGGGCCTGTCATCTTCAAGCTCACTGCATTAGAGCTTTTGAAATGCTAGATGTTCAACAAATGAATATGGCAGTATATCTCCTGCAATAATTGTGTCATTACATAGGTAACATTATAATTCTACTTCTCCTTAACTGACTCACAAGTAGTTATTTGTTGTGAAACTTCAGCCACTTGCAGTTATGTAATTTCAGATGGAGAAGAAGAAAAAGAGAAGAAGAGTTTGGATTTGATATCCCGCTTTATCACTACCCGAAGGAGTCTCAAAGCGGCTAACATTCTCCTTTCCCTTCCTCCCCCACAACAAACACTCTGTGAGGTGAGTGGGGCTGAGAGACTTCAGAGAAGTGTGACTGGCCCAAGGTCACCCAACAGCTGCATGTGGAGGGGCGGGGAAGCGAACCCAGTTCACCAGATTACGAGTCTACCGCTCTTAACCACTACACCACACTGGCTCTGGATGTGTTGTCCTTTAATGCTGCTGGTGCCAATCCATTCTTTGACAACACACAATGAGGATGATCAATGGGTAATGATGGGGGAGAAATGTGCATTGGTTCCCTTACCCAATTCATCCTTCCTCAATTTGTAAACTAAACACAGCTGTCTTTCAAAGTTTGTGCTTCTTTGAATTTTGCAATGCAGTTCTCCAAACAAAAAACCCTGAATGTATAAAAATCCATACTTTCATGGAAACAAGCACACAGAAATACATGGTTTTAAGGGGGCGATGCTTGCAAAAATGTGTCTATTATGGCAAAGTTGCATGCAAAAATACAATGATAGGAAATATTTTTGCAGGGAATAAAAAAGAAAACATGAGGATGTGGAAATATGGCCAGCTGGACTAAATACTGGAGAAATGAAAATTTAGTCTGTGCCCAACATATTTTTGAAAGAACTCCTTCCTCAAGGGCACTATAAATATAGAAATAACACACATAGCAAATGGGATAGTGAGTATAAAATGTGACACCTTCTCATAACGCCTCATGGAACAAATTATCAAGTGTGTTTTTAAAATAAAAATATGACAAACATAAAATGTATAAACAAGAAAAAATGTATTCAACAGAAATGAACGACAAACCAAACACCTAAAAATGAAAATAAGAACTGCCAAAACAAAACAAAAAAAGTCCTTATAAATAAGACACAAAATGTACGTAAAGGTAAATGAGTTTTCCCTCTCTGGTTTGACTACTGTTGGTACTTCATTTTGTGTAAGAGCAATGAACAAGGGTGACAAAGGGCACCCCTGTGTCATATCTCACTGCATGTGAAATGGATTTGATCCTGGTCTATTTATCCCAACCTTTGCCTGGCTATTATGATATACATCTTGTAATATTGCCATAAATCCACTACCAAATTTTTTGTTGAGTACCCCTTTTTGATTAAGTGGCAAAAATTCATTGATCATAGTCAAAAACATGATTACTTAAAGAGCATGAAGCTTGGATTCTTAATGATATTTTTTGACAACTTGTCCTTTAAGTTTTTTGTGTGTGTGTGCGTATGTATGTCTGTGTGTGTGTGATCTGCTTAGAGTTTATTAATGCTCTAGCTTCTTTCCATATATTCAGCAGTTTGGTTTTAAAAGCTTTGTGTGCTTATTGTGTATAATTAACAAGTCATTATAAACATATTCCAAACTGGGAGAATTTATTTTTTTTTTAATAAAAAGATGCAGTGTACTTTTTATACTGCTACTTGCTATTTCTCCTGTTCATTTTTTTTCTCCCATCTCAACCAGTGACAGCAGCATAATAAACATCAATGGTAATTTTACCCAATACACGAAGCATAGTCTTACCACACTCCACAGTTACATAGGCTGCAATCCATGGGCCAATATCCTGGCATGGCTTTTACAGATTTCAGTGGAACTAATATTATTATTATGATCATTCATTGAATTTATATAGGGCCCTATACCCAGAAGTCTCGGGGTGGTTCACAGAACAATCTTTTCTTAAGCAGAAAACCTTTGCATTGTAGACATAATGACTGAAAAGTTCAGATCTCATACTCTAAAAAAGCCACGACACTAGCTTTAATTTCTCAAGATTATTTTAAAATTGAACTTCTCATTTCGGCCTTCTGTTTTTGAGTCAACAACATCCCTTTCATCATCCCCCCCCTTTGCTTGTTTTTTTTGTAGGGAGGGTAGAGTGGGTGGCAGAAGCTTTCTCTCCGAAAACGAAAGGTGAGGTTCAAAATTAGGACCTAGATTTGCATGCTAAGCACAATGAAGGGAGATGGTCTTCAACGTGATGGAAATTGGTCATTTACGCATTGGTAATACAAGTTAATTAAGCCATTCATCAAGACTGAGGGCCAAACAGGAGTCAGAAGCCATAAGGATAACGGCTCTATAAAGAACAAATGAAGTGAGAGAAAGTAGATTGCTTTTGAAAGAAATTACAAAATTAGAGGATGAAACAAATACAGTCGATGAAAGGCATCCTAATGCTACGTAATAAGGGAGCTATGGATTACTGAAGGAAATTATTTTGCTTAGATGTGAAGAAAGACAGCAGCAGATGAAGCCTCATAAACAGGCGAATGAAGATGGCAAAATGGAGGAGATATCGGAACACCTCTAAATTAGACTGGGCAGAAGGTACTGTAGTTCTACTCTGCAGTGAATCAGCAAGGCTTGTTTGTTCCCAAAGGCAAGAACAACAAAATGAGTTTTCCCTACCTAAATGAGCCTGTTGAAATGAATAAAGCTAACCAGGAATGGATGTTTGTTTGAAAATACTTGAAAAGTATATTGAAAATACTGTCAGGGACCGTGCTGAGGGGGGCTGCACTGAGGAGGAATGGTGGGAGCCTCCCCCTCCCCCCTGACCAGGATCCTGAATCTTTCCAGGAGCAGTGGGACAGTATAGATTTGGAACAGTGGTTTGCAGAGGGACGTAGTTCAGAAGACAGAAGTTGGGAAGAACTGGGTGGTGAACAGCTAGGAGAAAAAGAACTGGGAAAGAGAGAGTTAACAGACTCACTTTTGTTGGAACGCGTCCATCCACTCAGCACAAGGTCAAGGAGGGCAGATAAGATGGCAGCACAGAAAGCACAGTGGTTGCGAGACCAGGTTGCAAGATGCAGAAGTGACGTGGATGACTAGGGAGGAAGTGGGTGGAACCCTTAATTGGGAGCACCTTCATTCCTAGGAATGGATTCTCTCACTGTGATCATTATAATTTCTAACTGGTAAGAGACTCCTTTCGCTTTGTTCTGCTTACCTACTGCCAAAGGGGGAGAGGAAGTGAGTCCCTGAAGCCTGACATGAACTGTACATACCATACGTTTAAAGCTACCCTCCCTCCAAAAAAGAATCCTGGAAACTGTAGTTTAGTTATTTAGTTCTGATTCATGGACTGCAGAGAATTGTACCAGGTGACCCTGTGGATCCCTTCCAACTCTACAATTCTATGATTCTAATTCCCATGACCCTTGACAATTTACAGTTCCCATGATTCTTTGAGGGAGAGGAAATGTGCTTTTGCTGAATGGGCTGCCACTGAAAACAAACTCACAGGCTCAGAATATGCTCATGTGCATGTTGTCCTTTCATTCTAATGAGATAGTCTTTTGTACCTGGCCCTGGCTGGTAGATCTTGGAGTTCGAGTTAAAAAAGAAAAAAGTTTCAGCAACTCTAAAGTCTGCCAACTCCTGATCTAAATGATGTGAATATCTGTACAGAAATCAGAGTGTAAATAGAGATGGCTATAATTTATAACATGATTTAAACCGTAACCATTCTACATCATGTATAGGTCTGGATGCTAAGATAAGTTAAGGAAGTTCACAAATATAAAGTTTCCTTTTCCCTCCTCCCCACCTAAGAGAGGTAAGACACGATTTCAGACCTGAGTGTTTGCATTACGGTAGTTATCCCACCAAGTTAAAACAACTTGATTTTAGCAATACTGAGGGAAAGGATTTTATTCCAAATACAGTGGTACCTTAAGGTTACAGACTCAGCTACCCAGAAATAGTGCTTCAGGTTAAGAACTTTGCTTCAGGTTGAGAACAGAAATCGGGCTCCGGTGGCGCAGCAGCAGCGGGAGGCCCCATTAGCTAAAGTGGTGCTTCAGGTTAAGAACAGTTTCAGGTTAAGTACGGACCTCCTGAATGAATTAAGTACTTACCCTGAGGTACCACTGTATTTACGTAAAAGCAGAGAGTGACAATAGCACCTGATTTGCAAGCTTTTAAAGATAACTACCTCTCTGAATACTCAGCTTGCTATTTAAGAAGTTTTTGCTGTGGTCTGTCATTTGAAACATAACAATTTGTCTTCTTTTGCATTCTTGCCTTCTCCTGTGTCCCTTTACTAAGTGCCTTTATTTTTGCCAATTCTCTTCATAAATACATTTTTAAAAGAGATCCATGATGATGACGATTTTTTACAGAGGGACATTCAATGTGCATTGTCAATCTGCATTTATGTACCTTCCTTCCTGCTATCATTATTTTCTTTTTTGTAAACATTATACTAATGCAGAGGATACAAAGTCCAAATAATATGATTTTTTGTGAAAGTATTTGACAGCTGTTATTGCCTTCCATATCACTTCTATCATTTCTTTTATTTTTATGTTTGAAGTACATATTGGAATTAACACAAATGTTGACAGCAGCTCATGATTAGAATATGCATTTTGTAGTATACGCAGATATAAGGCTCAGTCTGTGGAGATTTAGGACTATGCAGACTTAGTCCTAAATGAGGATAAAGGCAACAGCTCAAGGATTATAGTTCTAGATTCCAACAGTGATACAGTGGTACAGCTTGTATCTCCATAGTGACTGGCCCTCACACCAACAAACTATTGATAGTAAATAAATCAAAGCCAAAACAAGGAAACTAATGGGTTTATTAATCAGTCCAGTTTAAGTTATAAATTGGAACATCAGACCAAAGTCAAAATGACCTTGACACAGCAATTGTAGACTAGATCAGTTACATGGATTATGAGTCCTGTGGTCAAGGCTGGTGATGTAGGCTGGTCCTTCCTGGTCCACAGAAAAGTGAGGCGCCAAAAAGCCCATCATCAGCCTGAACCGCTTCCAAGTTGCTGAAAACCTGGTGTTGGACACTGAGTTGGCAGCAAACTCTGCTGCCAAAGTAATGAGATTTTCTTTCTCAGTATGCTGCCTTTTATTGATTGATTGCTTTCATTTTTGTTGACTTGGCAGCAGTACCTCTGTCTCACACAACAGCCATTATTGCTTTCCATTATTGCTTTCCATATCCTGGAAGATATTCCAGAGGCAGATCAGTACCAGATATTTATATCAGTTTTTTGAGAACTGTAGTTCAGTGATGCTGCTGAGATTTTTTAGAGAACCCTAATACCCTTCACAGAAGTGGAGTCCGCTGGGTTCCCTGTGGAGAGGAAATGACTGCAGGCCTTTAAATTATGGAGATATTTATTGATGTTCTATGTGTGAATCATGCTCATAAGTGGATTATAGATACTAAGTTAAGAGAGCTTTTTGAAGCGCAAGCAGCAATTTAATCAGATATCCATTCTCGGGTTTGCCCAAAGGGTGTTCCTTTGTTTCCAGCACTTTGGGTAAGTAGTGTTTCTAAGAAACCTCCTCCTCATTACTGAATTATTATTTTTAAAGACTTGGCAATATCAAAGCACTTTTCAACCAGCGAAAATTGCATCAGGTCTGCTCTACTGTTCCCTCGATTCCATGTACACCTGAATATGATATTCAAAGATGTTAGAAAATCACATTTCACATTTTTGTTGTTGTTTAGTCGTGTCTGACTCTTTGTGACCCCATGGACCAGAGCACACCAGGCACTCCTGTCTTCCACTGCCTCCTGCAGTTTGGTCAAACTCATGCTGGTAGCTTCGAGAACACTGTCCAACCATCTCGCCCTCTGTCGTCCCCTTCTCCTTGTGCCCTCCATCTTTCCCAACATCAGGGTCTTTTCCAGGGAGTCTTCTCTTCTCATGAGGTGGCCAAAGTATTGGAGCCTCAGCTTCAGGATCTGTCCTTCCAGTGAGCACCCAGGGCTGATTTCCTTAAGAATGGATAGGTCTGATCTTCTTGCAGTCCATGGGACTCTCAAGAGTCTCCTCCAGCACCATAATTCAAAAGCATTGATTCTTTGACAATCAGCCTTCTTTATGGTCCATCTCTCACTTCCATAATTATATAATTAATTATTTCATATGAAGATCACATTTAAAAGAGCCTATAGTGACAAAGTGGTACTTTCCAGATGTTGCTGAACTACAGCTCTCATCATCCCTGACAATTGACTGTGCTGGTTTGAACTGATGAGAGATGGAGTTCCACAACATCTGCAGGGCATCTTATTGGTCATCCCTCATACAGGGTAATCCATTCATCTCATTTAGCCATACTTCAGGCAGCGGCATGTGCCCCACTCCCCCAAAACAGCTTAACTATTTGCCATAGATGGAAGTGACAATCACTGAAAAGAATGAGCTACTTATGGTGAACTTATTCGTGTTTCCTTCCCCCCCCCCAAGGACATTAGAAAAGCATTTTAGCTTCATAGCAATCCTGTAAAGCAAGTGATGCAGCAATAACGCTGCTAGCACATTTGCGAAGCTAAGCAGGGTCAGGTATGGTTTCAAATTAGTTGGGGAACCACCGTGTTGAGATTCCTGCATTGCAGGTGTTTGGATACTCGGGGTCCCTTCCAACTCTATGATTCTATGGTTCTAAGTTAAACAAAATGTAAGCAACTTGCCTAAGGCTATCAGTAAACTTTACGGCCAAACAAGGTTATAAACTCATCAACAAGGGGACTGTGTTTAAGGGTGCTTCCAGACTTACTATTGCATATTCAGGTTGTGCAATTAAAGCTGATCAGTGCTCTTGTGCAAGAAATAACAACAAACCACAAAGCAGACTTTTATTTATAAGTAAAGTGATGGGAAAATGCACTGGAAAGTGTGGGTTGTAAGCAGGCATCAATATCTGTTCCATCCCATATTCATAACAAGCAGTGCTGTTTCCATTCGGCTGCAGTTCAGATTATGACAAAGACTACATTATTCACCTCACTGCCCACTATGGTGAAATTTTATATAATTAATTATGTTCTCATTCTGTTATTCCACACCTTTCATTTCAATGCAAAGGAAGTTCAATATAAATTGTGGGGAGCAATCAGTTATGCAATGTTATCTCTAATCTGCAGACTAGAAACAGCAGCAAACACTGATCACATTTGCTGGGTTGATTTCTATTCTAGACATGAGATAAATAAATGAATGTTGGCAATTTCTGCTCACATTTCACTGAAATTCACCGAAATAATAAAAGCAAAGCAAGCACTTTTTTCTGACTCCTACAAAGAGGGGCAGAAACTGATAGTTCAGACACAAGGAATCAGGTTAGTCCAGGGGTCTGCAACCTTTAAGACAAAAAGAGCCACTTGGACCCGTTTCCAAAAAAACAACAACAACTGGGAGCCGCAAAAACATTGCAACATTTAAAACAAATATAACACTGTATATATTGTTTCTTGCCTTAATGCTGTATATACAGGATCGTGCAGTCAGCTGTCAATCTCAAGAAAAAAGGACAAATAGCTAATTAAAATATTTAATTTACAACCAGGTAACCAGGTTAATGGGACTTTTGCTCCTGAACCTCAGTGCTCAGTGTCTGCACATCAGGGCTGTAAGACGTCACCTTCATTTTCACACAGGCTTGCAAGCTGTCATCTGTGAGGCGTGATCGGTGTTTGTTTTTAATATAGTTCATGTTGGAGAAGACCTGCTCACATACATATGTGGAACCGAAGATCGACAGGACTCCAAATGCATACTTTTTCATGTTTATATAAGTGTTGGGGATGGCATTCCATGTTTCGAATACAAGTTTGTCCTGTTTGGGAAGGTTTTCAATATCACTCCATTTATGATTCTGAGCCAGAATGGCCTTCTGACGGGCAACATCCTCAAGAGTAGCGGTCAAGCATTTGAACTTGGACACCCATATATCTTTGTTGGCTATATCGGCCAGTTCCAGCTCAAGATCAGGTTGACTTACACCTGGAAATGCAGTCATATTCAATAGGGATGGATCGATCGCCAGGGGAGTGACAGGGAAGGATAATGTGTTTTTTTCCTCTCTGAACCCACAGAATCGTTTCCCAAACGAGCTTTGCATTGCGGTGATTGCAGACTTGAAATATTCCAAATTTATCGTATCATGACTTTGTTTGAACTCTCTCAAAGAGGGAAAGTGAGACAGTGTACTGTCGAGTTGCAGCTCGGCATTCAAGGAAAAATCAGTCTCACACCATAGTAGGTTCCGAAATATGGCCGCCCCTAGGGCTCATGCAGCACAGCTTTTATTGTGTGAAATCAGAAAGATACAAAATACAAGCCAAGCAATTTGTTCTAGCAAGCAGATAAGGACCTTCGCACTAGATCAGGCCATGCCACGTTAGCCAATCATATAGGACAGCACGAGCTGTCCACGCACTGTTCATGCTCCAAGGATGCTTCTAGCTATGAAATCACCCTGTAACAATAAGAACCTTGCTTATGCTCTCATGTACAAGCAATCATTTTCCCACATATCCCCTTTTCTTGTTTATACTATTAGAGGAAAAGAGGGACCATTAGTCCAATTCGTACACTTCATTGCCTAAACGTCTACACTTTGCAACATAAATTCCTCTTGTAATCCCTGTGGTGGGCCGTGGTCGGTACCACCATGCAGTGCATTGGGAAATCAAAGAGGGTATGCATTGAATGCAACAACACACCATAATGAAACCAGCAACACATGCAATTACAATCAATAATATTTTTCTTAACCATAATCCATTAGGTAACCAAGAAGACAACCATTCCCATGGATCAAAACCTTCAGGTGGATTCAAAGGATTATGGGCTATCATTTGTTCCATATGATCAATAGTAGCAGAGATATTGGTTGATTGATCAGTTATATACATGCAGCAATGAGAATGAATTAAGGCACAAATTCCACCTTTAGAAGCAAGGATCACATCTAAAGCATAATGATGTTGAAGAACTACATTTCTTATTTCTGATATTTCTTTGTTAATCATTTTTAAAGCCAAAATGGTGGAATTAAACAAATTTTCTGTCCAGTTTGCCAATTTATGCAAATCACGGTAATTCATGGCTGCACCTAAAGAAGGCAGAAGGGACCTAGAGATGGCCGTCCCTGTATATTGAGAAATAGGTGATAGTACTTCCCTTCTGTTACGCAAACGGACCGCTGGGAGCTTATCCATTTTATATACCAAGGGTACTACTATACCTAACGTGCAGGTACCAGAAAAGGCAGAGGGGATTTCTTTGTAGGCACGTGTGCCACAAAATAACCATAAATCAGATTGAAGCAAACATGTAGTTCTGCTGCTCTTTCTCATCCAGTCGAACCAAACATAAAAGTCTCTACACGCAGCTTGTTGTTCATAGGTCATGTAAGTTGTGACATTATTAATTAAAACCTTTGGTCTGCCAGTCATGGTTGTAACATTAAGAAAACAAGAAGATCCATTAATGTATTCATGTGTCCAATTACAATATGGATAATGACCTAAAAATTTTTTGCTATTGTGATTAAAATGAAAACAATAAGGAGCTAATTCTACAAGCGATAGAAATACAGGAGGTAAACTTATGCGATTGTCCTTCATATTATTGCCAATCTTATATGAAGCATTTATAGGAATACCATGTAATAGAATGCCAGATCTTTTTGATTGAGGAGGGATATGCATACACATCCAACAATCAGAAAGGTTAAGCATAGAAGCAAAATGATTAATGTCTCTAACGTAAGTATTGTTAGTCCAAATCTGATGATAAAGTTCAGGCCTCCTGGCCTTCTGCAAAAAAGCAGCACGACGAAAGCGGCGTTTTACAAAGTTCACGGAGAGGCTCCATCCGTTTGAAGTGGAATTGTGGGGCCACTCAGGATGATGCCATATTGGTTGCTCGGGGGGGCAATAAGGGTGAGAATGGTAAATTATTCCAATAGCTGTTTCCGAGCAACCTGCGTGATATTTCGTGGCTCGATTGTTGGCATGTAAAAACCACAAACCAGGAGAAGCCACACAGCCATTCCTGCAGATACAGGAGCCCATTTGCTGTAAATAGGCCTCATGTACTGCTCCGTGCACTGTTGAGCCAAAAATCCAAACCCAACGAAACGTGGAGACACAGATGGGATGGTCGCTATTGGGGGGCAAAACCCAAGCGATGCCGGTCTGACGAGGGCATCCTTCAAAGCCAGGTTCATTTCCCAGACAAGAGGCGGCAAAACTGTAACGATAAGTGGTAGAAACGGTGGCTTCCCAGGGGGAAGGGGGGCCAACGCGATAGGGTTGAAGACGGCCTTTCAACGTGCCAGGAAACACTGGAACCGCTGTGGAAGCTGACTTTATCCAGGGCACATCAATATGGCGATGTCTCCAACTGCAATGCGGGTTGAGGTCAGGTGAGAGGTCATCACTGGCAAACAGCGTAAAATACGGTTTCAAGGTGCTGGTGTCTCCTTGGGCGAAGACGAGGCAACAGAAGAGCGCCAGGGTCGAACGCAGCGGGCTGGAACCCATCGGGGAACTCCGTCTACGTCAATTGCCGCAAACCCGCGACCCCAGGAAATCAAGGAAGTTGGACCCTTCCACTGTGGATCTGGAAGCAACCTGTAAGACACTAAAGGGCGTTGCAATACTTCCTCCTTCCGGAAATGAAGTTCAGCAGGCGTAAAATCTTTATTGTGGGGATACAAGAGATGATTTAAAGTAAACAATACTTGATGTACAGCATTAGGTATTTCAGATACAGTAGGCGATCGACCTCCCAATTGCTTGTTGAGAAGGGTCTTAAAGGTCAAATGAGAACGCTCGACTATCGCCTGCCCTGTAGAATTGAAAGGAATGCCATGAGTCAACCATATATCCCACAAAGAACAAAAATCAGAAAAGGCCTGAGAAATGTACGCAGGGCCATTGTCAGTTTTTAAGGTGTGGGGTTTTCCCATAACAGCAAAACAGCGCATTAAATGTTGAATAACATGTCGAGTGGTCTCTCCTTTGAGAGGAGTGGCCCAGAGATAGCCAGAGGCAGTGTCCACAGTGAGATGTACCCTAGAAAATGAGGCCTCACACGGGGCACCAATTGTCGAGTTGCAGCTCGGCATTCAAGGAAAAATCAGTCTCACACCATAGTAGGTTCCGAAATATGGCCGCCCCTAGGGCTCATGCAGCACAGCTTTTATTGTGTGAAATCAGAAAGATACAAAATACAAGCCAAGCAATTTGTTCTAGCAAGCAGATAAGGACCTTCGCACTAGATCAGGCCATGCCACGTTAGCCAATCATATAGGACAGCACGAGCTGTCCACGCACTGTTCATGCTCCAAGGATGCTTCTAGCTATGAAATCACCCTGTAACAATAAGAACCTTGCTTATGCTCTCATGTACAAGCAATCATTTTCCCACAGTGTACCTCTCTGGAAATCTTTGACAAACACTGTCAACTTGCGCTCGAATGCCAAAACCTCCTCCAGCATGTGCAGGGCTGTGCCTCCTTTCCCCTGAAGGGTTGTATTTAGCGTGTTTAGATGGGCTGTCATGTCTACCATAAAATGTAATTTTTCCAGCCACTCTGGCTGTTCCAGCTCAGCAAAGGTAAGCTCTTTGCTGGCCAGGAAGGTTTTTACTTCTTCCAAACATGTGACAAAGCGTTTTAGCACCTCGCCTCTGGACAACCACCGGACCTTGTTGTGGAGCAGGAGGTCCGAATATGTGCTTTCCACCTCATCCAATAGCAAACGAAACTGGCGGTGGTTTAAACCCTTTGCCATTATCTTATTAACAATCTGAATGACCACATCCATCACTTTTGTGCATTCGGGGGGAAATGTTTGAGCACACAATGCCTCTTGGTGCAGGATGCAATGAAATGACAGCAGCGTTCTACCCAGTGCCTTCTGCAGTAGAGCCACAAAGCCCTTCTGTGCTCCTCTCATGCTCGGTGCCCCATCAGTAGCCACTGAGACCAGGTGGTTGGTGTTTATTTTTTTAGCACTTAAAAAGTCCAGGACAGCCTTACAGATATCCTCACCCCTTGTTTGGTCTTTTGGTGGTATCAGCTCAATCAGTTCTTCCTGTGGCCCAGAAGAGTTCACATATCGGCAGAACAGCGCTATTTGTTCAATATCACCTTTATCTTTGGACTCATCACAGGCGATGGAGTACGCCACAGCTGAATTAATGTCTTGAATTTGCTGTTTGCTAATGTTTTCTGCCATTTTTAGGGTTCTGTCTTTAACAGTCTTCGCAGACAGAGGCATGTCTTTGATTTTCTGCACAATTTCATTCTTGTTTTTGAAGTCCATGTATAGATGTTCCGAAACCTTAAGGAATGCTTCTTTTATATACTCTCCATCTGTGAACGGCTTCCCATGCTTGACTATTTCCTGAGCGGCTACAAAACTAGCATATGTTGTGGAATTTGCAGACTTCACCCAATTCTTGAAATTATTTTTGCTCCTATCAACCTTCCTCATAAGTTCTGCAACGGCTTTTCGTCTCTCATCTCCATCTGGATATTTTTCTGCAAAGGCTGCGTGTTTATTCTGGAAATGTCTTGCAATATTTGACTTTTTGTTGTTTGCAAATTTCTCACCACATATTAAGCATACTGGTAAACCAGTCTTGTCAGTAGAGAATGCAAATGATTCTGTCCATGTATCATTAAACATTCTGTTTTCTTCAGAAATTTTTCTTTTCTTGCCTTTATCCATGGCTGGCCTACCGGGGGTCCAAAACAGGGACGTAATTAGAAATCAGAGGGCTCCATAGCAAAATTTGCTATGCCCGATGTCAGGGAACTGACATCAGAGTGAGAGGCGAAGGGGAGGCTCCCAGATTCTGCAGGCAAAGGACCCAGCACCAGGGGGAGAAGCAGCTTGGTAGAGGGGGGAGGAAATCAGCGCAACACCAGGGATAAAGGGGGGCAGATGGGGGAAGCGGAGAGAGAGCTCCGGGATTCTTCTCTGTACATCAGTGAGTAGAACCCTCCACTAGCCACGCCCTCCCTGCGCAGAAGACTCCTCGCCTCCACTCCTCGCCTCCTCCCCTCGCCTCCTCCCCTCGCCTCCACTCCTCGCCTCCACTCCTCGCCTCCTCCCCTCGCCTCCTCCCCTCGCCTCCTCCCCTCGCCTCCGCTCCTCGCCTCCTCCCCTCGCCTCCGCTCCTCGCCTCCTCCCATCGCCTCCTCCCCGGAGCCGCAGCAAAGGCTTTAAAGAGCCACATGAGGCTCTGGAGCCGCAGGTTGCCGACCCCCGGGTTAGTCCCACAGAAAGGCATGTTAACTGACTATAAAAGCTATAAAAACACAACTATGCTATGATTTTTTTTTCCTGAACAAAAACGGAATAGCATAAAAAAAATTACTTTCCATTGACCAGCTGAGATGAGTATTTCTGCTACCGTTTACTTCTAAATCTGAAGCGCCATGGGATCTATCACTTTGTAAAGTGATAGCTTCGAGAGGAGAAAAATCAAACTCTGGATTGATTCAGGCTGGAGTACATTTGAGATCTGTAAATTTGGGGATGGGGAACATGAGGAACAAGTAGATAAGAATACCTAAAATCCATAAAGGTTGTGCAGACCATTGAAAATACACCACTACCAATCACTGCAATAGCAGCAGCAATCTGATTGCTTTATCTATTTTTCAAAGACTGCTTTTCTTAAAGCTAAAACTTTATTACAGCTCCAACTTTTCAAATGCATGTGTGTTTTTAATGCTTTTTCCAACTACCTCTGAAATGTGGATGTAAAATGGATAAAGGGATGGAACTTTTATAACGTGTGATTGCCCTAGGGCGCAATAAATTGAATAAAAATAGAATTGTAAATGTTAAAGACAATATCAGATCTGAGGCTTCCCGCCCACCTTGAAATGGCAAGACATAATACACTTAGAGAAGCAAATCTGGTTTGGGTAATGGGAGCTTTTCCTTTTGAGCTTGCGATGTGTCAGCCTATAGAACAGCCCAGGTGGTGGGAATCAATAACTTATTGATGTGGTGCATTGTTTGAACTTTTCAAAGATATGATTGACTTTTACAGAAACAATAAAAAGCTTTCCAAGTAAATGTGACATAGCTATCCACTGTTGCTTGGGTAGAAAGAGCAGGGTTTGTGTGGAGTGAATCATTTCAAACATCCATCCATCACGTAACAGATTGTAGTCCACATTTACAGTGCAATTCTACCCAGAAGTCCACTGTATTCAGTGGGTCATATTTCTAGGTAAGCAGATATAGGAGTGCAGCCTTAGATGGTTTGAAATTGCCACCATAAGTGAAGATAAGGATCCAAGTGAAAGCAAATATTAATATATATGCCATGATATTCTTGGCTTGACTTTAAATATGAACCAAATAATGGTAAGATAAAGGTGGGAGACGTTTAGCTCCGTTAGCAGAGGCTTAGGTTCGTCCAAGCACATGCCTAAATTGTGTTCTCCATACTGGAATGCTGTACCCTTGTTTGCTGACAATATGTGGCATCCATCAAACCATCAAGTGTTGGGCAACTATGTGTGGCCCCCACTATTAATCTCCCCCTTTTGGATTCCTTCAAATTGAGAAGATTTGGCCTGCAATTATCCTCCATAGAAAACTACTGAAACCTGGAGGAGTTGCTAACCACAATCCCTGGCATCTCTTGGGGGACGGGGGGGGGGGGGGGGGGCTTCTGTTGGAAAATGTGGCAAACTGCTGCCTGTCACTGTACAAACAAGACGGAGCTATATGCACTGGTGATCTGATTTGGCAGCTTCCTATGTTCCTGTTCCCCTAGGATTCATATACTAAATTGAACTAATGCAAACAATTTATATTCCCAACATGCATGCTCGCTTCATGAAGAATCATAGGTAGACAAGTAGATGTGGCGATCACACAGGGTACCTGGACGTTTCACCGTCTATTGATCCCTGTGCCACCACTTTATTTCTCTCTGCCACCACCCAGGCCCTATCTGATACGATACTGAGTCCAGTCGGGGTTAAATTGGAACATAAACTTCTGTTTATTTATTGCAGTTTAACAAGCGTGTGGTTTCATAAATGGTATCAGTCAATTACAATCATGGGGTGCCTATCCAGACCTATAACTTTCGCTACCTGCTCTCACTCACTAAACCACCTCTCAGATATTTACTTGTCTTCCTAGCTCCTAACTGTTCCTGACTCAGCTTATTTCGCTACACTAACTCAACCTACCCACAGACTCTATCCCAATTCACTCCCACTCCAACCAACCACCCAACTCCCAACGAACTCCTCCCTTCGCCCCTCCCCGAGCTGGTTATATAGTCCCTCTGACTCCACCCCCTGGGTTCTGATTGGGTAACCTGTTTAACTATTTCACCACTAGCACTCTCATATGTTAACATCACAGTAGAAAGTAGGAAATATTTAAGGTTCGGATAGCCACTTTCTTTGTGTTTAGCCTTAGCAGCTGTGGCAAGTGAAAATCCAATAAGTGATGTTCCCCCCTAGTATTATATCATTAGTATTAGTATTAATATTATTTATTCAATTTGTATACTGCTCTTCATCTGAAGATAACAGAGTGGTTCAAAACATATATTTAATAAGTTTAAAGGATAAAATTAATTAATTTAAATGTTTCTATTCTGCCCTATATCACTCTCTCTTTTCCACAGGGATTCCATTCCCAGCCCTCACATGCTTTGGCAGGGTGCATATAAGTGTGCTCTGCCCTGTTACGCCCCCCCCCATTATACCCCATTCTGCCCTCTTCCGGGTCCCAAAAGACCCATATGTCAATTGGACATGCCTAAAATGGTTGCTGCCTGTATATCAGTAGGTAAATCACAACTCAACCATGCCATCAATGCACTCCAAACATCTGCATTAATGTTCTAATTTGCTTTTGTTCTTCAAAGGGGGTGAGATGCAGAGGAGGGCCTCCCAAAACCACTGTGTAGTGGCTCTTAATTGGGTTTTGGGTTTTTGAAGGCGGCGTTCAGGTAATATTGAACACTGAAAGAGCAATTTGATTTTGTCTTAAGTGCCAGTACCAGGTATCAGCTCCAGATATTACAGTCGTGTCTAGTTGCCTTTTCTTAAATGGTTTCTTAAATCATTCACATATGATTTGATTGTGATTCCCCCCCCTCCCCCTGTTGATGCAACAGAACAACAATATTTGATTATCGTATTCTGTGTTGGAACAACTCAGAAGACATTTTAAGCTCTTAAAAGTAAAGGCTCTAAAGAAATGTTGTCCAAAAGAACTTTTCCTCTGAAAGATTGGCATTCAGTACAATGATCCGTGAGGATGCCATGTAAACCAATGGAGGAGCAGACTTTCCCTTAAGTGCTAACAACATAATTCTGCTCATGACAAAGCAGCAGGCGGGGTTATCTGGGTGGCCTCCAGACTGAAGCCCAGTTCCTCCCCTCTGGCAAGATGGGCAGAAATTGCGTGGATCAGACCTTCTTAAACCAGCACAGTATTGTTGGCTGCCTCATTCCACTGGCAGAGTCAGGATCACAGAGATCAAAGCGAGTGAGTGCAATTAGCGGCAGTAGCCTTTGTAGTGTATTTCTGAATATCAGGTTAATGCCATTAGTCTTCTGCAAGGAGAACAAGCCTAGCCTGCAACAAAATGCACAGCTTCAGAAGATGCATCTCCTGCTTTTTCACCTTGACGTGTTGGAGAGTATGTAGAGGCAAAAATGGGACATTTTGCCTAGGCTAGTTTCTGTGCACAGCTATTCGCCCCTCTCCATGCAGGCAAGCAAGAAACATTAGCAGAATTCAGTGACACATTCCAGCCAGGCAAAAACTCTCAAGGAGGACAGTAAGTTGGGCCACAAGAAAAGTGGGGGGTGGCCTGGAGAGAGTCCTGAGCTTCAGATAGAAAGGTGTAGAGGGCCACATTGGGCTGCCAGCCCCTTGTGTAGATGAGCATCACTCTCTCTGCCCTCTCCAATAGAACAAGATTACACTGTCCACAACGAGTGTCTCCCTCAGAAAGTCAAATGACCCTCAGGAAGGCATCATGTCCAGGCCTCTCCTTGTGTTATATCTGCCTGCTTTAATGCCTCACTGTTTCAGCAACACAGTTGTTCTCTCTCTCTCTCTCTCTCTCTTGCTCATTCTCTTTCCTTCTCCCTCTCTCCGTGGTTGACAACTCGTGACAATCCCGTGAGTTATTTTCCTCCTCTTTCCCCTGGTATATCTTAGCTGCCATGGCAATATATTGTCAGTGTGTCTACAGAAACCCTGGGGTGGTCTCTTAGTAGGGGATTTTAATCTAAGAATTCCTTCTAGTGAATAGGAAAGCCTGAATGGAAATACACTAGACAATATGAGCGTATATGCAGTACCTTAGACCATCATCATCTGTCTACCAAAGTGTCAAACGTTTCCCCCCTTGAGAGAACAAAAGCAAGCAGCGTGCAGGCAATAGTCATAAAAGCTGCAATTGATTGCTTTTTAGACTTGGCTTCAGAAGGTTCTCTGCGATTGTCCGAAGCCCAGTATTTGTGTGAAATCAATGCTCACAGCTTTGGGGACAAACTTAAATAGTATCATATCTTACTCAGAGAAATGCTTTGATGCGTGCAAAGATTTGCCGAAGGGCAACTGTTTATGGAGAATGTGACAAAGGACAGATTGGCAAATGCCAAAGCTAAAAACAAAAACCAAATAGTAATAATAATAATAATAATAATAATAATAATAATAATAATAGAAATTGATCGGTACATGGCGATACTAATGAGCTAGAAAGAGTGCAATCACATTTGTAGGGATCTTGGGGGAGTCAGTCAGTCAGTGCCAGGGGGAAGGGTCTAGAAAGGGGGTGAAACCACCAGATAGCAGAACAGAATGCAGTAGCCAGTTTCAAATCAAAAGGCGGTGGTGAATCTATCAGAAGTGACACATTTCAGGTTTGAAATGGCTCTTCTTTTGTACAGGCGATGCAGCAAGGTTCTTTTCAGACCGGTACAGAAATACAAACCTCTTTAGGAAAATTATGAAGGGAGGTTTCCCCCTCAAGATACTGAAAAAGAATAAGTGGAGTGTAAAAGGATAAGAATATATTAAGGCTAATTCTAGTCCTCCTACAGATTAGGGATGGGGTGGCTAAATGAATAGGGGAGGGGTTCAATAAGTAACTTGGTGGTTTAAAAAAAACACCCTGCATCTTTTCTGTATATTACTATGTCCACTTCCCCTCACCTTGGGAGGAGCAAGTCTTTGTTCTTCCCCAGTCTACCTGAGAAGCTCAATGTGTGAGGAGGTTTGAGCGTGTTTTCCTGTGCTGGAGGAAGAGGGAAGCTTAGTAAATAAACTTTTAAAGGGAATATTTTGGAACTCACTTAGAGGGGCACATTTTTAAAGGTCTAACAGTCTATATTTCCATGCTTTACTTTGCTGCATATTTTATGACTCCACTAGGCGTTCTCTCACCAAAGAGTACTTGCCCCAAACTTGGATTTTGGCATCCAGGAATTCAAATATATACAGAGGCAGAGCTACCTGCTCCGGCACCCAGAGTGGCGCGGGGGCAGGGCTAGCTGGCCCACAGGGGTGGGGCTAACTGCTTCCACTGCGAGCATCCCTAGCCGCCTGCTGCCTACGCAACGGGGAGGGGCTGCTAACATCCCATTGCCCACATGGCGAGCTTCAGAGAAGGGCGCCACTAGCTTCCCGTCACCCGCGGCGAGCGGTCGGGGGCACAGCAAGTGTGGGGGGGTGCGGCGGTGCCACCCCCCCCCCGGGATGGCACCCGGAGTGGACCATACCGCCCGCACCCCCCTTCCTCCACTGGTGTATATATATGCACACACAAATCACAAACAGCTCTGGCATGTTCCTTGGTTATTCTTCAGTTCCACTTCTAGTTTGTCCCCTCAACCTGTCTCCTGGTTTGGTCCAAAACTTAGAAATAAATGGAAGCACTTATAATGGCACTACTTTGTTAAGCTGGCAACCTAGGATTTGCCTCCCACATTCTTAGGTCTTCCATTCCATTCAGTGCCAACTGTTCACTGAAGTAGTGCTCTGAAGCACTACTTCAGTTTGCTCCTCAGGATAAATTGCTAATTTTGTTTTCAATCTACTCGTTTGTGAATATAAAATGCCCTTCACACAAATCATGTCCTGTTGTTGCTGCTGGTGATATTCAAGGCCATTAAAGCAAGCATTTTCTCTGATTTATCTAACAGCGAGTTTTGTACAATAAAAGCAGTCTGATAAGCTGTTCAACCTTTCCCGCCTCCTAAGTTATCACCGCTTCACTGTGTGGGCAGAAAAGCAGAAGAATTTGTCAAAGTGATTTTAAAAAAAAAAAAAAAAAGAATTCCTCAGAACGAAACCTTCACATGCATCAATCCGGCAAATGACTGATGAAACTTGGACAACATACTTCATTAAGCATAGAACTGGTCTTCTTACTATCTTTATGAACCTTAACAGAATGAAAGTGTGAGGGTACAATCCCGGGCCTTTCGAGGCTTCATGGTCTCACACGGGTCATGTGACTCATGAGAGCAGGGCCACATCCCAGATACTTAGGTAAAAATGTTGGAGGGTATGACCCTGTTCTTGTTAGGAGTTCAGCCTAGACTTGAGTAGGACCCTGGCAGAGACACATGCCCGACTGGCATGTTCTCTCCCTGCTGGTTTGGGAGCTTTAAAAGCTTTCTTCAGCCCGAACATCACAGCGATTGATGCCAACTGACACCGGCACACTTAGAGATCCACAGAGTTTGCGCAACTTGCGTGACAGAACCCCAGCAACTCAGCATGTTGGCTAATCTACTTTATTTACATATAAACACACACTGAGCACTGCAGCATGGCTCCCTCTCTCTCTAGCATCAGACAGCAAAGAGAAAAAGGACAAAGGACAATAGTCCCACTTCACGGAACACAGTAACACAAACATCCTGTCTTTGTCACCTCCCACTCTGGGGAGTCAAAACACATACCGTCATGTGAAGGACAACAATCCTATGACTGCAGTCGTGGATCAGGAATTCTAACAGTTCTCACAGTGGCCCTGTGGGAAACCAGGAAGCAGGATCTGAGCACAAGAGCCTCTCCCCTCCTGTGCCTTCCAGCAACTGGTATTCAGGAGAACTGCTCCCTCCACCATCGCAGCACAGCATAGCCATGGGTATGGGTAATTATTTCCCTTTTCTCATCTCTATTTTATTTCCCCACTCTCAGAATACAATTTCAAACATTTTGTCAGTTTAACATTGCTTTTCAGGCTGAAACCTTTTTAAATTGTATATCATAGGGCAGAGCATTATTGGAGAACTACTTGATGAAGAACATCCTGTAGTGCAGAATTATTGTTTCATACACATTTCCTAGATCTGTGTCCTCAAATACTGCAACAGAGGGCAACTTTTAAAAAGAAAAATGGGGGGGGAGAGAGAGAGAACCCTATAGAATTTTACTGCTAGAAGGCATAATTAGAAAACTGCCATTCTTCTTGTCCTCTGTTTAAATTGTTCATCTGAGTCAGAGCTTTGGAACTGAAGATTGAAATGGCTGGAAGCTGGTCTGTCACTAGCAATTCAAAGTCATGCATTACTGTGAATTTATTCTCCTGTGGTTTCGCGCATCTAGTGGCAGACCAAAACTGTAGAGACGCAGTCAGGACAATGAACAATAGTCCACAAAAGATTGCCAAGCAGATTCAGATGAAATGCAAATCCAAGCCTTATCTCATCCCTAAACCAACATGATACCATATGTTTTTCTCCATGGTCCCTTTCAGACCTAAGACTGGTGAAGGCACTGCTTTTTCTCATTTAACTGAAGATGGAATTAAAATTGTGTTTTTGGGTCCAGGACTAAATATATTGTTTTATTATTCATTACATTCATATACCACCCATCCAACCTAGTTCTCTGGTTGGTTTACACACACACAATAAAATATAAAAATACAGCTTGTATTAAAACAACAATAGCACCCTAAAGAACAATAGAAGATAAAATAACTCACAACAACAATAAACAGCCAAGCAAGCACCACAAAACAAAACTCTACTAAAATCAGCATAAAGCAGAGCACCTAAAACACAATTTACACAATTTAAAACCAACATAAAACCCAGCAAAGGCATAGTTGGTACAAAAAAGCTTAAGTACTGAAAATATTGTAATTAAGAGGCCTAAAAGAATAAGATCTTTAGCTGGTGCTGAATGCCTGATTGGATGCCAGATGAGCTCTTCTGAGAGCCTTTCATATGCAGGGTGCCACCACTAAAAAGAACCTCTCCCTAATAGCAGTAGTGGAGCTTCATGCTCCGGCACTGGGGGGTGGAGAGCAGGTGGGGCTGGCGCGCGTCCCAGGGGAGTGCCATGCCGCCCACAGGGGTGTGGTGCCCAGCACAGGTGGGGGGGCAGCCATGATGGCACCCCACCGGGATCGCGCTGCCAGGAGCAGTGCGCTCCCCCCGCACTCCCCTTCCTCTGCCAGTGCCGAATAGCCACCCAGCCAACTTCATTAGATGTGGAAAGTTGGAGAATGACCTCTGAAGAAGATCTCAAAATCTAGGGAGGTAAGTTAGGGAGAAGAAGAATCTCCTGGTAGCCTAGACCCAAGACATTCAGGGCTTTAAAGGTTAAAACCAGCACTTTGAACTGGACCATGGAGCAGTGATATAATATGATCCTATTTACCAAATATGGTGTGATTTTATTCAGCAGTGTATTTAAATTTAAGTTAGAGCTGAGCTGAAATGCCCCTCACCCTAACTTTGCAGCTTTCACTGTTACATTCCTCTACTATATATGACAGGGCTAGAGTCTTCAGTCATTGATGAAATACAAAAATATGTGCATTCAAATTTTCCTTTCGGTATTAAGCATTTGAGTCTTGAATACAGAAATACAACATTCAAAACTGCCTGAATTCCCTATGGCTTTGGTGAAGTATAACAAAGAGGAAGAGAAGTATGGAAAATGGAACACAAGAAACCTTTATCTTCCTCATCTCTCAAATACGGGGAGGGTACTTAATCACACATGGATTGTGCCCTTGCTTAATGCAAGCTTGTGGACTAGTTTGGTGTTGTCTTCCAATGTTTTGTGAAACATAATTAGCTCTTGAAGTGTGCAAACTTTTTTTAGTTGAGCAACTCCTAATTGTTTTTCATATCAGTAATGTATCCCCTAAAGGAAATTCATGGTACATTTAAGTGATTAGTGCAACTAATGAGGAATAGCTAAGGACCCCGTTAAATGATATTTTAATGCTTATTATATGGAGTGTAAAAATCTTCTAGGGAACATATTCAGTAAGTGACTGCCCCAACAGTTACAAATGCGTTTTTCAGCTTTGAACACTGGGATTCTATAAAACATCCTCCTCCGCAGAGCATACTAGATAATAAACTTAAAATATGTTGAAGGTCAAACACAACAGAGGAACCACGAAGTTATTAATGAGCAATGGAGGAGGGAGAACTGTGATTGTCAGTGATGCAGAATGAAGCTTTGTCTTTGTAATGTTCGCTTTTGCAAAGTTCTGTAAAATGATGTCTGAGAAGACTAAAGTGTGGAACAAACAACTAACTTTACTTAGTGCTACTGTAGAACTCTTATTACAAATAATATAAAAATGCTGATCTAGATTTCAGTTTGGCACTCCCCCAAAATCCTTTTCTCCACACACCCCTTAAACATTTTGGTTTGCAATCATTACATTATGTTACATTACATCACCCAACTTGGGAGAAAGGCAGGATATAAATACATTAGAAAAGAAGAAGATCACCTTCTAAAAGCAAATACACTTCTCTGTATCCAATAGAGTTTTTTTGTTTTCATTTTTTGGGGTAACTGATAGCTAGGCAATCACAATTCATAGACGTATGATTTGTAATAATAGTTTTTCTTTTTCAATTATTTTGAATAATTTCTATAAAAGGGAGGAGTAATAAATGGTTTTTTTAAAAAAAAAATCACTTTCCTATAAGTCTTCTTCTTTTTCTAATTCATTTACCAAAGATGTTACCCAGGATCCAGGGCTATCCTGCATTTCGATGCAGTTTCCCACAAGTCACCTTCACTCCAACTTGAGTACTTTTTCTTTATTCGAGTTGCATTGAAACCCTGGTTTCAGAAAGTTTTCCTTTTTGTCCAGATTTCTGAGGACAGAGAAACCAACCAGCAATTCTGTCAGGCGAAGACTTTGCCATCCAGTCTCCACCCACTGGGATGGACACACAGTAGAGGATTTCAGTACACATCACCTCGTGCTGAAATTGTATATCCACTGGCAATTTCAACTTGAAACACAGCAAGACAAAACAGCCTAGCTGCATTTAAAGCTGGTAATGCATAAGGTAAAGGACCTCTTTGACATTCAGTCAAAGGCGACTATGGGGTTGTGGTGCTCATCTTGCTACAGGCTGAGGTAGCCGGCATTTGTCCACAGACAGCTTTCTGGGTCATGTGGCCAGCATGACTAAACCGCTTCTGGCGCAACAGAACACCATGACAGAAACCAGAGCACATAGAAATGCCATTTACCTTCCTGTCACAGGGGTACCTATTTATCTACCTGCACTGGTCTGCTTTCGAACTGCTAGGTTGACAAGAGCTGGGACAGAGCAACGGGAGCTCACCCCAGAGCAAGGATTCGAACCACCGACCTTCTGATTGGCAAGCCCAAGAGGCTCAGTGGTTTAGACCACAGCGCCACCTGTGTCCCAATCCACATACATACACAATCCACATCACAATGAGTACAGAGATGGCCAAACATTGCCAGTGAACATAACCCCTCTCCTTTCAGAAGGCATATTCACATTCCTGTTGCACATCCCACCCCAAAGCAATTCCTTTTGCAAGCATTTGCTTCTGCCACTTAGATGTCTACACAAGTGCCTGTAACCAAGAGGAACTTTTCAGTGTAAAATTGTATATATTTGTGGATGTGGCTGCTTCATTTGTTGCTTTATTGAAGGTGAATGAAAAAGATACAATAAAAGTCAGAGGTGGATACACTTTAGAACCACTTATTTACTTATTCTGTTCTTTACTTATTCTAAAACGGCCACATGAATACCAGTCAAGGTACAGTAAATGTCCACACTATAAAGTCAGAGGCAGATAATTTTAGAGCCATTTCTTTTACTTTGCATCCATTCAGTTATTTCAGTAAGCAATGTACTTCTTAAAATGTCTCGTGAACTCATGGTAAATGCCCCCACATTAATGCAACTAAGAGAATCCATTAAGCTTTGCTTTGCTAGAAGGTCACCAAAGTAAGAAGAGTTGGGAACAGGGACTATATTCTCTTCTACTTACCCAGTGAGAAATATGTTGCTGGCAATCCGACATCCATTATGTTTGATTTTAAGCCAATTACCTGCTTTAATGCATGAACATCTGATGCAATGACTTTATACATGCAAGTCCTCTTGCCACAAACATTCTATTTAGCTGCTGTTGTTTTTTCCTCATCCTGATGACAGCAAGGGATGGGGCCTTCCAGATGTTGAACTACAATTGCCATAATCCCTGACCATTGGCCGTGCTGCTGGGGCTGATGTGCAATGAACAGCATCTCGATGGTGTAAGGCAGTGGTTCCCAATTAGGGGTCCAGCAACCCTTGGGGGTCCACAGAACACACCCAGGGGGGTCCACGGCCCCACCCCTAATTTTTTGCCATTTTTGCATGGTAATATCACAAATTTTATGGTCTGTTTTAGTGCTGTATGGTTTTTCAATATATCAGCCAAAATCAGTTTTGAAATCACACCGCAATAACAATATTGACCTGGCAATACACAGCAATACATCGCTCCTTGCACAAGGGAGAGCAGGGGAGCTGGTTTCAATGCACCGCTCTGGGCCACTACCGGTTGGGTCAGGAGAGACTGAGGCGGCCCCTGGGTCTAGTAACCCACTGACGTCCCCTAAGCTGCAGAGGCTGAGGTCTGAGAGAAGGAAAGACCTGAGTACTCGCAGGAGGAGCACTCACCTTCGGGTGAAACAGGGAGGTGAGTCGCTGGGGGGTCAGGACCAGCCACTACCCTGACAAAAATAAAAGGCTGTTGGACCCTGCCCCAGGTTGCGGGAGCAACTTTGCTGTATGCTAGATCCTGTCTGAGATCTTGTACCTGTCCTTGCCTGGTTTCCTGCGTCATGTCCTGCCTTGGCCCTGTCCGTCTGACTCCCAGCGGAATCTTTGGATTCTGGACCAGTCCTGGACCGCGTTTCACAGGTTACTCCCGGGCCCAGCACAATCATGATATATCAGAATATCACGATGTTTAGCACCTGATATATCACATTGTTAAAAACCAGATACTGCTCCACCGTAGTCTGTTTTTTAGTATACCTAAAATTATTTGCTTAGTAGGGCTACCCCATATTTTGTTCAAAAATTTGCTTTGCAGAGGTCATTACCATGGAGTTATCAAGGTTTTCAAAAAAGTCCATGGCTTGGCTTTTGAAAAATAAGGGGCTCCTCACTAATTAGCTAATTGGGAACCACTGGTCTAAGGCTCCTCATCCCTGCCATACAGATCTCTGCATCTTGGTTTCTTAGTGAGGAATTGAATACAGTGGACCCTCCGGATATGAATTAAATTTGTTCCAGGGGTCCGTCCGCAACCCGAAAAGTCCGTAGGCACACGCATGGCGCGATTGAGTGCTTCTGTGCATGCGCACGGGGTGAAACCCAGAAGTATACACTTCCAGGTTTGCCATGTTCGTAACCCGAAAGTTACGTATCCAGAGTGGTACGTTATTAAACGGGCAATGAAGTTCTTGCTATAGCTTGTTAGTTCTCATTGAGATGGCTTGTATAAGAGCTGGCCTACTTCAAACTGCAAGTGGGAGCTCACAGGACTGAATGCTCCTCTATACAGAGAGAGGGAGATCTGTACATAAAAAACTAGAATGATCTCCCTGCATTGATAAACAAACAGTTTTGGTCTATACTTCTACCTCACATTTAGTTTAGGAATTAATCCCTTGTTTATGTTACAACAAAAATGTCTTAGAATGCCGCTCATCCTGGCCACTACTGATTATCAAAGTCCTTTGCTTTCCTTATAAAATAGTTTTAACTTCCAGACAGCCTGGCATTACCATTAAAATAATGAAGTTTTACCTCCTAACCAGCTTACAAATTGTTTTGTGCCTCTTGTGACATCTCTAGAGCATACTACCCAAACTCAGCAATTTCTAGGATCATGCTCTTTGACAAGCCAAACAAGGGGCATTTTTAATAAGTTTGACATTTTCATCAAATTGTATGAATGTTTTTAGTACATTTAGTGTGTGGTTTTTATAGCTATGATTTCTTGACCTTTAGTGGATCATTTGCATTACCACTGAAGTTCTTCATCCTAACATTTCTGCAGCAAATTAGGCATGTCACTTTTCTAAAATAACGAGCACCACACTGAATGTATTATTGCAGCATTGCAGTTGAGAGTTAGCTGTACTTTTAATCAGCCAAAGTTGAGCATTGCTAACTGGAATAAATGAAATTCCACATTAAAGACTACTGTATTTTTTTAATTCAAATTTACCTGTTGGTAAAACCAGTGTGGTAGTGAGGGAGGGGGTTTGCCACAGGGGCAGTTGCCCCGGGCACAAAATTGTTAGGGGCGCAAAATTCAACACGTGTTGCTGCCTCAATACAGCTGCACGCTTCCATTGCTGGGCTCCATTGAAAACAACTTCTCCATGCAAACCAGGAAGTGATCTTTCTAGACAACGGAACAACTCTTATTATCTCTGTGGCTGCAATCTCCTGGGTGATGCAAACACTGTTAGGAAGTTGAATGCACATGCCTACTCCGTCTGTTTCTCTCCTTCCCACTCACCCCTCTGCACAGCGCCTGGCTCTGGCAACCCACACTATGCCACTGGGTAAAACAGCATTTGCGTGTCGAGGTCCCCAGGTCCACCCCAATAACTCACACATCACACAGAATTTTTTGTTTATTAAAATACAAATTTGTGAGTGGTTGCTTAGGCATTGGTTGCGACTATCTGCCCCCACCATGGGGGACAGACTGACATTCTGCACGATGCGAAAGTCAGAATAGGGGTATACACTTGGGGGTTACGCGGAGCAGGGAACCTGCCCTCACCCCAAATGCAACCAGGAGCTCATTGCTATGGCCCGAGCCCCCTTAACAGAGTGGACAAGCAATAGTTAGCCCCCAATTCCTTTAACAGAATCCCTTGCAGCAGCAGCATTAGAGGGGCAGGCACAGCCAATCCATGCCCCTCAACCAACCAAACCATAAACCAATGCCTAACCGCAACCTTACAAGTTGTGACGATTTGCTACGCAGTAGGCAAAAACCAAATGGCCCCAGCCAATCAGCCAGATGGACAAAATTCCTACCAGGCCCCCGCTCCAAAGCAGACGACCCCATGACAGGCACAGCAAGGTCAAAGGAACAACCCTATTCTAGGGAGAGAGGGACGGGCAATCCAATGCATGGGCGAAAAGAGGAAGCCCTAGCCTCGTGCAAGGAGTTTTAGTATTTCTGGCTGTCAATCAATAAATGGCAACATTAACTTCTTCCCAACAAGAAAAGCCCCAATCGCATCAGTGGCCAACGATCAGTTAGCCCGCCCCCAACTTTGGAGTGTCCTGGCGGCCCCCACCACAACATGTGCTCTCCATGAAGGAGAACACGCTTTTCAGCTATTGTGTTGGACAACTTTAGAGTTGGAAAAATTACTTCCAAATGTTAGATCAGAAGAATCTTTATTTGCATCAGCCACTAGCCAAAGCAATAAAATAAAGTAAAATGTACTGAAGATAGAAGTAAAAACTTAACTATATAAAATACATTTTGGAGGTTTACCTCAACAATCAAATAATAAATCTTATTCTAACTGTTCCCGCAAAAAACCTTGAAGATTTTGCTGTCACCTGATCATCTTGAACTGCTAGAATAAAGGACACAGTAGCAATGGTTGAGCGACTCGGCATGGACAGTAGTAGAAGAGTAATAACATCACTCCTCAAATCTTTATAAAGAGTGCAAGCCAGAAGCCCATGAGCCACTGACTCAATACTACCATCTCTACATGGACATAACAGTTTTTCCAGTGGAATTTTTTGACACCGACCCTCAAGTATAGCCGAAGGCAGTATATGCAACCTTGCGAAAGTGAAAGTGCAATTTGGAATTGTTAAATTTTGCAAACAGGGTGCCAAAGTGTCAAAATGACTAGGTGGGAAATAATCATACCATTGACAAATTTCCTTATTGTGGCCAAATTATTCTGTCGCTCGATATCATATAGGCGCTGTCTAATTAAATTATTTGCTTTACTGAAGCCCAGATGTTACTGTAAACAGGCTGTTGTGCTATCCCAAATGTATCACTGGTAGAAGTGTTTAATCTTGTTTTTCCCCAGGAAAAGGTCAATCCGGATTAAATTGGGGGAGGCTGGCATTTTGATGACAATGATGCTGTGTGGATCCTACAAAAAAAATCTGCATGCATGAGCAGCAATGATCCCACCATAAACAGCCACCTATAAGCACCAAAAAATAAACAAACTCCTCCTTGGAGATATCATCAGGGTAATTCAAGAATTCGTTTACCCACAAGGTATCTCATAATGGCCTCTCTTGCTATGACATCACAGGCCCCATTCTCACAACTTTACCCCACAGCAACAGAAGGAGAAAGCCATTTTGTGGTATTTACTGCTGATACTGTTTTCTTACTTGTAAGTATGAAACAAACTTTGCTTTTAGATGATCTCTGAGTGTCACTTGTTGTTGCAAGGTGTAAAAAGGACTCAGTTGCACAATGGACCTTTAGTGACAGAGGCCACTGCTTAGTTTTCTATCAATGTAGTGTTTTGTGTTGATGTAGTGCAGTCCCTGAAATCTGTTCACATAAGAGTCGGGTGGGGGGGGCAACATAGATATAGTCTTCAATGACCAATCATCCTTTTATTATTAAGGATTTTATTTACCCTTTGTGACAGGTGATTTTGTTGTTGTTATGCTTTGTTTTTACTTTTCTATTTCATGAAACTTATAATACATTTTCTACTGTTGAATAACTATGAGCTTTTTTGGACCTCTTGTGGCCATTCCTTTTTATACACCTTACATTCTTCTGCTTTAATATCTGCCTGTAGACATGTATTTTCAAGCCAATGTGGTTCCTTTATGCCCTTTTGGGCGGCTATTTCAATGAGATCCTCTCATTTTTCTGCTTTTAATCTGGAAACCATCTGAAAACCACCTTTTGAGGGCAAAAAGCTGGAGTACAAATTTCTTTAAATAAATATGCACCAGAGTCTACTTTTGATATTAAAATAAGGTTACCAGACATCCCGTTTCCCAGGGACAGTCCCCAGATTTACAAATCAGTCCCTTGACAAAGTCCATCTATTTAGTAGGAAGCTGAAAAGTGTCCCTGGATTCATTGAAAACAATCTGGTAACCTTATATTAAAATAGAGCCATAACTAAAAGGCATAAGCATCTCCCATAGGAATTTTGTTACAGTGCCTGGTGGTTACAGTGTATTTTCCCCCCTTAGCTTCGCCTGCGTCAACACAAACTGCAGAACTAAACCAACAGACTGCAAGTTTGAGTGATTTTTGTTCTCTGCAGCAGACCTGAATTTTAGGATTCTGTTGCTGCTTCTGTTTTACTGCTGTTCAATGAACTGTGTTTTTAGAAGTTTTCTAGTTACCTGTAAGCTGCACTTAGACGCTTTGACACCAGGTGATGGGCAATAATAATAATCACTGAAGAATCATAGTAGCTTTTAATGCTTTCTCATCTTTTTTAAAAAAGAAGATATAACAGATACCAATATAACGTACCATAAGCAATGCTAGACTACAGCTATTTCCCCTAACGTCCAGTTTTCTATTATCAGCGAAGTTTGGAGTTATTTTTTAAAGGAGGAGCACTCAGACAAAAAAATTCCTTTATCTTTTGTCAAAAACAGTCCAATCCAGGAACAGTTTTACCCCCTTATCAGCTGCTTGCATAAACTGACTCTTAGAACAATTTTATGGATCAGGAAGCCTTAAAAGTCATCTTTATTAGGCTCTGATCAGTGGCTGAGAAAAGCAGCCTGCATTTTTAGCAGGCAAATTTGTGAGGTATGGTAAAACCAGGCATTTCCTGCAGAATACCTGCTCAGGTATAATATTCCTACTGGCAATGAACAGCTACCATCACAAAAGTCACATGAAAATGAGATCAGTCGCAACTGTCCTCTAAAACCTAAAGTTTTAGAGATTTTAGGATGTGCAAGTTTCCCATGCAAGTTGGTTCCGCTCCATATGCTACATGCAACCATTTGTTTTTAGGATATTGTGTCCTGAAGAGTCAAAGTATTTTCAGTACAGGTCAATTCTCACTCAATTATGGATTTTACACTCCCATTGGTACTAGAAGGTGCAGAGATTGCCTGGAGCGATACCATTCAGGATATGGGAGGGGAAGAAACTCTGTATTGTTTTGCTCTTCGAAAACTGTCTTGATCAGCAACTGTGCAGGTGCTTTATGACCCGACCTGTTTCTGCAGCCTGTTTGGGAGAAGGAAGAAAAAACCAGGAAGGAAAGTGTTAAACACATACAGAGGGCATGGAAAACTGTTTAAAAAAAAGTTAAGAATGCAGAGTCTTCAGAAAGTAAATTTTACACATGCAGCATCACACAACCAATGCCAGCTTCAGATTATGAAGCGCTCTGGGTAAGATGCCCTAGGGTGACCCTCCACACGAGCCACCAACTCTAGGGATGGGGAATAAATTTAGTGTGCGTTGACTTTTAATGAGAACTTACCTTACTTGCAGTTCCTAAAACCATATCGGACAAAAAAAAGACATCTATTCTTCTGATTTGCTCTTCTCTGGATTTTGCCCTGAGGCTCCTTGACCAAAAAATGTGGGCCAAATGTGTATATTGTGCAAAAGTGAGCATTAAAATGTATGCGTGTGTAAAAATAACACAGAAATGTATTGTCAAGGGGGGGGGATTGCTATGCCTTGACTGCAGAGGGGCCCCTGTAACATCAGTGTCCTGGGTACAGTAAGCCTTGAGAACTACATTTCCCAGGGCTCCTTGGGCCCAGGACATTTCTGTTACTGCATTCTTGTTACCCCAAAGGAGGGAGGGAGGGAGAGGATGGTGGGCAGTGAATTTATTGTCAGTGCTTGCAGTCTGCTAAGTTTGGATTTGGAAGAAGGGTAAAGTGATGAAGAGCTTAGTCATCTAATTCACTTGCTTTTTGCAGTATTTCTAATTTGTAAAATAAGATACTGTTGTGCTAATGACCTTACTGTTAAGTTGTAGGTGAACATATCAGACAACACAGCGATTCTTCAAACAGCTTTTGTTTATTCACAGGCCAGAACAGAACTGAACAGAAATGTTCAGCCAACCTGCTTATATAGAGCTCCACTAGAATGCAACAGTAACCATTTTCTGTAACTATCCAATCACTGAACGTCACTTTCGATCCCTTATTTGCATATGTGGACCTGAGTGAAAACTACAGTATCTCCCTGCTGGCCCAGGGTGAGAACTTCAGTACATAACACTTACAATGTAATTTCTCTGTAAGATTAGACTTTGTGACGGGAGACTGAGAGATGTACAATGTTATCTGCCTTTGAAAAGGCACTGGAAGTGAATCTGAAATGAACAAGCCGGGACTGAGATTTTATAACGGCTGCCTAAATGATTTAATGGATCAGCATTTTAAATTTGAAGATGTGCATATGTGTCTTATGTCACAAAGCATCTCAGACTTCTTCTTTTTTAAGAACCCCCTGGGTGTATAAGTGGGCAAACACCACTAGAATTAATATATGCTTCTTTTAGCAGTTATGATCTTACATATCCAGACAACAAGAACAGCTATTGACTTGTGCCAACAATATGACTATCTAGCCACAAGGTGGCATCAGATTATCACAACACGTTTTTAGCAACTTGGAAGGCATGCGGGTTTGTTACAAAAGACTAGTAATCAGTCATCAATATTGAAATAAAACAAAGCTGGCCTTGTTGAAATTAGGCCACATTTCTTTTTAACTGCTACAATAATAAAAAATAAAAAATTAAATTACACTGTCGGAACATTCTGCTATTGTATTTTTGAGGATTTTCAAGCTTGCTGATAATTAAAAGCAGTGTACAATAATGCTCTTATCTATTCCTGTGTCCAATTCTTATCCATGGCACAGATCCTCAAAAGCTATATTCTACATATCTGTCTCATGGGGCTCAGAAAATATGTTGTTCCTATCTGTATATCATTAAAATAAATTAGCAAGATTTATATCCTATGTTTGCATTACAAGCTGCTGGTGCAAGATAAATATATTTGAATCTTGGGAGGGAACTAGGCCTTTCCTCCTAGCAGGCTTGGGAGCCCCAGGGGGGGCTGTACCCACCCACCCCAATGTTTTTCAAACAAATAATTAAATCAGGAAAACCTTCATTTTTTCCTTCTTAAAAGCCCCTTTCTCTTTCTCAGAGGCCACACAAGCCCCCAGGCACAAAGGTAAACTGGGGACCGGGCTTTGTTTGCCCACCCTATTTAAGTCAATCAAAACCATGCATCCTTAATGTTGCTCTTTCAAGTCTGAAAACCTCAATTTCTCCCTAGGAAGCTTGCAGGGGAAAGGATAAAGGATTTGCTTTTTATTTCAGGTTTTTTTTACCACAAGGCACAGGACAAGGGCCACAGATTTGCTTTGAGGTTTCCTTAAAGATTCCTTTTAAAATATTTTCTTCTATGCTAGTCCTACTCAGAGTAAACCCATTGACAATGATGAACCTAAGTCAGTAACGTCTTTTAAGTTCAATGGGTTTACAAACTGAGCAGGACTAGCATAGAATACCACCCACCTAGGCCAAAAGATGTGTATATTGGCAATGATAGGGAGACTTCTGGAGATTTTTGTTGAAATGCAAGGGTTGCTTAGAAAGACAGGGAGATTTATTAAGCCATTTTCTGTTGTTAGTCTCCCCAACTTCAGCATAATCAGAAGTAGACTGCTTCTAAATCTGGAGTTTCACAGTTAATGTTAAGTAGTGGGTGAACACATCAGACGACACAGCGATTCTTCCAAAGCAGCTCTTTATTTGTAAGCTGAAACAGAACTGAACTGAAGGGCTCAGTCAGCCTGCTTATATAGAGCTCCAGTACCTTGTTACTGTAACAACTTTCTAAAACTATCCAATCAGTGAACATCACTTTCGATCCTTCATTTGCATAACTATCTACAGTATCCCCCTGCTGGCCCAGGGTGAGAACTTCAGTACATAACAGTTAAGCTTGTGATCTGTGATATTTACTATTGCCCTATGTTACATAGCTAGCAATATATTCTTATTAATTACAGGTGATTATTATGTAGAACTTACCTCTGATTAACTCATGGGTTCTACATTGCTGTTGTTGGCGCCTGTCTGTCTTGGGAGACAATACTGTGTGATTGTTGCTAGCTATTCCCATGTACTAAATAGGCATTCCAGCAGATTGGCACAATAATAGAAAATTAAATTAAAAATTATTTAAATGCACAGGATGCCTGTTAAACTCGCGTTGAAAACATTGCTGTAGTTACTATGGGAAATAAAACTGGCAACCACCAGGAATGCTTTTAAGGGACATTCTTTTGTTATTGTTGCTTTTATTCCTGCCACGCCCCATCCCCATGTTAGCCTGACAAGATTGGCATGGCAACTTGTGGAGAAACCAGTCCATTCCAATGTTCATTCACACAGTCATCAGCTATTATCCATTCTGCTGCAATTGCTTTATTTTGCACGAACCTTCCTTCCATTTCATGATCAGGTGATATATGTTTGTTTGTTTTTACATAGCTCATAGCACATGACACCCAGGTATATCTCAGCCATCAACAGATGGTTGGCTGGCATCCATCTGTCTCGGGAGACAATGGAGGAGTGCGCCTTTGTGGGGGAAGTCAAACTGTTGGAAGGTTGCAGCACCTGCTGTGGCTGTAGAGATTGATACAGGAGAGACATGTTTTGTTGCAGCTGGAGCAGATGCAGGCGTCTTGTTGTGCTGCTGCAGATGCACCATGGCAGTTCTTTTCTCTGCACTCCTCCCAGCGGTCATTCCTCCTCTGGTCACCGCTGCAGATGCATGATTGTCTGCAAGAGATTCCCCCCCCCCCCCGGTTGAAGCTGATGTTTTTAGAATGTTGAACTATTTTGATTGTTGTTAGCCGCCCTGAGCCCAGCTTCGGCTGGGGAGGGCGGGATATAAATAAAATTTTATTTTTATTATTATTATTATTATTATTATTATTATTATTATTATGCCAGCCTTCATGTCACATTGGAAACATCTTTGTAACGCAGAGTTGATGTCTTGTCAAAAGCAAGTGGGGTTCCTTATCTGGGATTCAGAAGCAGTACAAGACACAGGTGGTAAAGAAGCCTTAAGATTTAAACAGCAGGCAGATTACACAGGAAAATATACCATACCAAGCAAGCAACGCCTCCATTCACAACAACAACAATTTATTATTTATAACACACCCATCTGGCTGGGTTTCCACATAGAATATTAAAAACACAATAAAACATCAAACATTAAAAACTTCCCTAAACAGGGCTGCCTTCAGATGTCTTCTGAAAGTCAGATACAGTGGTACCTCAAGTTACAAACGCTTCAGGTTACAAACTCCCCTACCTGGAAGAGTTATCTCGAGTTGAGAACTTTGCCCCAGGATGAGAACGGAAATTGTGTGCCGGCGCCGCAGCAGCAGCAAGAGGCCCCATTAGCGAAAGCACGCCTCTATTTAAGAACAGTTTCAGGTTAAGAACGGATCTCCGGAACAAATTAAGCTCGTAACTAGACTACTGTCGTTGTTTATTTTCTTGACATCTGATGGGAGGGCGTTCCACAGGGTGGGCGCCACTACTAAGAAAGCCCTCTGCCTGGTTCCCCGTAACCTCACTTGTCGCAGTGAGGAAACCACCAGAAGGTCCTTGAAGCTGGACCTCAGTGTCTGGGCTGAACGATGAGAGTGAAGACGCTCATTCAGGTATACTGCTGAGAGCCGCAAAGAGATAGCAGTGGATAGAACCCCACTGTAGCCACTGGGTCTGTAGGTCTGCTGACGCTCAGCCCCCAGGTTCTCCAAAGTTTGTTTGCCTGTCTCATGATGACTTAGCTGAATTCTCCACACGTGGTGTGGGCCACATGATCTGGGCTACAGCTGCAAAGAATAACTCTAACGCCCATGGGATTCTCCCAATGTAGCTGCTATCTCTTGCAGATATTAAGGCTAGGATCCTCCCAATTTCTAGAGCTGCATGCTATCTCTTGCAGGCATTTCAGGTGGCAAGTGGACAAGGTAACTAATTTAGCAAAATAAGGCTAACGACTGCCTAGGAGAGCAGTGAAGTCCTCATATGGGTGGCATGAAGGACCATTCATAGCAGGTCACTAGAAAGGTAAAGGTACCCCTGCCCGTACGGGCCAGTCGTGTCCGACTCTAGGGTTGTGTGCCTATCTCACTTAAGAGGCCGGGGGCCAGCGCTGTCCAGAGACACTTCCGGGTCACGTGGCCAGCGTGACGAAGCTGCTCTGGCGAGCCGGCACCAGCGCAGCACATGGAAATGCCGTTTACCTTCCCGCTATAAAGCAGTACCTATTTATCTACTTGCACTTAGGGGTGCTTTAGAACTGCTAGGTGGGCAGGATCTGGGACCGAAAGACAGGAGCTCACCCCGCCACGGGGATTCGAACCGCCGATCATGCGATCAGCAAGCCCTAGGCGCTGAGGTTTTACCCACAGCGCCACCCGCGTCCCGTGCAGGTCACTATAACTTGATGTAAAATATATCTTCCTGTGTGTTTCCCATACAGCTGTATGCCAATGGGCCTAGCATGTTCCCTTTCAAAGTTAATACATTTACAGTGGGATGATGCTCTTAAGTCTTTTGCAGCAAAGACAATGGCATCTCAAATACAAAGTTAATGAAGCAGCTAATGACCCATCACAAAGTCATTTATGGCTGAAATTCTAAGCACCTAGGTAGGCACCTATCTCAGGAGACAGTTCAGCAACGTTCCTTTGCATGCCCATTGAATTCAATGGGTCTTACTAATGTGGAATTAGAATTTCATCGCATTTTGCCAGCTTGATTTCACAGTTCACTACAGTTCAAGCTTGTTATCCCATCTTCTCTCCATTCCTCCGGCATCAGGGAGGAACAGTTTATCACCCTGTTGATATCTTGCTCCTTGTGTCCTGAATTGTATGATTTACTTCTGCCGCTTAACCATATAAGTCCATGTTTTCATTGTACTGTAGTGTTTTAATTCATTAATGTGTACTTTATTCAGAACATAGCTGGGTGCTGAAACAAACCGCTCAAGCTAATGTCCATGTGAAAAGAATAATAAACTATGCATGCATGCCTTTAGTTTTTAAAATCCACAGCAGGAAGCCAATTAAGGCTGCAGTTAAAGCAGATTACACCCTACATACCTAGAAGTAAGCTGCATTGAATTCAGTAGGATTTGCTTTGGAGTGTAGTGGGAGTGCAGCTTTAGCATTTATAGTCTGCCCCAGCAACAACCAATCTACAAAACAAACAACCTGCATGTCAACCAACACTTCCGGAAAAAAGAATAAAGCACCTTTCAGGACAGCAGCAACTGTACTTCCATGAATATGTAAATAGCACACATTACAAAGCAATGGATGTATGTATAATGGGCATATGTTTTTTTAAAAAAACCATTTTGTTGTAGAGAACTAAGATAAATATAATTCATAGCAGGAGCAGAATGGGCAGAAGGAAATCTGCCTGATAGCCCGTTTTCTGACGTTCTCTGACATTCTTACCACAAACCCAGCATGGGATTTTTTCTTTTCTCAGCAAAGAAATGTTAATTAATATGTAAGTAGCGCTCAGAGCTCTAAATTAAAGTAGGATTCTGAAAGACATTATTGCAAGATACTCATGGTTTTAATTTGTATGCCTCAAGAAAACAAGGGCCATATGAAAGCATAAATTATCTTTCAGAAAACCCTCCACCTACAGATTAAAAAGGGGTATCTCAACAGAGGGAAACGCGTTTTATGTGATCTGTGTGCCTATATGTAGATCAAAAGGTTCTGTTTGTCATGCTACAGTCAACGATAAAGTCAACAGTCCAGGTCCAAGATACGCTGTCAAACTGAGCACCTGCCAGCACAAGACATCTGTCGCTGCATTAAAAAATCATTTTCTCCTACAGCGGAGATTTAAGCCAATCATCCTATGAATATTTTTCTGTGCCCGGCCAGATTTGTGCAACGCTAATGGCAGCTGGCTGCACACAGAGATGAAAAACAGCTTCATCTGGCACGGTTTGTCAGGATGTTTTATAACAGGTGAACAGATGGTGGGAAGTTGAGAGGTAAAGATAACAATATTCTCGGAGTTCTGGCTACCAGTTTCATTCTCATATACATATTTTATGCTGGCGGGAGCGTGCAACGTGAGAGAGCTAACAACAAAGTACTTATGACGTATGTCGCTACCCTTTGTGTCTAAGGTTGCTGTTGATAAAAAAAGACCCCTCACACATCTTCACACTGGCCATAGGAGGGCTTCTAGTTTAGAAAGGTATCCAATTCAAGGGCTTGATTCTAGAAGGTGTGCCTGTCATTTCCTTTGCCCTATGCTACTGGCAAATGTGATGAGCCACATGGTGGCTTTTTACATTGAACTGTCCTAGTCAGGTAACATGGAGCAATCCCCTTTCTAAATCTAAAGCATCGCCTTGGGCTCAAGTCATAACAGACAGAAAAACCAACACACACTTTTGTGACAGAGAGAAGAAAAGCATTTTTCCTGTTTCCAGTCTAGCGTGTCAAATGGTCCAAAAAAAATCATCATCATCATCATGTTGCACCTCTTGCTTTATTTGCCTGCATGATACTAATTTAATTGCCATTATTGTAGATTTTGGGTTTCACCTTATTTTATGTGTAGGCTTTGTTGTTGTTGTTGGCATGCATCTGTCTTGAGATGCAATGGAGTCTGCCCCCAGAGGTGAAGTCAAACCACAGCGTTTGCAGCTCCAGAATGACCTCCCTGGAGCGTAAGTCTGGGCTGTGTGTATGGAGGTCCTGGGTTTTTATTACTCGAGACATTTATGTTTCTTATTACTTTTTAGCTTTTGTAAAAGTTACAGATATAAAGGTGTGAAAGCACAGATAAATGCTTCAGATATCTGATAAGGGAATGGAGGAGAAATTGCATTATGATTCTTTGTAAGTGTTAAAGGAGGGACCCCCGTTTTGTAAGCAACTGCAACCCAAGTTGTCTTAGCAGCCAACAAACAGAGTGCTTCGCCAATACACTTTCAAATTCAAAGCTCTGGCAACATCAGCTGAAAAGGCCTTGTCCTGGCTCCCAATCAACCAAGCCTCTTGTAGCAATGGGATGTAAAACAAGGCATCTGAGATGCTTCCACTGTGTTTGGGCACTGGCAGGAATGCGAGAGAAGGTAGGGCTTCAAACAGCCTAGTCCCAAACCACTGGGTGAAATCCAATGGTGCCCATCCAGTAACAGAATAGACACAATCGGAAGAATGAATTTCCCCTCCTGTATACCTTCAAAATGTGCTTCAGAGGGTTACGGCACCCTCTGGAGAGGATTCGAAGGGCATAAAAAATGCAGGGGGAGGAGGGAAGGGAAGGAAGGAGACGCCTGCTGATGTGAAGGTGGATGTTTCTCACAGAAATGCTAATACAGTGGTAGCTCGGGTTAAGAACTTAATTCATTCTAGAGGTCCATTCTTAACCTGAAACTGTTCTTAACCTGAGGTACTACTTTAGCTAATGGGGCCTCCCGCTGCTGCTGCATTGCCACCGCACGATTTCTGTTCTCATCCAGAAGCAAAGTTCTTAACCCGAGGTACTATTTCTGGGTTAGCGGAGTCTGTAACCTGAAGCGTCTGTAACCCGAGGTACCACTGTATATTTGAGTAAATTTGAATTTACCACATGATATAGGTAACCATTTCAAGGAATGCTAAGCTAAGACCTGATCTGTTTACACATAACAAAGACACAAAAAACAATCTTCTGGGCCTTGGTTGCTGTTTTTCTCTACTGCTTAATGGTGATCTGCTAAAAGGTGCATTCTAATGACATTCTTATTTTGCACAAATGGCTGGTTGTTCTTGCTTCCACGGGACTGCGATGCTTCCAGACGCTGCCAAAATAAATCAAAATCATTCATTCATGAATCTGTAATAAGGGTCTTAAGTTCAGCTCAGAAAGCTGCCGGAGAGGAAAGGAGGTCCTCACCAAAGGACAAACCCCTGTTAATATCCTGCTCCACAGCTCTGACACACTCGCCTCACATGTCTCTCTCCCTGGCTCCATTCCACTAATAATGAGCTGGTCAAGGTCTAGTGACACAGGGAAGATTCATGCTGTTGAAGAGGCAATATCGTTTCCTTAATGGGGCTTGCTAGACTACATCATAGATACAAATGAAATAAAAGCCCTGGACTTGGCAAGGGGCGTGTGGGAAAATGGGAGGAACTGCTTAGTACGCTTCAGTCCTTTAAAATCTCCTAATGGCAAGGAAGTCTATATGCATTACGTCTCATCAAGGTTAATTTTTTTACTCTCAGCAAAGATGCAGATCACTTTTAGTATGTTGCTTGCCTATACAAAAGAGAATAGGAATTTGTCATACTATGACAGGGGGTTGTATAATTAAATCATGGGTAGGCAAACTAAGGCCTGGGGGCCGGATCCGGCCCAATCGCCTTCTCAATCTGGCCCGTGGACGGTCCAGGAATCAGGGTGTTTTTACATGAGCAGAATGTGTGCTTTTAATTAAAATGCATCTCTGGGTTATTTTGTGGGGCATAGGTATTCGTTCATTCACACACACACACACCCCATATAGTCCGGCCCCCCACAAGGTCTGAGGGACAGTGGACCGGCCCCCTGCTGAAAAAGTTTGCTGACTCCTGCATTAGATGATAATCAGGGTCCATTCCAAATGTAAAATTATATGGTTCTATGATTCTATTATTCTTGTGTGGTGTTATAATAACTCAGGCCCGACACGACTTGGATCTGTTTGGCTTGGTAGTTTCCGTCTTCATAAAAAGGACACGGGTCACATGTCAGAAGCAAACACAAAGTCATATCACATGACTTTACCAAATCCAGACCAGCAATCTGCTTGCAGAAGTGACCAACTAAAGCTGTGATCATATGGTACCTGGGAGGATGGTTTAGATCTGCCTCTCAAAGGCAGAGAGAAGGGAAATTGGGAGGAGAAATTGTGGGTGGCTTTTAAAATGTACTTTCACTTGTCTGTCCCTAATCCACCAATCAGTTTCACTGGGTGACTACATCGTAACCATCCTCTGGTTTCCACACTTTGTGAATTGGCGTGGATCATTTCGTAATTAAAATGGCATCATCCACACACAAGAGGCAGGTATCACTGTGTCAGAGAAACCCCAAGATGGCAGTACAAAACATGCTACATGGGGGCAAAAAACATAAGGGAAAGAACCCCCCCCCCCAAAAAAAACCCATCCTAATAGGAACTGAGCATTCTCAATGGCCACAAAATGCTGACCAACTATTGATGAGGGAAAAGAAAAACTAGGAAAGGGAAAAGGAATTCAGCATTTCGGAAAAGGACATGGCTGAAATTCTGACAAAGGATACGGCAATGTTTTGTTGCAGGATCTACTTGTTCCCGATGAAAAACAAAAGTACAAAACACATTTTTTTAAAGCAACCAAACACCCCAGCAACGACATAATGCTATTAGAAATGTCAGAGCTGGCAGCAGAATAATAGTCAAGCTGCCAGGTGTTCTGTTATTAATTGCTACTCTTACATATTAGACAACAGCCACATTTTTGTGCCAGCCTAATGCATGTAATTTCATTTTTAAACTACTGTATTAACATAAGGCAACCCTTTCAGAACAAGCCATTTTGACCTTAATGTTTGTGTTCCCTTTCAGTGCCATTTCTGCTTGCATCGCAGCAGGTTCAGTTTTGCACAGCAGAAATTCCACGTCTCTTTTTCTACCCTCAAAAGTGAAGCACACGTTTAGTGCTGCACCTGTTACATTATGACAAAAGACGATGAGAACTAGCTCTTAGTTTGCATTTTAATCTTTAGTGCGTCATCTGTAGACTGCTGGTCAATCTATCCACAAGGCAGAAGTCAAAATTTGAGAAAGGAGATCATTTGACTGCATGCGGATGGCTTTTAGTTGTTGCAGTTTGTTAATGTAACGAGGCACATCTTTGCATCTGCATTACTTACCTGAAATCAGTATTATATGCCCCTTAGTTCTGTTCTCCCGGTTCCTAAGGAAGCTTTCATAGAACTCTCTCTTTAACCAGGAGTGGCTTCCTTCAAAACCACACAGAAAGATTCCAATCAGCACTCCGTTTTCTGAAAGCTACTAGGCAACACGATCAGGTCTGATCAGTTCATGACATTTTAACAGCACCAATTACAAAACAGAGCAGTTATTTAAGTTGTTGAAATGGGACTGAAGGGAGCACAAAGATGATTCTTGATAAAGCCGTCCTTGTTATAATTTTAGATCAGCATGTCTCCATTGTCGTTGCTCAAACACTTTTTGTGCATATAAGGGTGGTGGTGTGTCCACACGGGACAATACTGAAATGCAGGAACAGAAAATGTAGACAGACCGATTTTCTGTCTACCTTGGAGGTGTAGAATAGATTGAATTTTAGATTATTTCCACCTAAATGGGACATTCAATGGAATATTTCCATGTGTGCATGAGTAGCAGGAGTGGCGGAATTGCAGGTTCAGGGTCTTTGATTTTCTTAACAATTGATGAATTTGGGCAATTGCATCTGTGCATCAATACCCACCCACAATAAAGTTGATGTAGTGTGCTGAAGGGGTATGGGGTTGTGAGCCAGGGTTGTGAAGTAGCCAAGGCTCTGAGACAAAATTAGGTAAAGTGTCTGGCAGGAGGAAGCACAAATTTACCTTGGCAGTAAGACTTCTTGACAGGGGAAGAGGTGGGTGAGCAACAACCAGAAACAGCAATAATCTGAGACTTTGACACAGGTCAAAAGAAGTACGAGATTCTTCAAAGGAAATCTGGAAGTGGAGCACAAACAGAGGCAGGTTACAGATTATGCTAGGCACTCTGCCTTCTTTTCTCATAAACAGCATGTTAAAATTACTAGTCATACCCAAAGATTATGCCGTCCCCTGCAAAATGCAAACGAAAAGCTATTAGAGCTAGAATTTGAATGGCAAACAAAGGGCAAGGTGCCTCGTTACTTGTAGAATAAACAATATTCAAATGCAAGTGTGAATGTACAGTGTATCTGCAGAACCAAGAACATGGAGTAGTGGTATTCATAATTTGAATTGGCTGGCCCTTCGTGGTTTGCAAGAATAGGTGCTTAAAACTTTGGGCATTTCTTATTTGATCTGTTTTCTCCCCTCCCCCTTTTAATTGAGCACAATCAGTTCTGACCACTATTGACTTGGTATGTGTTCTAATCAATGTTCATTAAATCTGCTTGTTAACAGGAAGGTGCGCTGTGCACTTCAATCACTGTCCTCCAACTATCTCTGAGTCCTAAAGTAGCAGCGAATGGGTCAATAATCCCTGGCCCTGGGTGGGGTGTCAAGAAATGCATATTCAGCTGATCACTGTGCTTTGCAGGAGGGCGTCCTACAGATACCATCTTATCAGGATGTCTGTTCCGAACTGTGCCAGAATCAGGCCTTTGATCTATCCGACAGGCACCATCTCTATTGTCTTTTTAGCACCTGCTAAAGACTATTCTCTTTCAACAAGCCTTCTAAGTGGAAATTTTTATCCCAATTGCTCTCTTTATTAGATTTGAAATTGTTTTTATATATGCAATTGTTTTTATATGCAACTTTTTCCATAAATGCAGTTGGTAGGTATATATATACATATATACATATATATGTGTGTGTGTGTGTGTGCGCGCGCGCGTGTGTGTGTGTATATATATATATATTTACACGGGAAGACACCCGAGGACACCAAAACCTGCATTCCTGTACCCGTGAAAATCTACGAAAGCATATATATATATATATATATATATATATATATATATAGTATTGTAAAGTCACTTTGAGATCAAGATGCATCCTGGGAAGCAGTTCATATATGAAACTAATAATAGTAGGTCAGAAACAACTATCAGAACAATTATATACACATCTACTCAGAAGTAAGCTCAGTTATGCTTATTCCTAGATAAGGATATACGGGACTGCAGTCTCAATGGCTGGGTTCTTCACTCTGATTATTTTCCTCTAAAACCTCGCAGTGCACTCAAAACACTCCCTACTAACAGTCTACATAGATAGGTGACAGAAAGGGTATTTCTTCGTAATTACCGTAAATGTCTTAAGTCTAATTTCTATTTACCAGTGAACAATTAAAATGTAACTGTGGAAGCTTTATTGAAAATACTTCTAACACACTACTGCATGTTGATTAAGGACTGGGGGGGGGGGGGACTGCATGCATTCATAAATGAGATTAAATAAGATCCTAAAAAGCACTAGAGATTTTGATTCTTATCTTCCTAAAATTATCTTGTAAATGACTATAAATATCGGGAGATGAGTAATGTGATTAGGAAAACTGTACAAAATGAGGATGTTAAGCTTTATGGAGTATAAATTAACTAATATGTGTCTAATGTTCAAGACACCCTTGAGGATCAGATAAATAATTTCAAAAGAAATCTTGATTTTAATGTTGAAATTACTACACTGGAGCTAATTCCTTCAACCCTGATGGGAATCAAACTGAGAATGACTTCTCCTCCCTTCTCAAATCGCTCTGGTAGTAGAAATATGATTCTCCATCCAATCCAGTTCCCAGAGCTGGCCCAAGACAGGTTGGCACCTGAGGCAAACCACAAAATCTACATCAGGAACAAGGGGAGACTAAAGATCTACATTGGGAACAACAGGGGAATAAAGATCTACATTGAGAACAAGGAAGCCAGCAATCCCTCCTACTCCTCAATAGACTGTTGAAGAGATGGCATTAGGGGTGCTGCTGGAGAGGCAGATCCTGCACCACTGTGGCAGTGGCAGTGGCAGTGACAGCAGGCAATGCATTCCTTGGAGGCTGGATCTGCTATCCCTGTGGATTCTGCCTCCGGAGGCAGTTGCCTCACCTTGCCCTATGTGTGGGCTGGCCCTGCCAGTACTCTTTTCCAAATGCTTGCATTTTTTACAGTTTAGATCAGTAGTGACCAAATGTTCCCTGCCATGGACCACTTGAAAATTGCTGAGGGATTTGTTTGAACAACTTAATTATTTTTCTGCCTGTTGTAGCAATTGTAATGCGCTGTGCTAAATTCGATGTGATGAGCCTGAATAAAGCCTGTGGACCACTGGTGGTCTGCAGAACAGTTTGGGAACCCCTGACTGGATTTATATCCTACCACATCTCCAGAGCTCATGGCGGCTGACAATATATATTTTAACACACAACACAAAGATAAATGGTTCTGCAGCACAATGCATTTCCCATGGCACCCCTCCTCTGTCCATACCATGTGCAGAAGCCAAGTGGACTAGCACTTGAATTTTACTTCAGCAGTGTTGATGGGATGGTGTTCAATCTTCCACTGCATCTGAGGGCAACAGGGCTGTGTATGATAGCCAGGACAGACAGTGAAACATATGCAGCTGGGAGATAGCCAAAGGGCTGCCCTTGCTGCTCTGCACCACCAGTGTCTGCTGCCCAAAGTGGTCGCTTCCCTTTACCTAATATTAGAGACAACCCTGATTTTAACATTTCCTTTGGGCAATTTGAATCCCCTTTTTGGCAGCTATTTTAGAGTTGCAGTTCCTTCCATCTCAGGCTTCTTCTTTTTCTCTCATTTCCTAAACATGGAATACCCTGTGGCATGTAGTTCCAGCAACACAGATGAAATGCTGGTTATGCACAGCGGCAGTGGAAGGTGATCACGCTTAGAGGAGAATCACAATCAACTTAAATTCCATTGATTTCAATGGGTCAACTCTAAACATGACTAAGTCTGGATTCAACTCACAGTGGGTCCCGATATATAAACTCTTAAGCACAATCCTGTTCCATTCACAATCTTCCTGACAAAGGATTGGATGCAATTTGGCTTAAAATCAGCACATTTTGGCTTGCCTGTGGGTAGGCTGGGTATCATATTGCTTATATGTTCCATTAATCCATTAATCTTAAAATGCCATAAATAGATAATCATGGCATCACATCTGCCTCAACTAAGCTCATTTCCAGAAAACTATATTGCTCTCAAAATTAAAGGCTGTCACAGATCCTAAAACATAATGTGTTGCCATTCCTACACGTCCTTTATGGAATTTCTTCTGCTAAATTTGAGTATTTATCAATTACATTTATATCCAGCCCTTCCCTGATCTTAAAGCATTACTTGATTCTACCTCCTGCAATTTATCCTCCTGTGAAGCTGAGGATGGCCCCTGGTCACCCGGGAGCTTCAAGACAAAGAATTTGAGCCTGGGTCTCTCCAGTCTTAAACCAACAGTCTAACGCAGACTGTCCTCTGACACAATTGCATGAAGAGTCATTTCCCGTCATTCTGGGGTTCCTGGACCTTAAATAAGGTAGTGCACTTCCTTGCGTTTACTAGCGAGGCTTGAGAGTTGTGCAAAGTGACTGGTAGTGAACAAAAGGCTACACTCATAACTGCATTACTGTATTGTTACAAGCAACTTTTGAATCCTGGGCAGAAGAACCTATAGAACTTGAGAAAATTCTGACACTTCACATATAACAGAGAAAACCTGAAAGTGAAGCACTAATTGGCTAGCTGGAATATCCTGGGACAGTTAGTGCTAACACCAGCAGCAAATCCTTCTGAGTGGAGTGGGACTTTTCTCCAAGTGAATGAGTTCAGGACTTGCAGAAATGAAAATGCTTCCGTGTCCGCTTTTAGGCTTGCATATTACTCTGTTGCGGGACTAAGCCTGCCCGTTGATGCAGACGATGCTGTGGTCTGACTCAGTGCAAAGCAGCTTCCTATGTTCCTACATTCTACTCACACGTTACTATCTTTCTAAGAAGCTTAATAGCCAACTAAGCGGCTAGAAGCAATGCAAAAGTGTGTGTGTAAGACTAGAGGGAGAGTTACAGAGAAGACATAGCTTAACGATGACAAGCTGGAACCAATTACCGGTGGGGGGGGGTGAACGACCCTGCGCATGTGCAATCGGTGCAATTCTGTCGAGGCTTCATATACCGCCTTGTGTGCCTGGGTGGGTGGGCAAGATGAGGGCGTCCCCGTCTGATTGGCTGATCTGCTTTCCCCTTGTGCTTTTGATTGGCGAGATGCGAGCAGAGGCGGGGGAAACACAAATATTGCCGACTACCCGGCTTTCTGATTGGTCCGCCTCGCTCTTGTCACAACCCGCCGTGTCCGGTTGGCTGTTGCCTGCGCACCGGTTACTACCCGCTCCCCAACCTTCTGTCGTGCGGTTCGGCCTCAGGGATTGGCTGCCCGGGAAATCCTTCCTCCTCCTTTCACCAACCTCGCCCCGCCGCGCTCCCACGCACACCCCGCCCCTTGGGTACACCCTGGTGTCCGCTGCGAGGGGGCGAATGAAGTTTGGTGGCTGAAGGGAAGAAGTGGGGCCGCCCGCCCGCCCCCTGCGACGAGCTCCTGGCCCCGCCTCCTGGCCCCGCCACAGTTGGCACGGCCTGCTCGCCGTGAGGAGCCCCTCCCTTCCCTCGCTCTGGTGAGGAGCGTGGCGGCGGTTGCTCCCTGCGTAGTTTGAGAGAGCGCTGAGCAGACACTCTCCACACGCGCACACTCGCGCAGAGACACCGGGGCGCGCGCTTCGAACGCTCCTGACTAACGGTAAGTGATGCGGCGAGCCTGGCCTCCTTATAACGGTCAGAGGCGTCTCCTCACGGAGCCCCCCCCTTTTTTTAATACGCCAACGGGTGGAAGGCGGGGGGAGGCTGTAAAGACCGGCTGTAAAGACTCTCCCGCTGTCTCTTGTTCGCCGCCGCCGTCGTGTGCATATATAAAAATGTGCGCCCAGGTACAGGAATACACAGCGCGTGCATTTGTATACAAGCCGCGCGCGCTCTACGTGCTGACAAAAAAAGAGAGAGTATTTTTCCTCGAGGTCTTGGCGGGGTAGATGCGTCGGTCGAGCTGTTCGTGACCCGTCAGTGTTAGGCCCTATTCTGAAGGAGATGGTAGGAGCCGGAAGGGAACGCGAGGGTCATCTAGTCCGACCCCTTGCAATGCACGACTCGTTTGCCCAACGCGGGGCGCGAACCCACGACCTTGCTGAGATCAAGAGTCTCCTGCCTGGCCCCTTGGCGCTGCCCTCGGTCGTTCTCGTGGCCCCTGATGCCACGCTGGCTTGGCAGGCTGCTTGCCTTCGACAAACACAAACACAACAACACCCCCTAAAAAAAAAAAAAGACGATTCACTTCTTGTAGCATTTTATTGTGGATTTTGCTTCTGGTGGCCGTGGTTGTAGTTGGACCCGTGCGCGATTCCTCATAAATGGGATGCTGGAAGGAAGTGGATGTATGAGTGGGGTAACCAGCTCCTAACATGCGCTTCAGCTATTTCTTTTTTTTTTTGAGGAGGGGGATGTAATCCACACGCAGCCTGGATGAACAAAGGTGGCTCCCCTCTCCCCTCCATCCCTTCCCTGCACATGCTTACATGCGAATTTGAAGCGCTTAAAGCCTAAAAGCAGAATGGTGTTTGTCCTTAGTGTGGTCTTGCATATGTATGCTGAGAGACCCTGGGAGAAGGAGGGACAGAGATCATTTTTTGAGCATGAGTGCTTTAGCCTTCTGGACAAATATTGGGGATTGCAGGTGAGCTGCTTTCCACCAAGGAGATTAGCCACTAGAAATGTATTATAAATAAGGTAAGCTTTTGCCCTATGGTATTATTGCAGTTTTGATTCTCCATACAAATAACCCATTTAAGGATACTTCATAGATCAGATTAGATTATGCCTAATGTTCTGGGATTTGTAAAATAGAACAAATCTATATTGCTCTGAAGTTCTCTGGGAGGACTTCCTTTTGTTTATTCTTTGCTCCTCTTCCTGTATCTCATGTGATAAAGTGAGAGATACATCACTATATTCAGATTGAGAAATGTGTGGTTTGTGTGGTACTAAATTTCCATATTTAACTGTCCAGACTGCTCTGGCTCAAGAATACAAATTGCTTTTTAACTTATATTTTTAAAGAGACAAATGCCTTTAAAGTTCAAAGTAACTCTCTTGTAACTTTCACTGAGGTCTTCTACATAGTGAGGAGAGCTTACAGAAAAACAACTTCTGCAAGCAAGGCTTAGTCAAAATCTTTGGCTCACAGCTACACACCTCATGAACTTGGTATTTTCATGTTCTAACTCCATTTTGAAGATAATACCCTAAGTAGGAATGGACCTGTCATGGCTGTAGCTATTTGTAAGAGGGGCAAGTTTTATATTTGTGTGTGGCCAAAAAGGTCTAGGTAGTTCCTTCAAAAAGATTTCAACTCCGAAATTCACTCGATCTTAAGAAAGAACTGCATGCATATTTGGTGTGTGTGGATATTCTTTAGTACAAATTTACTTGACCACAATATGTATAGTTGGTGATAAGAGCTGTTCATCCCAGATGCACTTTGTTGAACTCAAAATATAGTGTGATGCTACATAATTTTCTTCAGTATTTTCCACCTTCTGAAACCAAAGACCTATCTTCAAGTATGGCTTGCAATATGTGAATCACATCTCATGTTTGAAGCATCAACGTTCCTGCTTTTTTAATACCATTTAGTGTGGATGCCATCACTTCCTCTTTGACCTGCCTCCTCACCACATATCGTTCAGGCACAGTTATCAAGGCATTTTAAAGTTTATAAGTTGGTTCTTTAGTATATTTTGCTTGTTTTTAGCTGCTTCTCCCAGGTTGTTTGTTGCTTTATATGTTCTTTTCTTCGCTTTTTTTTTTTTTAAAATGGAAGCCTGGCCATAATGAACCACAAAACAATACTCATTTATCTGTTACCTAAATTTGCTCACATAAGTAAACCTTCCACAATCTGTATGGTGGATTATGTGTAATGCTTGCATAAATGTTTGCAAGATGATGTCTTTCAAGTTGAGTGTAAAATTTGTTTACAATTACTGTATAGCTTGCTTGCAGAAAGAAGTAGACATAGATATAGGAAGAAGGCTAAGGCCAGTCTGACCAACAGCATTATATTTTCAGCATTGTTATTTTATGCCATATCTTTTGTGTACAGTAGAAGAGTCAGTGTAGAAGAATGGGCTGGTTTTTAATAAAGTATATTGTGCACCTGCAACAGCATAACTAGATCAGTAGTCTTTGGTCCCCAGAAGTTATAGGACTAAAACTTCCATCATCCCTGACCATTGCCTAAGCCCTAAAATGGCTGGGGATGGTGGGAGTTGAAATCCAACAATGTTTGGGAACCCAGAGTTGAAGAATACTGACCCAGATAACAAGGATCTTGCTACTAGAGATCTGTTTAATATGAAATTTATAGCTTTTCAGAGTTGAGAATTTCTATTGCTGTGCAATGAGTTCTAGAAATGTTTATAAAAACAGCAGCAATTTTAACCTAGGGCATTATGCTACATTTGTCTTCAATGGGAAGATGTTAGTAAATTATGATTAATTGCTGTAAATATGTTTTGCATTTAAACTTCACTTGTATACAGTTGTATACAATTTAGATAACTTGATAAAACTCACTACTGTGTTTATCTTATCCAGATTTTTCAAAATAATTATTTAAAAATATGAGCCACTGTCTATCTTTTGAGATTCCTTGATGTCCTTTCCCACAGCCTGCTTTTAGAGCTTAATTGGAAAGAAAAATGCTGGTGATCTTAATGTTCAAACGCTTTCTCAAATGTATAGCACACACTATGCAACGGGACTGAAGGATTGACATGAAACTGTGTTTTATTTAACTCAACAGATGCAGTTTATGTTGCTTTTTAGTCGTCAAGGGAAGCTGAGACTTCAGAAATGGTATGTCCCATTATCTGACAAAGAAAAGAAGAAAATCACAAGAGAACTTGTTCAAACAGTCTTGGCCCGTAAACCGAAAATGTGCAGTTTTCTGGAGTGGAGGGACCTGAAGATTGTCTACAAAAGGTGGTTTTCCATCCTTACACTTACAAGTTCTATCCAACAAAAGATATATTGAATAGCAGAAATAAGGATTTCGTCTCTTATGTGTGAAAAACATATTCAACTTTCCTCAAATATAATTCAATAGCATTGTAGGAATTATTCATGTCTGCAGTACTTTTTCTGTGTTGTAAAAATGAGATAATTTTACACTTAATAAAATAGTTATGCACTCAGATTTTTCATTAAATAAGGCATACATATTTGAAAATTATGTTTTAAAGGCTATTTAATGTACTTGAATGTAAAAAATGTTACATCATTTTATTTTATATAAGCTAGGACTTGATTTTGCTCAAATATAGAAAGGTTGCACAATTACACTATCTTATTCTTCTCGCCTGTTCAACTGTAAATTTAAGAGCTATGAAATGTTGTACTGTCTGCTTAATGCCGTGAAGGAAAATTGTTCTTGATACCACAGTGAAATTATTTCAATCTTTGTTTCAATAGGTAAACAGATCAAGTACTACCTTTGCTTCAGTGCATTCATAAATCTCTCACAGTTGGAAGTGTCATGCCCTGCAAAACTACTTACAACTTTATTTATTCATTTTATTTGCCGATTTTCTACAGCTGAGAAAATGCAATCAAAAATTAAAAATATTGTTAAACTGATAATACAAATGAGGACTTACTGATCGCATCTCACTGAAACAAGCCACAATGCCACACTTCAAATTAAGGGACAAAGAGAAAAGTCTTTGCCTGGCAGATAAAAGGTTGTTTCAGGCATGCCTCCCTGGAGAGAGCATTCAACAAGTGGGAAGCCATCATTGAAAAGGCTTGATCTTGTGTTGTCACTCTTCAAACCTTCCATGAAAGAGGCCCACATAAAAGTACCTAGGATGATAATTGTGTTCTAGAGTAGGGTGGGGAACCTTAGGAGCCCCTCTCTTAGCAAAGTCACTTAAATAATGCCAATGTAGGCAGAAATAAAAGAAATCCTGATAACACTGTGTTGAGGAAAATGAACAAAAGCAATGTATAAATAGGCACATGCTGCTTCAGGAAACACCATTTTACCTTTACTGGTTGTCAAGGAACTCCTCTACCCTTACTGGCTGGTTGACTTATGGATAACAAAGGTTACCCTTAAATTACAAACTGCTGTAGCACTTCCAACACCTTACAGGCCTCTATCTCCATTCAGGCCACACCCTTCACTCTGCATCCGCCTAAAGTGATTTGCCTGGCTGTAATGTGTTCTTGAAATGTATTAATGCACCTTCCTTGCCTGGGTGGAGGATAAAAGGTGTGTGTGTATTTAGCCACCTCTGGCTTTTATTTGGCAGAATATAGCTTACTGTACAAGGTTAAGTATCTCATTCTACACCCCACTCACTACTGGTATGTGGCCCTTGAGATGGAAAAGATTGCTGGGGGAGGGCTTCCACAGCCATCTTGAAAGTTTGTTTTCATAAAAACAATAACTGCTATTATAATTATTCTTTCCTACAGCTATTGATTGAATAACTGTTGATAACACACTCAAATATGAAATTGTCCACAAACTGGCAACTACAATGAGGTACTTGGAAAAAGCCATAATAAAGCTATTTTCAAGCCAGTTTGTAAAGTTAGTGAATTCAGGTTAATTTTGAAAGTTAATGCATTACTCTGAGGAAGTTGGCACAGTTAATTTCTGTGAAATATGTAATGGGTATGTATAATTCTTAAAACAATCTGGCAGTGTTTCATAATTAGAGTAACATGTTTCTTTCAGATATGCAAGTCTCTACTTTTGCTGTGCCATTGAAGATCAGGATAATGAGCTAATAACCCTGGAAATAATTCACCGTTATGTGGAATTGCTTGATAAATACTTTGGAAGTGTAAGTTATTAATTGGTTTTTCTGGTCTCTGTAGGTGACATCCAAGGATGTCTGCCTGTTTGGGCAGTGGAAATCCACTTGTGTAATGGGGCTTGGGTTTCTCTTCTCCCCATGTTCTCCCTGCTGCCACATATTCCCAAAATCTGCTCCAGAATTTCTTTGCAACCTCCAGAATAGATTTGGGGGATATATGGGGTGCGGGGGGAGAAAGCAGAAGCCTCACTGCCTAAGTAGATGCTCACTCAAGCTCCATTGGGTCTCATCCTATATTATAAATTTCTGTAATGAAGTTTTTTATTTATGTAATACACAAATTAAGATGACTTATTTTTCCTGAAGAAAATAAAAAAAATGTTTTAATACACATAAGAAATAACACCTAGTGCTGTCTGTACATGAGTGGAACAGATTTCTGAAGAGGGCTTTCTCTTCCTCTCCTCTCCCTGCAGCCCTCAAAATTTACTCATGAGGTTTGCCAGATCTAGATTAACAATAGCTTTGCCCTGGGAGCGGGGTGGGCATGTTGCAGGGAGAAGATAAAAGAAGAGGAAGCTTCACTGTGGAAGTTTGCTTATGTTACATTAGTTTTCACCCTCACAGTGCTTTTGGGGAATTTTAATATTATTCTGCACTCTGAAAAGTGCTGTAAAAGAATAATAAATTTGGTATTTTGATTTTATATTAACAGCATGTATGCATTATTACTGTGAATGAGAATAAAAAAGTTATCTATTGCATTACATTATATAGGTCTGTTTCCTTACTGGGAACTGTTAATGAAGTCTGAAAGTAAAGAATTTGTCAGATATTGCATGTCAAATACCAATACTGTATGTAACAAGCAAGAAACTAGTATTTCTTCCATCAGCAACTTCACTGAATCTTCTTTGAAGATATTCAGTAGTGTGCTGCTGCTGTTACAAATGCTATTACATAATTTAGAGAACTCTGTGGTATATATATGAGGCCTAGTTGATGAGCTCAAATGATACACTTATTTAAATGCCTGTTCCTTATATTTTAATGTTACTATTTAAATCAATATTAATATTTTCTCAAAAGTTTGTTCCTTACCAAATCCGTGACTTGGCCTTTGGTGATTACACAGAAGATCATGACAATGTGTGTTTCTTTAAAAACCACAAGATCTTGGCACCTTAAAGAAGGGATTAAAGCTCAACATGTTTTTTCCTATGTTTTCTAGGTATGTGAACTTGATATCATCTTCAATTTTGAGAAGGCTTATTTTATTTTGGATGAATTTCTTTTGGGAGGGGAAGTACAGGAGACCTCAAAGAAAAATGTTCTTAAAGCCATTGAACAAGCAGATCTATTACAAGAGGTAAGAAATTTGTTTTTTTGTCAAAACTCCACCAGCATGCTTTACTCTTTTCTAAGAAAAGCATCTTATTTCTCCAGAAGTTGTTGAAAAAGTTTTTCAGCATGTCTAGCATGTAGCTTCTCCTTAATAGTCTTCTGTACAATATTGCTTTACCCACTTCTTATTCTGTTAGCTAGCATCACTATATTCAGTATATAACCTATAAAGAACAGTAATACTGCTTTATTTTTTTAAGGTTTCCTTTCATAATGTGTTTGGTGTTGTATGTGTTGCTAGACATGCAGCTACTGTCTCCATGTGTTTGTCTTCTTGTCTAGGCATTTCTGTTGTTTTTATTCAATTAATTTATATCCGTTTCTTTTTATTCAATTAACTGAATGATTATAACTAATTTTTGTCATACCTGATGCATGTATGCCTCTTTCATTGCTGAAATCCAGAAGCTAGACTCTCTTCTTTGAGACGCTAAGGTATAGTTAACATTAACTGTTTTAAAAACAAGTAACAGTGCCATAGCTAACTTAAGTAGATGTACACTGTGCATTTAGAAAATAGTTATAACACTAGTCTTAGAACCGTAGCAAATAAAGTAGACTTTTGGGTTGAAACTTTGCACCTCAGCTGCTAACAAAATGCATTTCCTGTATTACATCCTGTTTTTACTTCCTGAGAGAAGCCCGAAGAGACTAACAGAAAACAATTCAATTAACACAGCATCAGAATAATCAATATAACACAGCATAGCATATATCAAAAAATGAAATATGTCAAAGCCATAAATCTTTGAATTACATAAGAATTAATTCAATAGTAAGGGTCCTGCTTCTGGCCTTGTTGTTCCCACCCCATTTCCCTTTACCTAGCCTCATTGGTATACAGATAGCAGCTGCATAAATATTAGCGAACTCTGTTGCCTTTAGTGCACTGATTAAGAATTAGGGTTTAAGCACAGTAGTTGGAATAACTCATTTTTTGTTAGGCTACATAAAATTCCTAAATCTTGAGGTGATAACATAGAACTGGCACTACAGATGATTTGAATGATGGTTCAGAGCCATGTTATAAGTGCAGCAAGTCTGTTTCTACATAAAGGAACATGGATTTAGCCTGCGTGCTTGTACAGTTATGCAAATGTGAACTTTTGTGGCTTTGTATTGCGAACATGGGTGGTGTTTTGAGATGTGTATTTGCTTTGCTTTGATATGTGTTTTGTTGAAGTCCCATCTTTCAGTCCTCCTGTATCCACTCATTAGTGAGACTTTTAAAATAATAAACCATAAATTTATCCTGGTAATTAAGTGGCCATCCCATCCAAATATATATTAACCTCTTGGGTTTTGCCGCTTCAGAATATATACACTGGGACTACTTGTTTAAAAGCATTCTTCATTAAAAATTCACTGCCTTTAAAATACTGGTAGACTAAGGAGAAGGCTCAACTGAGTAGAAGTTTTCATACGGATGTTGACAGTGTAGTGATTCTGAATTCCCACAAATACTCTGGCTTGTTCATATTATATAAGAAGCTTTAGAAAAAGTTGCAGAAGGAGCAGGTGGCAAACAGAATACTGTGATTAATACAACAGCCATCAAGACTGTTGCGATTGCATACAGTGTCTTTCAGTATATATTTTTCCATTTTCTTAAAATGTTTGATTCTTTATTCCTTACATGAGGTGTAACCTGCTCATGCTTATTTAAAGTGCATGTGTGCAGTGCATGTCTGCAAAGTTGGCCATAGGGGCAACAGTCTGCATTGCTGAAGTGCCTATGAGTCGAGGTGTTGGATGCAGCAAGTCAAGCTTGTGCAAATACGCATGGTAAGACAGATGGCAGAGGAAGGCAGAAAAAGGCAATGAGTAGATGGGTGGGCTTTGGTCACTAAACCTCCAAACTTAATCCTTACCTGGGGGTACGCCCTGCTGAATTAAGTAGAATTTATTCCTGAATATACCGTATTTTTGGCTCTATAAGACTCACTTTTTCCCTCCTAAAAAGTAAGGGGAAATGTGTGTGCGTCTTATGGAGTGAATGCAGGCTGCACAGCTATCCTAGAAGCCAGAACAGCAAGAGGGGTCGCTGCTTTTGCTGCGCAGCGATCCCTCTTGTTGTTCTGGCTTCTGAGATTCAGAATATGGTACATGGTTAGGCTTGCAACCTCAAACACGGCTGAGATTATTTTTCTCTTTTAACCTATCCACAGGAAGAAAATGTGATATTGGAGATTAGTGAGGAAGGAATATGAATTAAAGGGGTGGAGGAAGATTTTTTTTTTTTTTACAGCTACAACACTATGCACACTTTTGAGAGCAAGTCTTGCATAGTGTGGCTGCAGAGAGATCTATTTGCTATAGCTGTATGATCTTACTTCATTGTTACTATTGGTTTAGTTTGCTTTGATCTTAATAGTGCGCAGTGCCTTGTAGGCTGATAGGAAATTAACAGGTTTGTTTCATAAATATGATTTTACAGAGGTTGGAGTGGAAGTTGAAGGGAGGAGGATTTCCCTCCCCTAACAGATTTTTAAGTATTATAAAACAGAGGAAATGAGAACAGAAAGATTAGACAGGTGACAGCCGCTTGTACACACATAGCTATACATACCTCATGGGGTTCTGGGGAGAGAGTTGAGGGCTGCTGCCAGGAAGAAAGGCAAGCAGAAAAGTGGACCCCATAAGAAGAAGAGTTTGGATTTGATATCCCGCTTTATCACTACCCGAAGGAGTCTCAAAGCAACTAACATTCTCCTTTCCCTTCCTCCCCCACAACAAACACTCTGTGAGGTGAGTGGGGCTGAGAGACTTCAAAGAAGTGTAACTAGCCCAAGGTCACCCAGCAGCTGCATGTGGCGGAGCAGGGAATCGAACCCGGTTCACAAGATTACGAGTCCACCACTCAACCACTACACCGCACTGGCTCACTGAAGGGTCTGGCAGGGCAGCTCTCAAAGCGCTCTGGGGCTGCAAGTCAGACATAGCAATGCCTCTGTGGCCAGGGTAAAAGAGAAAGAAAAAGGGCGTCAGGGGTGTGTGTACCTCTTCCTCTTCCTCTTGGTAATGTATTTTTGTTGAGTCTATCCACTCTGTGAACTACTGCATGCCATGGTCCCCTCTAAGGATTCTTCAAAGTTCTGGCTATATGTTAAAGAAAAAGTAATGATACAAAGACAAACCATGTGGCAAATGTCATGTCTAGTTTGGCTCTATTATCTGGCTGGCATTACAGTCCAGAATTTATCTGGCTCCATAGTACTAGTACAAAATATTGGCATACTCTGTTCACATAATTTTATGGTGGATTCGTTTATTAACAGAATTTTGGCTGTCCTTGCTAGGCAAGCCAAAAATAGTGGTTGCCAGGACTTTTCTTAGCCATGTGCTCCAGTGACTCACTATGCTTCCCCTGCAGGACAGGATTGTGGGTAATTCACTGGTTTGACTACTCCAAGTCAAGTTGCTATTGGGCTTGAAGCAACCAAGGAGGTTTTCCCAGCAGGAAAGTATGGTGAGAAGCTTGGTGAACTATGGCCCCCAGGGTATCTGTCATAGTGGTAAAACACCCCCCAGCTTTGAGAAAGGATGGGAGTAATTTGCAGCTAGCTCTATAGCTCCCAAGTTTGGGAGCAAGATTGGCCATTTGTTTTGCTTGCCAGAGTGCAGTGGCACACTAGCTGTTGTGAACAAAATTTTGCACGTCTGTTTTACAGAGTAATTCTAACCTACCTTTCGATTAAAAGTGTCTGAGGTGGCTAATGAACCATAGTAAAAACAATATAAAATGCAGTTCCTTTTAGAATCCCTTCAAGAAAAAAAGTCCAATATTAAATTGCAGAACAAAATCCATAGATTTCTCTTCCATACAAATCCCCTTTAAAATCATAGTTTTGCCAGAACAAATCTTGTTTAAGAAATTGCAAGGGAGGTACAGCTGCCCAGCGGAAGTTGTTGAATGTGTGACATCTAAATGTTAAAAGGAAATAAAATAATATTTTCCCCTTATCAGTTTTACTCTTTCCCATCATCATTTAATTCACATAGACTTTCAGGGTTTGTATAATTGATAGTTTATCTTTTCAATAGTGTGTTAGTTATGTACTTTATCTTTTCAGAATTTGTTACTGCAGTGCCTGTGTTAGACTTTGTGTTTACATAAAGTTACAAAAAACTAAACATTTTAAAATTTTGTGGAATTTTGTGTTTCCTTTACATTGGTTAGTGTCTTTTTGGAAGTTAACCTATTTGTAATGGGTGATGTGTGTGTCATTCCGTTCCTTCGCTTTGGTTGGAATCAGTGCTGCCTTATATGTATGTAACAATCTGTTTGATAAAACAAATGTAAACATAATAAGTAGCTTTTCACTTGGGACTCTCTGTACAAAAGCTAGACAAGGAAGAGTCATTTATCCTGCCTTTGTAGCTAATACCATAATACTTCCTTCATACCCTAACACTGAAGGATTTTTAAAAATCACTTTGACAAGCTAAAGCACAAGGACAAAAGAAGGACAATCAGTCCTTCCAGGACAGATTGCAAATGCTCTTATTTAATTGTGTATTTTAGAATTACTTTATTATCAAGCACATAGTTCATGGGGAGGGTTACATTAGTAGTACATTTCCATTATTTTTGGAAATTAAGTACTCTGTTCACTAGAACTGTGATTTGATAAATTAGTGCATCATTGCTTCAAAGTTCATTTCATGTTCTGTGAGTGGACAGTGAGCATGTTCACTTGCAGATAACAAAAAAGATCTCACAAGAATGCATCTACTACTTAAGCTTAAGTTCTGCAATACTTAAGTGATTGCAGAACTGAGCTCCATGCAACCCATTTAAATCACCCTGGATGTGGCACAAGAAGAAAAGATTTTAAGACCTAGAGATGCCTATTCCGGAACAAAGTGGGAACTTGAGAACAAAGATAATCAGAGCTAAAAAGCCATAGGAGGCAGTGTGATATGGAGTGGGGAAAAATGGGAATAAATGCTTCACTCTTCAATTGCAAGATGCTTTCCCTCAACCACACTCCATATGTTTGCCTCCCCAAGATTTGCAGACACATTTATTATGGCAAAAAGCAGTGAGCAATAGATGTGCTAAGCCCCACATTCCCTGTTATGGCCCAGGTATTGGTAGTGACTCAGATCTGTGCCAGCTGCCAAACATGAGTTCAGCTCCTAAATACAAGGCAGTCAAGATTCTTGCAGTGATAACTTTTTTTTGTTCAGAGTATTTCCATATGATTTCAAACTTTCAGTTAGCTTGCTGGAGATATGGAGAGGACTTGGGACAGTGTTTACATCTAAAGTGTTCTCCATGTTACATACTTGGCCTGACTTATAGGTATGGCAGCAGTCCTGTAGCTCTGTCTAGAGCTGCCAGAGGAATGCAAGGCTTTAAACTTTACATGGGAGGACGGAGATCACATGGAGAAGTGAGGGGATGCCATGGTTAAAAAATGAATTGTGTACTGTGTGCCTATATGCACATAATCATTCTGTCCCTTCTACATGGTTTTTGACTTCTTGTAATATTGGAGTGACATAGGGAAATAAACACATTGCACACCTAATGTAGTTATTGGGTTTTTGTAATACTTAGCACTGAAAGAATCAGTACCTATGCTTTGCCTCTGAGAGATGTGTATTTCTGAACTGCTTGCATAAGTTATGAAGCAAGCACCTTTCTGTGTGGTAAAGCTGTTTAATCTCCCTTAAAGAGATTGTGCTTTGAATTAGATAACTGTCATCACCCTATTTGAATGTTTGATACTTTGACCTCAGCACAGAAGTAGTCTTTAAAGTATTTGGTAGAGGCAGGAATATTGAATGAGAACTCTGCCTTGTTCTCTATTGTTTCTTCATCGATGTCTTACATCGTAGTCCTTTGTAGCATGAGGGAATTAATGTATATTACATAGTACTAAATAGTTTGGGAATGGCATAACTCCACTATTGAAAATTATATGCTAACTTTAAGAAAGGCTTAACTTCAGCTTTTTAGGTTTTATGTTGTACTCTTCAGAAGAAAACTTCAAAGAGGCTAGCATTCTCTGAGATACTGTCTTTTAAAAACCCATTAAAAATGAATCCAATAGTCCAGTTACATCTTGCTAAGAGTTTTCAAAGCTATTAGTAAGGAGGAGATCTGAATTAATGTGATCTATTTGGGGACCAAATCAGACACGGTGGGAACTATAATTTATGTGTCTACCCCACTGTCATATAAAGTTGAGGGTCCTTAACAATAAATGGCGTCCATGTGAGACTGACCGACTAACTGACTTTCTCATGTACCTCACCTCCCTGTATTCAGTTGCTTCAGACACTTCCCTGTTTCTAGCTCCAGGACCAGAAGTGGATCATTAATGGAAAAAAATGGTTGGCAAAATGAACTGAGAGGAAATAAGGCACAGGAGGAGGGTAAGGGTGCAGTGTTCTTGCTGCAAGACCTGAGTCCCACCCCCATTTTATATGGGAATGGAGCTGACAAGTAGGAAGTATCTTCTACTGTCAAATATAGCTTGACTCTTAACAAATGCTCTCATTGTGTTCAGAATAACTTCCCCAACCTGAAGCTTGATTAGCTGTTGAAAAAGAAACATCTTGTTGTGTTGAGTTCTCATGTTTTTTATGTGGAGTTCATTGGAGTTGTTGTCTTTGTCACATTTTCATTAGCTTTGTCCTTGATAACACTGACTTTTTAAGCAATGCAAAGAAGCCGTTTACCTGAGAGCCTTAGCGGTCCTCATATGTACAAGTGTGTGCAATAGTGGATATTTTTTCAGATAGTTCTGCTACATTTTTTAAAAAAATGTTTAAACTTCAGACTTGCCAAATTTTCAATTGTGCTTGATTTTGTTTGTAGAGCCAGAATGAAGACTGGGGAGGTTTGTCTGAGGATATCTTATGATTAAGAGCAGTCTAAAGCCTTAGCGTTTTGATCCCATCCATACGATTGGTAACTACCAAATTTACCGTTTTGGTGGCATAGTTTACATGGGTGCTTTGCAGAGTTTTGCACGTGTAATGGAACTCTTGCCTGATAAGTAAAAAGAAGAACAGAAAAGTGGCCAGTGATGAACTTAACCTTGTGCAACACTTGCATGAAAGTATTGAAATATGCTTTGGGTGCTCTTGTCTTATTTTCCTTTCATACTAACAGCATCGGTTTGAAGTGTGTGGTGTGTGGTTTTGTTCTGGTGTTGTTAATCTTTAGGTGTTAATAGAGGTTGGAAGGTTCACAAAGTTTTTTGCTAGGTAGGGCCTAATTATGCATTGAAACATTACCTGGAAGGGCCATGAAATTACCATAGGCCTTGCTGCAGAACTATTTATTTATGCTTTACTAGTCAATTTCATAGGACAAGCCTAATTTACATCTATAGTGCATTGCAACATTTTTGTTGAGTATTTTAGAGGAGTATGTTACACAAAAAGGTAAGTGTATTTTAAAGAAATCCCAGTGAACATTCAAATGGATAAACTGAAAACTTTCCAGAGCTAAATTATATACAGAGTAGCAGAAGTACTGTCATACCTTGGGATGAATACGCTTCAGGTTGAGCATTTTCGGGTTGCGCTCCGTGGCAACCCAGAAGTAACAGAACGCGTTACTTCTGGGTTTCGCCGCTCGCACATGTGCAGAGGTTCAAAATGACATCATGCGCAGAAACGCGACCCGCAGACGCGTGTTACATTCGCTTCAGGATGCGAACGGGGCTCCGGAACGGATCCGGTTTGCATCCAGTGGTACCACTGTAGTTTAAAAGCCTGGTATCATTTTTAAAGAAAAAAGTTAATTACATCTTCCAGTTTTTTTAAAAAGCTGAATTACTTTCAATAGAGTAATGGAATTACATGTAAAACAAGTTAAAACTTATCACACTTATTAATCCTGCCTTACCCCAGTAAGCTTGGGACAGTACAAATCAGGGTGAATAAATTATCTATATTTAAATAATATTTAAAAACTTCTGTTTTGTTTTATTTTATTTTATTTCTATTGCATTTATATCTTGCCTTTTCCCCGAAGGTGCTCAGTGTGACATACATGGTTCTCCCCTTCTTTGTTTAATTCCCAGCAGCTGTTAATAGCAGTTTACTCAATATACCTTTTAGCAAATTAGGTCAGTAAATGAGCATAGAAATATCAATGACTCAGAAGCCTTCTTTTAAAAGTTTTTAACAACTCCGCAGAAGGCCATTAAAGAGGAGGCAGGATGACCCTTCCTTGGGAGGGAATTCTAGAGCTTGGCATGGGCACTGAGAAGACCTTGTCTCTGTTCCCAGGCATCCTTTCAAAGTTGTTGGGACACACAAGAGTGATCCGTTGAAGACTCAGTCATGTGCAGGCATTTACAGAAGGGAGTCCTTCAGAAAACCCTGTCCTAAACTAAATGACTTTTAAAGGTTATCACTAGCACTTTGAATTGAGCCTGGAAATGAATTGGAAACCTGAACAATAGTTGTGAATGGACCATAGCTTTGTGATAGAGCATCTGCTTTGTATGCAGGAGATCCAGGTTCAGTTCCTGGCATCTCCATGTAGTGTTTAGAATGACCTGTTTGAAACCCTGAGGAGCTGCTGCCAGTGAGTGTATACAATACGAAGTTAGAAAGACCAATTGTCTGCATTTTCCTGTGTTTAATAGGAAAGTCATATGGCCCCCAGTAATCTGCCACATTCTTGACAACTGATAAGTTTTGAGACAGTTTTCAAAGGTAGCCCCATTTACAGCACATTGCAGCAATCTAGGCATGGTGTAACTAAGGTATTACATCACCTGACCAGATCTGCAGACTCCAGGAATGGATGTAGCTGGCACATAAGATTAAGCTGAACAGAAACGCACCTGGCCACAGCAAATAATGAATTGGATGTCCTAGAGTTGTTGCTGATCGGCTTGATAGTTGGTGTGGACCCCTAGTGTAGATAGCAGCTGTTGCTAGATCCCACGATACAGGTGAAGAAACAAAAACTTAGGAAGTTGCCTTATTTTGAATCAGACAATTAGGAAGCTGTCTACACTGACTGGCAGTGGTTTTCAACAGGATTATCTATCGGACCCTACACAGAGATGACAGGGATTGAACCTGATTTCTGAGCTACAGCCCTTCCTTAAAGATATAAGATGCTCCATACTCTAGGATTTGGTTGTCTCTACCATCATTTATGTGTGCCACAGTGATTATATAGAATGATTGCTGCGGGCCATTCTCCGCTTGAATAGACTGAACAAAAGATGAAATTGTTCAACGTTACAATACATTCATCTGCTCTGTGGATTCTGTCCCTGGTTTGAGTGTGACTGTGGAGTAATTTTCCATCTAGTCATGCTGGTACATATCTTCAGCTCTACTTATGGAGGGTACATCATGGCTCAAATAGTAAGTCTTCCCTTCTCTATTTCACTTGGTTGCAAAGTCCCAAACTTGATGAGAAAAGAGACACTTTCGTGTCAGCATTACCTACAATGTGATAGAAATTTGCTTAGGACCTGAGCTGCAAAAATTATGTGGGTAGGCTGCAGTGTAGAATATTGTCATCGAGAAGCTAACAGCTTCTTGACTCAGTGTGCCTGCCCTGACCTAATGTTTTAATTACTTTTGTAATGTTTTGAACCATTTCATTTTTCACTACCTGCCTGAGGTTGGAAAATGTAAAAAATAAAATGTTTTGTTAAATAATAACAAATCAACTTACTGGTGTTTAGCTGTCTTTGCCATTGTCCTACTCAAGAGTGGTTTGCTTAAGTGCTTCTGTGCAAGTTGAATTTAAAAGAAAAAAATTGCAAAAGCTCAACATTAGTAAGTCAAACCAGACCTTTACACCCTTCTGGTAAAACTTTGTTCTTCCTTATATAATATTCTGAATGCAGCAAACTCCTTTAGAAATGCTACACAATGCATGCTCACATGGGGCAAAGTGAAACAGAAGGAGCAAAATCAGATGCGGATGGGAACACTGATTCTAGGTTATTGACTAATTATTTTTGTATTTTTAAGAACTTGTTCAAAGACACTGTAGGAGGGAATGCTAGTCAAGGTTAAAGCTGATATAGCTCTTGCTCTGTTGCCTGAGAAGTTAATTCTTGTTTCTTTGCAATCTTATGCAGCATCATGAGTTGTGTGCAAAAATGATCTAATGAGAACAGAACATGTTTAGTAAGCATAGAATGCAGACAGTGTTGCAGGGAGACGGAGATTGAAAACTGGAAGGAAACTGGAATGGAGTGGCTGGAAATCTTATCTGAACAGGAACACTTCACATTAGTTGAGAAAGTTCATTTTCTTATTAAGATATTAAATGCTAACTAAATATAAGACTAACATGGATCCCAGTTGATATTAGAGCAGAAGAATTTTTTTTGGGGGGGAGGGGGGAGACTTTCCAGTTTAACATTTTCTGGAAAGCCCATATTTTTCATACATAAACACAGTGCTATGGGAATGTCCACAGGCTATTCTTATGCCTGGTTATTGTGCATGAGAATTTGGGCATTCCTATTTAAATGAGAATTCTCAGAAGGGTCTTTGGATTAGTCTTCTTAGAACTGGTCCTGAAACAGTTATATGAATAGTCTGATTGTACAGAAGCTCTGTGTGAGAGAATTTAAGATCCTGTTAAATTGGCCTTGGTTGGCAGGAAATCCCAAAAGCCAAGTCTCCATCTGAGTAGTTGGATTAACGGTTAGCTGGCTTGGAATGTTAATACAAGTGGTTTTAAAAATGGATTAGACAGAATGTGGTCATTGTGCTTATAGATAATTTGCAAGACTACACTTTATTTTTTTGCTGATGGGGGGATATTCTAACAATCCCTTGCTTGCAAATTGCCATGCTGAAAAACACATTGGGTGGAGCGGGGATAGAATTTGATGTAGTTAGATGCATTATCAAAAACTGAACAATTTGCGTACTTTAATTTCCACACCTCTTTCTGTGCCTCCAATAAAAAGGAAAAATGACAATTCTATTCAGCAGTACGCAGGCAAAGTTCTGCCTTCTCTACTTAAATGTAATCATATGCAAACAAATAATGTTTGACTATAGCCATGCATGGTACAGACGAGTCACCACAAGCTTGTTGTGAAATATGGAAGCATGCGTGCACACACACACAGACACACACAGAGCAACATTTTTTAAACAAATGATTCATTGATATCTAATTGCATATAGTTTGTTAAACATACTACAGTGGTGTGCTTTTCAAACCCTGAATAGCATGTTGTTTAATAATGCATGTGATTGAGAAGATTGGTGTAGAAATAGTGTAATAGCATTAAAAGTAGTGTTAAATAAAAAACCATTTGCATTATTGTATGCATGCAAACTTTTGTACTATTTATAAAGAATGTGCACATTTCTTTTGTAGCCACGTCATGAATACTTTAATGTCCCAGTATACTAAATGACTTCATTCACCATGCATACAGAGACGTGATAGAGCCGATTTACTCATGGCAGAATACTTATCCTCAGCTGGACGAATCCAGTCATCTTGAACAAATTAGTTTATCACATTTGTTTTGCTGTTGTATATTTTCTTTTCCTACCATTTGTGATGTCTGTGTTTTTTCTTTTCATGTGTCTTGTCAGCATGCCATAACTTCCATGTTAAATCTTACCAGTAGCACTTGTCATAGCATGTAGTATTCAAGCTGGAATACGTTGAGCCGAACATTGCAGTTTAAATACGCAAACACCATGGTGACTGTATTTTTCAAACAAAGTATGAATTGGTATTTGTGCATATATTACAGAAATCCATTGATAGTGAATTATCGTTGGACCCGTTAAATGTTTGTTTAACAGATAATGAGAAAAACTTCGTAGGCCATAGAAAAAATTGTTTATATGACTATATTTCAGTGCACTAATGGAGCTGACCCAAACATTGCCGCAACAGGCAGAATCTGTGCCTGCAGGTAATCATACAGAAACATCCACAGATATTCTGAGCCACTCTGCAATTTCTATTCAGAAATGTGAACATTCCAAGTGTGAGCAGTGGTAGACTAATTCTGTTTACATTGCTCAGGAGGCTGCTATAAAATAGTGATTGCAAAAATAGGAAAGGGGCAGGATTAGCCAAATGAACTATAAGTAATAGAAAATTCCAGATATACGTGTTTTACTTGAACAAAAATGTCAGTTATAGTTCACAAGGGGGTTTAACATTCTGAATTTACAACAGTCTGGGATGTATTAGTATCAAATCTTAGGATGTTTTCCCATTACAAAACTTTCCTTTTTTTGTTGTATTGCTTCTGTGAATGTATATGGTAAATGCTGCTTGCATTCTCCTCATGCCTGAATCTTTAAAGTGCTGTGCATGGAGTGCTAATGAGGTGCTGTGTTATGTTATAGCTTTATACGGCTGCATGCTTGTAAATTTCTGTGAATTAGTTTTCATGGCATGTCTATAATAAAGTATTGCATGCACTCCTGACGTGAATGGCTTCTTTTTTCCTCCATCTCTTTGCTATGATATATTTCATGTTTGTGCAGTTGGCCTTTGGTAATTCTAATCTACAGGCATAAAATATGTGAAAACATGTTTGATAAATGATTCAAACTTCAATGCATTAGCATTATTTAAATTGATTCTCAAGCATTACTCAGTTACACATTTTCAAACAGCTGTTAACATTTGTTTGATTGATATTCACAGCTACTATGTAGTTTAAATGCTCCCAGATTGCATCTGGGATGTTAACTAGTTGAGGGTGTGCTTGCTTCATTTACTCATAAAACATTGTTCATTAAGGTGCAAATTAACTTTTAATTTTTTACCCAGTATATGAAAATACACACAACAATAGTCTGATAGTATTTGCATATTGCCCAGAGTTTAGAGTCCATAAGCACTACTTCCTTTAGGTCCTGTCCTGATAGGAGAATATGAACATTTATGTGGATAGCTCCAAGTAGCATGGAAGTCCAGCCTATGCTTCACATGGCATACAGTGGCTCTAACCTACCTCACAAATCAGTGAAAGGAAGAAGAAAATACTATCTTCTTGATCTGCAGGTGCTGATGGAACGTGCCCATTCCCAAGTAGTTCTTGTGTGGCAAGGAGCTGTAGTTTGCCTCACAAATGGGAAGAATGGTGCCTTTCACTGCCAATAGATCTATTTGTCAGGAAACACCTTCTTTACACAGAGCAGATTAGGCTAAAACTTAACTGCAGTGCTATCTCGTATCCTGTCCTTCAGTTCCATACACTAGCATGTCTTTCTATCAATGCAGAATGGTGGCAAGTGATCATACTGGTGATTGTATGTACCATCTATGCTAATCTAGAGGTTCTAGGAACATCCCGCCCCACTTGTGATAGTCCAGCTCTTTTATCCTTATATCCATGAAAATTTAGAAGCATCGTTTATTTCTATGATGTGTAAATGAATAATAAAGGTAAGTTTCTTGTGGTTTCAGTCCCCTGACAATAGCCTTTTCAAAATTTCCAGTTTTAAAATCATGAAGTAGAAATTCTTTTTAATGTGTTTGTCTTTAATCTGGTAAGTTTTGTGGCCCATTTCTGTTCCTTTAGTTGAACATCCAGAAATTCAAAATGCATCTTTAACTATATTCTTTCACATTTTCAATGCTACCTTTTCTGAAAATTGTTGCCTAACTCTGACTCTCTCTTTTTGGTGCTGTGCCTTGTTTAGGATGCTAAAGTAAGTGTAAACTCTCTTGTGTTTATACAAAAATTACAAGTTATGCTTTTAACAGGAAAAACAACATGGTGTGCTTTTCTTAAGGTAGTCTTAGAAACATCTGATGTTCAGCTAACATTACAGTTGCTATCAAATCACTTCAAGAAGTACCATACAAACTTCACATATAAAGTATAGAAATCTAACTTTTTGAAACTAGAAATGTTGATTCTAAAAAGTTTTAGTGGTATCATAGCATTCTTTTATGTCAAACAGGATGGGGAATCTGTGGTCCTCCACTTGTTGTTGGATTACAGTTCCCATCATTCCTGACCACTGGCCATGCCTGCTGGGGTGGGTGGGAGTGGGAATTTTAATAGCAATATCCCCTATCTCTGCTCTGAAAACAGAAAATAATTTGCTTCCTCTGTTTGACGACAAAAGAAAAGGGATGGGTGTGTGCGATGAATATTATTATAAAATGCTTAAACATTGAGAGTGTTCTGCATAACTAGCGACTGCTTGGTGCATATCCTGAATTTCATCCATTCCCTATTAACATAGCACATATGGTTTGGCAGGAGCACAAAATCTGTTCATTCTCTAATTTTCCCTCCACAGGAAGCGGAAACCCCTCGTAGTGTACTCGAAGAAATTGGACTGACATAAACTTCCTTCTTTGCTGATGTCTTGTGTGATGTTTCCGCATAACTAAATGTTCACTGCCTTCATTTATTGTTAGCTAATGGTGTTATGATGCTATTTGTCAGTATTACTGTTCTGCTGAGCTACATCTTTTAGGCCTACAAGAAAAAATCCATTTACTGTAAAATTTAAAAACAAGGGAATGAAAGATTTAAAAACATTTTTCTGGGAGAAAAGGGATATTACAGTGATTTAAGCCACAGTAATTTACAAGCATTGATGAGTCATAAATGGCAATTTTAGTAAATATATTTTGTAAAATGCCATACATAATGTATCAAGTACTGTACATTATGTCATACACTGAAAAGAAACAATTCCATATGGCAGCCAGTCGAAATGTGTTAATTTGGTTTTGTGTAACCAAAGACTTTTACTATAAAGTCACCATTTGTTATACTCAGTTTAGGTTGTTAGATTGGGGAGAAACAATTGTTTTGCAGCTGTTCATAATACCAAAGAATTCTATTGAGATCTGCAAGTCCAAGATCTATTGTGAGATGTTAGTTGCTTTGTTTCTAGCAACACGGTTGTAAACAGAACTTGTATCAGAATGAAATTGTACAGTGTGAAATTCAGCCAGAAAACTGAGTTAATGTACAAAGGGAACACCAGCTGAGGCTACATGGAATTTTCTTTGTTAAAAAACTTATTTTTTTACTAGCTTAAATGCTTTCTTGATTGCTCATGTAATCCTTTCAAAAGTGTAAAGCAGTATTAAACCAGAAGTCGTTGAGATAGTTGACATAATCTCAAAGGGAAAAATGTAAGAAGAGAACGTTACAACACATCTGTCTACCTTTCTCCAAGTATATCAACTATACTTAAACCAGAACTCAAGTAGCTATTTTGATAATCTGACAATCTGTGTGTTAATCATTGTTTTTCATTTTTCATTCTACTTTGCAAGGATAGGTTTACTCCCTAAACCTATCTTTGAACACTTCTAGTGTGTTCAAATCTGAGCACACTAGAAGCAAACATTACACACAAACTCTTAAGTCATTGGCATACCTTACCTCAGCTAGTTTTTCAAAAGGCTGCAAAGCTATGCACACTTTATTTGGCAGTAAGTAATAATAATAATAATAAAACAATAATAATAATAATAATAATTTATTATTTATATCCCGCCTGTCCGGCTGGGTTTCCCCAACCATTCTGGGCAGCTCCCAACAGATTAAAAACAGAATAAAACATTAAGTCCTATTGAACAAAGCAGGATTTACTACCATATAAACATGCATAGGATCAGGCAACATGAACTCCACAAACTCTGTTTTACTCTGTCTTGCATTTTCCTGCATGTCCTACACTTCACATAGTGCAGAACCCCAGTACAGAACACCTGCTGTTGAAAGCAGTGTGACTTCCTGCACATTGTGTTTGTGTGCGTTACTGCACGCCTTTCCAATAATATGACTATCAAGTTCACCTCCTGTGGGTCTATTTGCTGTGATTACTGTGTTCCAAAGCATCCAAATACTTTATAAGCTGTGCCAGGCATTTGAAAGATCATGGCTTTTTGCCATAATCACAAAGGAGAAGTTATGAAAATATCATGTTTGCATAAGATACCCAGGAACCCTGTTCTACATTTCACTCACAGAAAATCTGGAATGAGTTTCAAGAAACATTAGAGTGGCCCTCTGTGTGATGTTGAAGTAATCGAATTACTTGACATTTTAAAAAGTCGAAAGCAATTTTTTTAATGTGTATTCAAACCATGTTTAAGGTTTACAATGTTGCCTTGTATGTGCTTGGTTGGAAGCTTTGTTGTGACTGTGACATAAGCTGTGTGGACACTGTCTTAGTATCACACCAGTTGAGTTGTAATAAATGTTCATTTTTACTCCATTGCTACGTCTGTCTGTTCAGAAACTTGTGGAAGTAATTCGTTTCCTTTTACGGTTAAGAATTTTAATCTTTTTCTTGACAGTTAAATATAGCACTTGTAATGCAGTAGAGGTTTTTTTTAACAGCAAGCATATCATGACTATACAACATTTTTTTCTAAGAAAAAGTACTTTGTGTTTTTCGGGAGTTTTGTTTGTTTGTTTGTTTGTTTAACCAGTTGTCCATGTTTAAAAACATAGACATCCAGTCAGTGGAAGTATTAGAACACAATTTATAGAAACAAAACTTTATTCTGTAGCACATCTTAGTTTATGAGGCGTTTTTCTTTTTTCTTTTGTGTTTTTTTCTTTACTTACTTGCAAATCAGTCATAAACAATAGTTCATATACAGCTGGGATTTTTTTTCATTTTTACAATCCTACCCCTCACAGAAGCACCAAATATCTACTTATTTACCTTTAACAAAAGACATTTCAGTTTTTAAACAAAAGTATCATTCCTCAGGTCGTATCATTCCTTAGGTCACCATGTATTCTTGTAGGCCTATAACAATATTCTATATAAGGTATTTTCCCATTATTTCAGAATAAGTATTGTGGTACTCTATTGCAGGGGTAGCCATTGTGGTGCCTTCCAGATATTGTAAGGACTCCCATTAGCCTCAGCCAACGTGGACAGGGATGATGGGAGTTGTAGTCCAGCAACATCCGAAGGGCACTCTATGTAGCCAGCTCCACAGGGGCAGAGCCGGTTCTCGAATGAAATTTTTTGATCTCTACCTTCAAGAACAGCTGAGGGTAACATATTTAGTCTGGCCAGTGTAAAGGCCCGTCTGAGTTTTGGAATGGTTAAGGTAGACAAATAAGGTGCCTGAAAATCAAAGTGGGAGGGGGGCAGATAAGCGTACCAAGCACTAAATTTCTTAATATAGGCCAGATTATTCTGCTGCTCAATATCCTTCATGCGCTGGTCAATAAAGGTTTTTGCCTTGGGGAGACCCATTTTCAGATGCTGTGCTTGGAGGCCACATGTAAGTAGTTTTTGATGTACTACTTTGGACCACCGACTTCTATGAGCATCTCGTGCTACTAGAGGTAGTAGTCCGGATGGGTTTAAATTTAAGCGAAGCCAATAGTTGAATGTTCTTAACCAGGTCCGGGTTTCGACGGAGAGGAGGCCAGTCTCCAGCCGTAGGGCCGCATTTGGTGCGCATGGTGGAACGGCTAGAATCTGTCTTAAAAATTTAGACTGGACCATTTCAAGTGTGCGGCAATGATTTCCCGTCCAGATTTGGGCCCCGTAGAGTAATTGTGCCAAGGGTTTTGCTTGAAAGACCTCCAGAGCTGCTGGGATATGTCTGCCCCCCTTCGTAAAGTAAAAGCGAGACAGTATTTTGGCGCTTTGAGATGTTTTTCCCCTAGCATATTTATGATGGGCCTCCCAGGCCCCTGTTGACTGCAAAACGACTCCGAGGTATTTGAAAATTTTGACCTGTTCTATTGGCTGATTGTCCATCTCCCATCTGTGATGTCTGTGTCTCCTAGCGAAGACCATGACTTTGGTTTTTTGGTGATTAACCACCAGTTGATCTCTCCTGCAGTAGGCTGAAAATTCTCTTAGTAGCCTTTTGAGGCCTACTTTAGTTCGTGATAAGAGAACCGCATCGTCCGCATAGAGGAGCGCTGAAATTGATTTTTCGGCCAATTTGGGGACATGAAACTCCGGGGTTGTTAGGTATTTGACCATGTCATTTATATATAAGTTGAATAAGGCCGGGGCTAAAATACAGCCCTGTATATAATCGTAATGTATTTTTGTCGGTGTTTGTCCTTTGATGCTATGGCCTGTTGGCTACGCAAATAAAGCCCATTCATTCATTCATTCCGAAGGGCACTGTGTTGGCTACACCTGCTCTGTTGTAATTCACAGGAGACATAAATTTTAGAGTCTTGTTTAAAACCATCAACAATTGATCTCCTCAGTTACATTTAGGTTTTTCTCAATTGCTGAAGAAAATCAGTGTCCAGATGATAACCTTTCCATTCAAGACAAATTTATTGACAGATTATTATTCCTGGTTGTTTTCTGGCCTTTGGAAATGAACATTATCAACTGAAAGTTCATGGATAGCAGTGTTAGGAATTAAGATATGAAAGCTAGGAGCTAAATGGCACCTTATAGCTAGGTTATGGTTGCAACAACGGAATGTCTAGGCACGCTTTTTATAACAAGAATACAAAACTGAAAACCAAATGAACTGCAGCTAAGATATTATATTCATTTCCCACATGGTCTAGTCCTTTCCCTGCCCACCCCCCTAATAGTCTTCAGAGAGTAGCTGGAAGTGTGGAGACAGAAAAAGGTCCTCCTCTCCTTCCTCTCTGCAGTTTTAATCTGAAATCTTAGGTGCCCAGAGCTCAGAAACTGCTCACGCTAATGAATTTCCCTGCCACTAATGTGCCGAGAACAATGGGAGTTTCGAACATTGATGGGTAAGTAGCCTGCCAAAATAACTCTTTTTAGAAGTTTAGAGTTTTGTTTTTAAAGAGCTGCAGGGCTCGAGGTTGACTTTTAAATGTTTCACAGTGGTATATATTAACCTCCGAAGTCAAAGATGTCGGTGTTTTGTAAAAACAGTCTAGATTGTGAGACGAGAATAAATTATTCCACTGTGTAATTCACTTTTACTACTTTATGCAAATTGTTCATGGAGAGGGAGGTAAGAGCTGAGCAGCTTGTTGAAGCCATATCCCTAACCACAATAAATGTCTAGTTTATCTGATTTGCAGTCTTCAGCAGGTATAATCCATCCATTAAAGCATAATTGTGTAGCCCTAAGACTACAGCCACACCAAGCTAGCACTCCCTCTGGCACTCCAAGGATGCTGAATGCAGTTGTGTTGTACCACACCTACAGCTCTGATTATAGCAGAAAATGTTTACCTTATTTGTGATTATTATTTGTTTATTTTCCAAAATAAACTTGCATATAGCTCTTGAGGTTGGGGAACATATAAAAGCTATCCCCACCCCATCCCGACAATTACTGTAGCTGATTGTACTCTTAGCAGATCCTGTCTTTTGGGGGGAAGAGGGTTGCAGATAGTGTGATTGGATGAGGGAGAAGCTCTTTAAACTGTGTTAGCTCTCAAATGTCTTGTGACTGAATAATGGCCATTCTTTTCCTTCTACAGCAACCAGCTCCAGTACCCAATCTGCTCTGTATGGTCTCTTCTTCGTATTTACTTGTAAAGAAGTAGAAGTGATTATTTGTACTGCTCGGCGATGTGCATAAAAATAGTTCACAGAAAAGGAGTCAGGAAAACAAGAACAATTAACATCATAAAGCCAACACAGTCGTAAAACGACTGATGAAGCCAAAAAGATTAGAACCAGAGTTCAGCAAGGATCTCAGTTGAATGCAGTTTGTAGTAGCTGTGAGCTGTTCATCTGAGCCACCAAAAGTTGTTGTTGTTGTTGTTGTTTAGTCGTTTAGTCGTGTCCGACTCTTCGTGACCCCATGGACCAGAGAACGCCAGGCACCTCTGTCCTCCACTGCCTCCCGCAGTTTGCTCAAACTCATGCTGGTAACCTCGAAAACACTATCCAACCATCTCGTCCTCTGCCGTCCCCTTCTCCTTGTGCCCTCCATCTTTCCCAACATCAGGGTCTTCTCCAGGGAGTCTTCTCTTCTCATGAGGTGGCCAAAGTACTGGAGCCTCAGCTTCACAATCTGTCCTTCCAGTGAGCACTCAGGGTTGATTTCCTTCAGTATGGAGAGGTTTGATCTTCTTGCAGTCCATGGGACTCTCAAGAGTCAAGAGCCACCAAAAGAGACTCCCCCAAAGATCTCAGTGATCAGGCTAGAATATCAGGGTTAAGGATATTGCAAATTAACATAAGAACCTTGACCTTGTCCTAGTAACAGGGGCAGCCAGTGAAAACATTTAAGCGCCAGGTATGTGCTGACAGTAGCTTAACTTTTAACAGTCTAGCCACAGTATTTTGTACCAGTTGGAGCTTCTGGGCTGGGCACATAAGAGCATATTGCAATAGTAAAAGTCTAAACCTCAGCAGCAAAGATGGATCCAGGAGCACCCCCAACCTATGCACCTGTTCTGACAAAAGGAGAGTAACCCCATCCTGGACAGGCAGGTGGCCAATCCATCTCCTGGAACTACGCTGGGTTTAAGCTTGGATTATTACCCATCCATTCCACAAATGCCTCTGGACAGCATTCCAGAGTAGGCTCTGCCTTTCCTGACTCATGATAATGAAGAAATCTAGAGCTGGGTATCATCAACATATGACATTTTGCTCCAAGCTGTGAATGACTGCTCCTAGCATAGCTATTAAACAGCATTGGCAACATAATTGTGTCCTGCAGCACACCAAAGTACAAGGACCATGGGGCCAAGACACAATCCCTCAGTGCTCTTTTCTGGCCATGCTCTTCAGGTGGTGGGGAGACAGTTCTCCGTATGAGACTCTTCTCACACTGTAAAATGGATTTTTCTTACTGCTGTAAGAATTTTTTGGTACAAGTTTATATCTATTGAATTAAGTTTTTTGAGATTAACTCAGGGTAGTAACAAACACTATACCAAAATTGTACTTTTCATAGGTGTGGCGTGTCTACCCTAAATGGAAAAAAAATTAATACCAGTAATCCTCATTGGTGATGTAATATACAGAAACAATTATTCTCAGTATGTGCCTCTCCTAGACGCAGAAGCCTATTATACCTTTAAAAAGTGTGATGGCAGCATCACCTTAATTTAAAGTGCTCTTCAAATCTATTGTAAACTGTTTGTGGCAGTTCTTGGTCACCAGCTTTGTAGCATTATCCAGCTCACAGTTACACATGGAAATGGAGCAGGATTTCAGTTCCTGGCTCCGTCTACACACCTTTCATGTAGTTTGGGTAACTGATGTATGTGAACTCTGCATACATTTATGTCTGTAACTTGCACAAACTTACCTTACAGCAGCTCCCCACTGCCAAATATGATGAGATGGAAGGAGCAGAATCAGGAAGCACATTCCTGCTTTCTGCCCTTTTGGAATTGTAATCACATAAGACAGCTGAATAGGGTTTATGTAAACCCCTTTGACAGTAATTTCCAGGCACCAAAAAACCATGAATAATGCTTCTAGGCAAACAGCTTTCAATAACTTTCACATAAGCTCCCCTCAACCTAATCTTTTTTACCCCTGGCTAAACTTCTAGAAACCCGCATTCCAAAAAGAGATTGTCTGCTTGCAACTGATGTTTGCTAAACATCTTGCACTAAAACACCTGAGACCTATGCTTTTGCACAGTGTTTTAATCTGAATGATACATGACTCGGGATCTGAAGTTTAGAAGAGAGTCCCAGGTGGATCCTGCAAACTACAAGAAATAATTACAGGAATCCATATGGCTAGGAATAGATGTCTGAAGTGGGGCTAAAACTGGGCAACGCACTTCCCAATTCTGATAAAGACCTACTTTCTTAATAAAGAATTGCAGTAACTCGTCTTATATAAGAGGATGCACATTAGTGCTTTAGATGTGTATTCCAATATCAGAACAGCAAACCTGTCTTCAGAGGCCAGTAATATTAAACTTTCCTATACTTGCAAGCAAGAAAAAAATACATTATAAAACACAGCCTCTTGGCTCCACGCACAGCAGCTCATTTGTTCCTAGCAATACCCCCTGAAATAAGAGCTGTATTTTACACTTTGGAGTAGGTTGTGCTGATCCAGAAAGATGTGATTATGTATACATGTGTTGTATCGTGTGCTTTCTTGCCTTCCACTTGTACTTGGACCAAACACATTAGCCAAGTTGCTTGTTTTGAACTACTCCCTGAATTGGTATACCAAAACATTTCACATGCAAACAAAGGACGATAGCTGCAGAGTAAGAACCATGCCTTGTTAGTTTTGTCCCCACCTTAGCCCTAACAGTTCTAAATAATTTTAAAAAAGGGCTTTTTATATCCTATCCACCAAAAAATTATTTTGGCATTTTAAGAAACAAAATCACGCACTGAATTTATTTACAAATTTCTAAACAAAAAGATAGGTAGAACCTTGGCACAATTGCTTAACTATGGTACAATGTTTACATTAGAATGAGTGGGAGATTTATAAAGAACACCAGACTTCCATGACAGAATAACAAATAATTGGGTAAACAAGTTTTGAAGATTGTGAGATGTATCCCCTTAAATAATCATTGCCAAAAATAAAGACAGCCCACATCAGCTTTATTTCTAGGGCACAAGCAAGTCTCTAGTATGCAACAGCTCTGGTAAGCACCAAATTTTTATATCCACAAGTAATATATCTTGAAAAGTAGTTCAGCAACAAATTCAACTATTTCTGCTTCTGCTGCTGGATCATTTTCTACCTCGACTTCTCGACCGAGAGGAACTTCTGCTACGGCTACGGGTTGGGCTCCTATTGCGACTCCGGCCTCGCCTCTTCTTACTGCGTGACCGTCGCCTTCCACGACTTCGTGACCTCTTAGGAAATTGTCTTTTCTTACGTTTGTGATAACTCTTTTCCCTTTCAGAGTCTCCATTTCTTTTGCTGTAAGCGTGATCTGGACTTTGACTACTTCTTCTTCTTGACCTGCTATAATAGTTTTCATGGTATCCCGCTCTATTTCTCCTTTCTGAATATTTACTTGCCTCTTTGGTCCATTCCGAGGTATTGTAAATATCTCTGTTGGCCTCCCAGAACTCATTGTTTGGATTTCTGAACACATGAAGAAAGTTGCAATGCTTCCCTCTTGGACACTTTTGCCTTTCAAACAAACCTGAAAACCAATTTTGAAACTGATTATCAAAGTCTGAAGACAACCGTAATTATAACCTTTGAAAGCTAAACAGACTCAGTGGACACTTCTATGTTTATTTTTATCTGCACGATATTTCTTATGACAGATGTATGGGTGAAAGGGGTGGATCATGTCTCGTTTTAATAACGGTAGGAAACCAATGTTGCATTTGAAGACACAGTTGGATTCTGTCCCTGTTGCAGGTTTTAAGGTGGTGCAGGAGAGGAAGAGCAAATCCCGTTTGTGCAAGCAGAAGTCTGTTGTCTAAGCTGGAAGTCATAGCTAGATATTGCCCCTTATCTTGATACAACATGGACAAAAAGCAAGTGCTTTGGGTAAAGGCAACTTGCCCAACAGAAAGGCAAGTTTGAATCAGAGTCATATATGATCTTGTTCATTTTTAGGTGTATTCTAGCAACTGCAATATCTGTTTCTGTCTAATCACATGGCAGTCAAGTGGAAGGCCCATCAACTTGTATCAGACAGCTCAGTGTGGCCCAGGCATCCCTACCAGAGGTATCACTGAGCCATATTCAGGGCATGGAAGCCAGCAGCTCTAGCAAATGCACTGACTCAGAAACAGCTCCTACTGCTGCTACTGCTGGGCCCTGGCATCATCTCTCATAGGTGCTATCTTGTGTCTTGTATAGTGTGTGTGTGTGTGTGTGTGTGTGTGTGTGTGTGTGTACAATCCCTGTTTCACAATTGTATTTTTGAATATAGGAAATGCTTGATCCTGTGATGCCAAGGTGTAGCATGGTGGGTTCGAATACACACAATATCTCCTGATGTACTCAAAGGTGTGGAAACTTGTTTATTACTTAATGCAGAACAGGGTCTTTCAAATAAGATACTATCCAATGTGTCGATAGGGCCAACACCCTATCACTTGCATTCACTTTAAAATTATAATTTATGTATAATTCAATAATATGAAAGACATTTAGGCTGAAAGATACCAGCTGTTAGAGCTGGAGGTTTTCACTGACTTACCACAAATAGCTGTTTTCCACCTTGTTACTGGAGAAAATTCACATTGAAGCTGCCGACCTGCATACCATCGACCGTTGAATAAAGCAAAAGCCTGCTGACATTCTTGTTCTCTTAAAAAATAAAAAAGTATTATTAGAACCTCATAAAAGCAATACAATTCAATCAAGTGAGATTGCATCAACATGCAGAATTAGCCATCTTTCCTGGGAAAGAGCTTTACCAATATGCCCACCCATACCACATAAGCCTTCCTTCTGATTTCTCATTCAGTTTACTAACTACTAAATTTTAAATACTTACGTTTGGTACTGAACGTAAACATTTCCTCGAAGATGAGGTTCAAAGTTGCAGCTCACCTATATCAAAAGCAGGTTAAAACTTAAGGAAGTGCAGTTTCTTTGTATCCTTACACAGCTGCTTTAGTTGAGTGGTTTACAAGATACCTTATTTAATTATAGCACACAAAATGCACTTTCATGGTTTGGGGGCCTTTTTTCATGTATTAGTAACAATCACAGGACAGACAGATTATCACCCATCCTATGACAGATATGGCTATCATAACATTGATATGTGAACATCAAACTGCATCATGGCAACAAGCTGATAATCTTAATCTCCACTGGAGTAGGTAAACAAAACACCTGAACTCCTGATTATTCCAAGTTGCACAACAAAACAAAACTGATAAGCATAATAATTCTTAACGCATTTGTAATCTAACTGGGAGAGCAGAGAATATGGCGTGTTTTTTTGTTGTTATGTCTTACTTGTTTTATTTTCATTTTAAAAACTGCACACAAGTGCAATCTCTATTATTGTACCCCAAGCTGAGCAAGCTGACTGGGTAACAAATGCATTGGGGGGGGCTATATTCAATTTGGAATGTAGGTAATATTTGCAAGTTCTAGGTATGTCAAATTCAAATGCTTGTCTTGTCACCATCAAGAACTGATACCTAGCCCTTCTGTCTAACCAACACACACTTCAGGATTCAGCTAGATTTTTTACATAAATAACTGGCACACAGTGTGGCTAACCCATACTGCATTAGGCCCATCTTCCTGAAGAACAATGTGCTGTGTAATTGAAATCCATGAACTACAATTGCTATAAATATTTAACATTGTCTGTGATTTGTCAACCGCACATTCCAAAACAGCTCTCACATAACACGAAGTAAGAAGTGTTACTGTTTGAGTCTTGAAAGTACGACTATTCCAAACTAGCACCCTACATGAGCATTCGTATAAAGCTTTGCTCTACCTTCACCATCCTTCCGATTACCGTATTTTTCGCTCTATAAGACGCGCCAGACCACAAGACGCACCTAGTTTTTGGAGGAGGAAAACAAGGAAAAAAATATTCTGAATCTCAGAAGCCAGAACAGCAAGAGGGATCGCTGCACAGTGAAAGCAGCAATCCCTCTTGCTGTTCTGGCTTCTGGGATAGCTGCACAGCCTGCATCCGCTCCATAAGACGCACACACATTTCCCCTTACTTTTTAGGAGGGAAAAAGTGAGTCTTATAGAGCAAAAAATATGGTAAACTAACTCCCTCTGGATGACAACAGAGCTTTTTCCCTGATTTAACGGGTTTTACAGTCATGGGAAAAAGAAAAGTACACCCTCTTTGAATTCTGTGGTTTTACATATGGGGATATAATAACAACCATCTGTTCCTTAGCAGGTCTTAAGATCTGGAAAATGCAACCTCAGATGAATAACAATACATGACATATTACACCATGTCACGATTTATTTAACAATGAAGCCAAAATGGAAAAGCCATGTGCGAAAAACTAAGGAATTAAAAGGGACTTGTTCTGACTCCACCCCCACTGAACACACAAAGTGTTACATGGTAGAGATCCTGGTCTGCTTCCTCCCCAATTTTTTACTCTCCACATCTGCATACGAAGGGAAATTAGGAATGCCTAGGATGATCTCCAAATGTGACAGCCCATTCACACAACAGTCATTCCACTAGCATAACCCTTGTTCTGGAGTAGCACAAGAGTTACAGTGAGTGCCTTGTGCTTGCAAAAGCTGTGCAAAAGCACAACCACTATGATACTTGGTGATACCTCAAGCTTGCGGGCTACCACTTGCCCAACATCAGCTCTCAAATTTCTTGCGCTAACATTACACTGGATCTCAGTCCGCAATTACTTAAGGGAATAGCAAAACAGTATTCTGCGTTTTACCTTGAACTGAATAACCTTTCCCACATTCCTGAATTCAGGAAGTACATCTTCATAGAAATCTAGGAACTGCTGGTGCATTTCTTCCTCACTGTACTCCAGGCTTGCATCTGTGTCATAGTCATCTCTTTTACACTGCTCCATCCCAAAAGTGAAAAACATACCCCTAACAAGGAGTGTCTGACTAGAGGTTGGATGGTTATGCCTCCGCGAACATCTTCAATTTAAAGAAAAAAGGAAAGAAAGAAAAAAAGCACTTATTCCAGCTGCTGAAGCTGCAACCATATATTATGCACTTTAGCATAAATACTTAGTCCCTCATACGCATAGGCAATCCGATAAAAAGTTCTCGAGGCACCTTATAAGGTTTGAATTCAAAAACTTAGGTTAGTATAGATTGAGCATGGGGAGCATTCAGCCCATAGCCGAATTACGATCCGTTATGTACCATACAAACAGTTCTATAAAAGAAGTGCATAAAAATTGAAATAATGCATTGTATTCTTGCCCAATTCTATTTCATAACGTGCAACTTGTAGGCTCTTGACCCAAGCAATCTGTCTGAAAAAGTTGGGGAAGCAAAGAATTCAGTACAAAGCTGGATGCGTTCTAGACAAATTCACCGAAACTAGCTTGCAGTTTTGTTTGATGTCTCAGTTGTGACTTGTGAAAGTAACATTCCCCCCAGGTCTAGTTAGCTAGCAGGGGGACAAGCATTTGGGCTTTCTGGAGTCACCATTTCTGTCGGAGGCGTACTTTGGTATGAATTACCTAGGTGGATAGATCTCCCCTTTGCCAAAAACGCTATTTATCTGACCCTGAATGCAGTTTTCAATTTCAGAATCTAGGTTGCATTTGCAGTGAAGCTAAAAACGCAAGCACCAACATAGATTTTAGTTCTCCAACAGCTATAATTAACTTCAGACTTTGAAGAGGTTCAATTCTGTACCATCCATCATTTATTCCTTTAGCTATGCCGGTCCTTCTTTCCTAATTTTTATGGGCTTAATATGAAGTGGGGGGAAATTAAAAAGTAGAACTTTAATACAAGCAGCAGTAGCAGTTATTTAGATCTTCCATTTAAAATGGAACAGTTCAAGAAACAGTGACTTAGATCCTATATTTTCCCCTCCATGAATGGAAGGTGTTTCCATTCACAGACTTTTGAACATGAAAAAGCAGAAATCTCTTTCCTATCACAGTGTGAAAATGAGAGCTAAATTGAAGTACTGAAACAGTAATGCACCTGTAGATTCCCTGCCACCAGCAAAATAAAATGCAAGCCATATTTTTAAAAGGTCCATATAGAATTGAATTACCTGTCTCCAAATTTGCAAGCTCCAGTTTTAATATAGAATGGGCAATTGGCACAATCTTTCTCACGTCCCATATTCTCTGGGGGCTCTGGATTATGCCAGGTGGTTCCATTTTCTACCTGGATTTTTTTTATAGAAAACAAGAACATTCTATATGTTAACAAACTGAATACTGGTCATGAATAAATTCAATTTATCTATCAAAATAGGAGTGTTTATGATTGCAAGATGGTGGGGAGAAACAATTTTAGCACTGAAATGGAACGTCACCAAACAGTTTAGGGAAATACTAAAGTCTGCTTTAAATATTGAAATCTAGACCAAAGAAAAGACTGGAGAGGTTTAACCCACTTTGACTTACAAGTGTGAAACTTTGCATACTTGTACACTGAATATACTGAACGATTTTTGTTAGGCATCCCAGTAAGCTTCAGCAGGCCTTGTACATCCCACTAAATTCAATAGGACTTGCTCCCAGGAAAGCGAGCATAGAATTGTAGCCCAACTGCAAGTGCTGTTGAGTGTATGCAGAGTGCTAAAATACTTCTGGGCACTGCACTTATGCACTGCAGAAGGCAACTCTCTTTCCAAAGAGAATAACCCCTTTTCTCTACCATTAGAACCGGTACAATCCCTCTCCTCTGACCTTCAGAGAGACTTTAAAGCACAGGAATCTAATTCAGTCACACCAGCAAATTTATGAGCATCTTCATGGTCCATCAGCACTTAAAAATTATATATCAGGAGCGCATTAAATCTCTGAATGACTGATACCGAACAGCTCCATGTTAATTTTGAGCACATATTCTTAAGAAAATAGAAAGCATCTTTTTGGACCAGGATGAGGTCCACACAGTCTAGTTCTTCTTGGCAAAATTCATAGCAAGCTGCAGGGCAAGCCTGAGTCAGGAATAGCATAATCTGTTAAAGTGAGACGTATGGCGCGATCCAAGCTAATTACATAACCCACATGAAAGAACAAGCTGCCATTGTTCTCCAGAAAGAAGAGCAGCTCAGTATCCATTTTCAAGAGCTCTAAACATACCTGACTTTCAGCCTGGTCCAACATCTTCTGCACAGCTTCCTATAAATGGTGCAAACATAGGACTAGTGAAAACCCTGAATGGAGACATCATCTGGTTTCTTCAGTCAAGACCATAATATTCAGGTTTTATATTATGTTCTGTTAGTTTTGTCAAATAAAACTGGAAAAAGCTTCCATGTTACTAAGAATGCCCAAAGAAAAATGTAGAAAACATTCTAGTTACATTTAAATAATTCCCCCCATTATTTGACACAATTCCAAAATTTTGACACAAAGAGCTTAAAGAGCAAACAGAACTGAAGGTTAAATTGTATTACCATATTGTTACAATTTTCAAGTATCTGCAATTCAAATAAAGACAGCAGCCCAGTCCTGCAAGTGATTTAGCATAGGCATACATCTTTTGAAGACCTTTCTCAACTTCTATTTGAGTCAAGTGGCCCAGATTCACCATCCAATTCTTATCACATGGTATTTTCTCCTGAAGGATTTGATGCCAAAGACTCTGTGAAGATTGTGCCTAGAACCTAGTTTTGAAACAGTTTACTCAGTGATGTCCAGAAGGTCAAACATACCCAGGTCCACCTGCTGCCACCAATGCAGTGGTGTCTTTGACAGGGACAGAGTCCCTATCATATCTGTGTAACCAGAGTTCAGTGCCCCAGTATGTATTCAAGCTGAGTACCAGCATACTGAAACGGGGTACCAGTGTACTGAAATTTCAGCCTGCAAAAAGGAATCTTCCAATAGAGTAAGGAGAATTATTAAACAGCTTTGGGTTTTCTATTGGACTATCAGAAAGGAGTGCCTTAGGAACCCAGTCACCCAAGTTTAGCAATAATATCTTTCCCCTGACATACACACACTTGTTTTGGCTTAATTGTCAGCTTGCACTGATTTCCAGTGTACATCTTCCCCCTTGGTTTCTCAATGTCTAGATGCTATAATGGAGCTAGATAAGGGCCAATGAACTGAAGCTGAATTATGAGCACTGGTTTCTGAGAGGAGTGCGGGGGGGAGTGCACTGCCCCCGGCAGCACGATCTTGGCAGGGCGCCATCACGGTTGTTGTCCCCAACATGCCCAGCCCCCCAGGACACACACCTGCCCCACCCCCACCTGCTCTCTGCCCCCCGGTGCCGGAGCATCAAGCTCCGCCACTGTTTCTGAGTTCACAGATTTGGTAGGTGGCCTGTTCTGGATGGAGTTGCATTCCCTCTGAAAGATCAGGATCACTGACAGGGTGTACTCCTGGATTCTACCTTGTCTGGAAGCGAAGGTGGTTTCAGTGGCACAGACTGCCTATATTCCTCAACAGGGGTAGTCTTGTGGCTGTGATTCAAACTGCAGTGGCCTCCCATTTAAACTACTGAAACACATTCAACTTGGTGCAGCCCTGAAAGGTGGTTCAGAAGATATAGATAGTGCAAAATTCAGCCACCAGAGACTTGTTGGGTATGCTGCCTAGGAACCATATAATATCAACTGAAGATCTGCATTGCCTGCCAATTAACTGCCAAACCCAATTCATGGCTCCAGTCTTGCTGCAGAAAGCCCTAAACTGCTTGGGACCCAGTTATCTAAGGCAGCACATTTCCCCATATCAAAGAAAGTTTGGGTGCTGATGAATCAGTAAATGAACATCTTTAGAAATAACACCCCAGCTACAGAACATGCTCCACCTAGAAATCTGGTTGGTGGCAACATTGTTTAGCTACAGGCACCAGCTGAAGACATGTCCTTTTTGTCAAGTTTTTCAATGTAGAGGAACACCTAGATTTTAAAGAAACTGATGGATGGTTTCTAGTTCATGGTAAATTTGTCATTTATGTAGTGACATAAAATGATAGGGATCTTAGGACGAAGAGTGGGCTATATAAGTTTTGAAAATCAAATAAAATTATTACTTCCATCAAAGCTAAAAGTGGCAATTTCCCTCAACATCAAACTTTTGCTGAAGTAGTAAGGAATGGACCGTTTCCCACAATTTCATCTACTTTCAAAAGATACTAGGAGGAGTACTCAGTCAAGGTTGCTATCTATACAATTACACAAACTGCTGGTCAACTAAAACAGTTTCATAATCTCATTTGATATTGTTCTGGACCAGTTAAATCCCAACATACTAAGAGGCAAATCATGGGCCTGGATAGCTCCGTTGGTTAGGGCAAGGTGCTGATAATGCCAAGGTTGCAGGTTTGATCCCTATGTGGGGCAGTTGTATATTCTTGCATTGCAAGGGGTTGAACTAGATGATCCTCAGGGTGCCTTCAAACTCTACAGTTCCATGATTAAGATCACCATTTGTTCTCTATCTGCTGAGCAAGGCATTCAACAAATTAACCTACAAGAAACCGAAAGCATTATATTATGTTCCCTCCCACACCCAGCAAGCTATAGAAAAAGATACATCTTGATGAATGAGTCAGGTAAAGATGAGCTGTAACATCTTTGAGTGGAAAAAATGGTTAAGGAATCGCAGCAGTAAAATTACTTGTGAAGTTAAGTTCTAAAAAGGAGTTACTATACGTATACTTGCTACAGTTTTTTTGAGAGATTACACTACAGTTAAACATAAGAATTCATAGCTTTTGCCCAGAACCTCCCAACAATAATTCTGTGTGTGAGGACTGGCCCAATAGTCACAAGAAACCCTTCCCTCTGCCAGTTGCAGAACTGCAGGGAAGGCTAGCCTGGTGGCAGCTTCCAACAAATATATGAATAGCTGCTGAGAGTTTGTGTCCCTTCTCCCTTATGAAGTGTAATCACAATTGCCAGCTGCAGTGAAGCAGGCTGTCAAAAGGGCACAAAATATTTGGGAGTATTCATGGAACATTTCAGGGGAGATTCTATTTTGTCCTTCTGTTTCCTGTGCCTTTTAAAAACAATGAAAAATAGCAAGCATTTTCCCAGAGCCTTAGGAATAAGGCAAGATACTGCAGCAATAATATTAGCAACTTATATACTGCCCTGAATAACGAAGGGTGCATCTACATTTACAGCGCTTTCTTATACATGTCTACTCGGAAGTAAATCCTTTTGAATTCAATGGGGTTTACTCCCAGTAAGCAGGTATAGCATTGCAGCCTCACTTATTCATAGCATGTTCCATTTACAACGTTATGCAGAAGCACAGAAAGAAAAACTTTTCAACCCTCGTGTCCCAACACTATGTCATTTTGCACTTTTTTTTTAGTCCTATTGTTACTGTAAGAGGATATGCACTGTGTTTTATCCTCCTAGAGCAGGAATCACCTCTCTCTCTCTCTTCACTTGTTTTTTCCGGTCCTCCTCCTCTTGTTCTTTCCTTTGCTGTTCTTCCCATTCTTCTTTTATTCTTTGCTTTAAAAAACAAACAGAGATTGGCATTATGCTAAATATCTCCATGAAGGCTGAACAAATAAAATAATTTTAGTTGCTATTTGCTTTAACCAATAAGTGAGAAATGTAAACTAATTTGCCACTTACTTTTTTGAGATACTGAAGAAAGCAACATAGGTCATTAGGTGTGTGTAAACTTCTTCCCGCCCCCCTTCATTGCAGATTACAGTTAACACAGAACTGAACGAGCCTTAAAAGTCCAACTTTGCCCTCATCATTTAAAATCAGCCTCCCAACAATCAATGAAAACTTTCCCAGAAATAAGCCAGCCTTAAGCACTATACTTTAGTGCTGTGTTTTCCAAAATTAGTCAAAGGTAAAATGAAGGTGTAAAATCTAACACTGTCCATCTGCCAGTGGAAAAGTCACCTCTGACAGAATTGGTTCTCATTTCCCCCCTGCAGTTCCTCCAGCAACCCTGCTCCAGCAGGTTGCAGGGTTTTCCAGCAGAGACAGATGGAGGTGATGGGTGGCTGGAGAGAGAAGTCCTCTCACACAACCATTGCTTTTTGGTGTTGCTGTTTTTTTAATAAAGACCTCAGTAATTATTTTTATGTTTAGAATGTCTGCTCCAAAAAGGGAGTCAAAGCATATACTGCACCTCTTCCTCTTCTTGACGTTTTCTTGCTGCCTCTTCTTTTGCTTTCCTGATCTTAAAAGCTTCTTGTGCCCTTTCTTCTCGCAGCAACCACTCCTCATGAAGCCTCTGCCTGCAAATAGAATCCGATGAATGCTGGGTTATCACTGAATATCATCAAACTTACTATGTTTTTATTTCTTTTAAAAAAATAATTCTGCCTTTCTATTTAAAATAGTAATATTCAAATTAAGTACTGTTAAAATAGCAAAAGCACAGCAGTAAAGTAGCAGCAGTATGGCTAAACCATATAAGCTAATTACTAATAAGAGTGTGGGCACCCAGGGGGAAACATGGCCTGGTGTCTAAAAGGTAATAATGATGGTGTCAGACTAAGCAACCTGGGGATAGAATTCCAGGGATCTCTCTTGTGTAGTTGCTCACCTAATCTTCAAAGGCGGACGTCTAAAGAAAGGCCTCAGAAGAGCTAGGGGGCACAGGCTCCAATTCATACAGTGCTAACTTATACATGTTTACTTGGCATTTAAAGCACTTTGTTCAATGGAGATTACCCCTAGATAGCTATGAATAAGGTTGCAGCCTCAAGACTATTTAGCAGAGTAATTCCTCAGAGTTTTGGACTATGGCCTAAAACAGGCAATTAAACACTGCAACTTTACACTTCACTTGGACAACAGCAGTGGGCTGGAAGGGGAGGACGGAATTGGCAAAAGTCACTCCACCTCTGCCAACAAGAAGGTGGAAGTAAAGTCTGGATCTAACCAACCACCTTTGCATTTGGTCTGTTGAGCTAGCTAAGCAATGTTAATATATCATAGGGGCATCCTCTTGTTCCATCACATTTCATTGAATATCAGCCACTGGAACTTTATTCAAAGTAAATATGCATAGAGTAGAGCTGCCAATTATATATAATTTTAATTTACCTTTCCTCTTCGAGTTGTTTTTCTTCATCATCTAGGTCGTCACCTTCTAGCTTTTCAGAAACCTGTTCATCTTTCTCTCCTTTTTCTGAAGAGAAAAAAGTGTACCTCTTTTTAAATATATAATATAGATAGCTTACCCTTGCCATGAGGCAAACCACTGCATTCTACACAATCTAAGGTCCAAGACAGTCATCAGTGCATGCACAGAGCCTATGTTCTCAAGATTGCCACAGTCATGAATTACACTTCCCAACCTATGATCAGATGAAGAGGCTGCAGCCTTGTTGACAATGAAATACAATTACCTATTATTTTCAATCTAAAACAACATTTTTAAACACTTCTGAATACCAATGACAACCATCTTCTGAGAGCTGAAATTTAGCTCATATTTCACAACTAATCTGTGCGGTTCATCAACTTAGCTTTTACCTGAATCTCTCAGTCTTGCTAGTGCTTGTCTCTTTTTCTTCCGTTTCTCTTTCTTCAAAAGGGCTCTGTACTTTTTGTGGCTGAAAATGGAAAAAAGATTCTTCTTTGTTTTTGTAGTAATTGGCCAGCTAACAGTCAACTAGGATTTCTCAAGTGTTGAGCATACAAACATTTATAACAATGTTTTCTTATTGGATTAAAACAACAAACAAATGTTATTTTTTCAGATAGTATTGCCATGGAATTCTACTCAATATGATCCAGAGCAGAACTCCGATGTATAGTTAGCCAAGTAAAAACTTAAAACACGTTGCAGGATTCCCCCAAAATAGACCAGAGACAATTATTTCATCTAGCAAAGCTTTACTGCTACTGAAGGCAAATGAGCATAATGGTCACAAATCCAATACATTCAGGATTGAACGTAGTCCATAAGAAATCCAGTTGCAGCAGACTTAAGTTAAACTTAGAATAACTTATAAGTCTAAACCTTAACACCAAGCATACTATGTATAGAACACCACACCAGAAGGAAAAGAGATAGAGAAAGTGAAACCCAGGCTCCTTCTGGCCTATTTTTGTAGTCATCATAATCTTGACAGAAGAGCTAAGAATTTAAGCCAGCTGTACTCAGCTTTTCTGAAGAAATAACCTAAACATCACAAACCACCTGCTTTTTTCTTTCACACAGAGAAGCCCCCAGAACCCTCTTGAATTAATTAGAATAGGAAAGATCTCTACATATCAGATCAATACTTTCTGCACTAAGAAATGCAAACTAAAAAGTATATCACAACAAACCCAGTGGGACTTTGGTGAAGACATGTGTAAGATTGCCCTGTAAACTGGTTCTTTTATGGCAAAATCCTACGCATATTTATTCAAAGTTCAAAGGCTGCTGGGATTGCAGCCATTAATGTTAAAGTTGAATTGTAAACACTTACTTGTTTTAATATTTTGCTACAAAACATTTTTTGGAAAAAAGAAAGAAAGAATGCAAGCTTATATTCCAACCAAGAAATAGAGGAAAACAAATAATAAGCAAAAGATAGGAAAACGGCACAGATTGTCAGTTTTATACAATTTCTAATTCAAAATGTATACAAATTATCAAGTCTAAGAAACGTTTCAACAGGAGTTCCCCAACCAACTACTGTATAGAAGTACAATGTCTTTGTTTTAAAATGTACCAAACTTCCCAGTGCCAATCCTTAAGAAAACATTACTGTACTGTACTCCTTTAACACTTCTTTACTATTGAGTTTGCAACAGTTGGCTTTTGCATACTCAGGTGTCTTTTTAATTGCATACCAAAGGCCTAACGGCATCCACATAAAAGGGGCACTTATTTTTCTCACTTTCTTGTATCGGATCGGTGACCCTTTCTCTATAAAGGCTTAACGATTTTGCAATTTCACTAAGCATTAAGGGTTTTGCGTTCGCTTCAAGCCCCAGCGATGCTTCAAAGCTCACCACTTACCTATACGTTCCCCGCGGCGCGCGCCCCCCCCCCCTCGCATCACAACAAATGACATCTGCCTGCCTCATGGCTTTCCCCCAGGAACACTTTAATCCCACCCATTCGGAGCTAAGTAGCACCTGAGGCACGCAAAGCCTGTCAGGCTTCCCAGCGGCTCCTGCAGAAACCTTCCCGCCCTTATGAAGCCCAGCTCAACCTTCCACTACCAGAGGCAGGAGCAGCCCAGCTTATACTTGGGTCGGGGGGGGGGGTGGCGAGCTGCCTCATCACCGAAAGCGCCACGTGTGGGAGCTGAGACGAGCGGATGAGCGAGCGAGCGCCACCTCCGGTTCCCCCTCCGTGCGGGAAGCTCCCCATAAGGGGACCAGACCCTTTCGCAGAGCCCTCCTTACCTCACTTTCGCCGGCCCTTCTTCCGCCACCAACGGCGGAGACACGGGCGCCGCCATGTTCCACAGTTTCTAAGGCAGTCACGTGACGGGGAACCGCTGGACGTGACGTCCCTCACTTCCGGGTTTACTGCGGGGAGGTGAATGGTCTGAAGCTAAGAAACGTAGAAAGCGTCGGATTCTACAGCGCCTCCTTTCCTGTTGCTCTGGGGTTGGAACGGGCTTCGTGTACTACTCGCTTCCAGTGCACAATGCAAAAGCGGGGTTTGAATTAAGAGAGAGGCAAGGCATAGGGAAGTGGACTATCTCTTAAGTTTCTCGCTTGCAAACGCCTTTTTCTTTTTTACACTCTTCTCCCCGGGGTGGAACTAGAATTGTCTATATAGAAATCAATGGGGGAATCCAAAACTTGAAGGCTGCAGACAGAAGCAAAGACAGGAGCCATTAGTCCTACTCAGAGTATCTCCTGTTGAGATAATGAACCCATGGTCGTGTCCTTTAATTTAAGGTGTACTCTTGAGTAGTTGAATGCAGCCATGGGTGTAGCTGCCCCCCATCAATAAAAATCAATAAACATATGAGGTCCTTTCCGCGTAACAAAAGCCTGCCACCAACAAAAATCCTGGCGACCCCCATGAATGCAGCCATTTCAAGTTGCCCGTCCATGTGCATGGAAGCCTTTTGCATGCAGTTAAATACAGGATTTCAGGTTCATAGCTGTCAACCTTCCCCTTTTTTTGCGGGAAATTCCCTTATTCCAGCGCCGTTTCCCGCTGCTTCCCACTGCTATCCCCAGATTGTTAGATATCCCAGATATCCCGTAGACTGTCCCCGGGACAGTTGAGGCTGCTGATCCCTTATTTTCAAATCTGAAAGTTGACAGCTATGTTCAGATTGGGGGTGGGGAAGTTGAATAAATTGCCTTTTGCTGCAACCTGTGGGCTGTTTTGTATGCAGGGATTTTGGCTGAAAATCCATACCAACCATACCTCTGACCTGCAGTGTTGATTGCGCTATGTTGTTGCCTCCTGTTCAAAGACACACTCTTGTCAGTGGTTATCTCCCCAGTTACAACAGTGCTATGGTAGCAGTAGACAACACTACAGGGTTGTTGAATGCTATTTTCTCAACCTGACCTCCCAACCTGCATTGTGGGGATATAAACAATAGGCAACGTTACAAGGTTGTTTTATGCTACTCTTTCAGCCTTAAATCCCTACAGTGCCATGAAAGTCGCTGCATGATCTTGGACGAATCACTATGTCTCAGCTGAACCTACTTCACAGGGTGGGTGGGAGAACCAAGCATACTGCCTTGAGCTCATAGGAGGAAGGGTAGAATTAAAATGGGAGTAAATAAAGAATAAATAACTAACCCCCAACATGCAAAAGAGATATAATCCAAAAGAACTGTGTTACAGGGTTGTTCTAAACCACTTCCAACTGGCAATATTAATTTATTTATGGTATTTATGAATCCAAAGGAACTCAGGGTCATATACAAGAAGCAGTAAGGCAAAATACATTGAAAATGAATAAAAACATACACAAGCTAAAAATAAAATAATAATTCTAATCCCATTTGTTTTCAATTCAATATGACTTCATCAATCATCAAAACACTGACTCCTACTACTAAGGATTAAACATCTCATTGTCAAAATAAATGTCTAGATAAATAAAAAATTTCTTCAGCTGATGCAAATCTAGGGTAAGATCATTCCAAAGCTGTGTTTCCACCACAGAGAAGACCTTTCTGCACCCTCTCGCCATGAATTCTGGCAGGGATCAGAAGCAGAGTCCTCTGCCTCTGCGTCACCACTCTGCCTCTCTCATCACCCCCAATCTTAAGGAGGAGGCAATCCTGCAGATATTTGGACCTTGAGTCTTTTACGGCTCTACAAACAGTTGCCAACACCATGAAACCCAGTAGTACAGAGACAGCCAATGCAGAACTTTTAGGGTCAGAGATACCAGGTCATATATCACTGCCCTACTTAATAACTTGGCAGACACATTCTGCACTAGCTGTAGTTTCCAGTTTGTTTTTGAGTGCAGCCCCACTTAGGCAAAGTGCAATAATCCGAATTAAATCATCAGAACCCAGATAGCAGGTTGTCTTGTTCTTTGAAGGGTCATAGCTGGGAAGAGATGCTCTTTGCTACCACAATCACCAGAACTTCCAACAACAACAGTGAACCAAGGAGAAACCCCACGCTATGTAGCTGCTCCTTCAGCGGGGGTGCTACACATAGCAAATCTGGCTGTCTTTCCGTTTCCTGGACATGAGAAGTATGTGTCCCTAGTACCTTCAGCTTATCAGGGTTCAGTCATAATTTATTGGCCCTTGTTCAGTCTGTCACTGCCCACAGTACATCTGTTGCCTCTCCTGATTCAGATGGCAAGAAAACTGGCAGTGCTTCCCCTCATCACCCTGGATGTCTGCGCCTAGCAGTTTCATAGCATGGGAGACAAGATAGAATCACAATTAAGGATCATATATCTCTTTTCACATTTGAAATTGGCTGCAACTGTCTTGTCTTTTCAGTTTACTAGGAAGGGTCAAGCAATTACCAGACAAGTCTTCCAAAATCTTCCAGGACAGTAATATATTTACATACTTGGCCAAGGGAAGTTAATTTTTAGTGCAAAACAGTAGTGATTAACTCCCCCAGAATTTGACACAGTTGGAGGTCTGTGCATAGCTATTAATTAACTTCTATGAACGTCTAGTAAAATTTTGACTGTCCTGGGCATTTAAAGGGAACTAGAGAAAGAAGAGTTTTTGCCACATTGTCCTTATTTCTCCTTTTGGGTCCCTTAGAGCTAAACAAAGATGAAGAGAATAAAGAGGCATGAGGTCATTTAAAGAGAAAAAACTAACCAACTTGGCATAAGCCAGCAAGGGAGAACCTGTGGCCCTCCCAAATGTTGCTGGCTTCTAGAATCTCCAACCATTGCCAATGCTCACTGGGACTGATGGGGACTGAAGTGTGACAATATTTGGCAGACCACAGGTTCCCCATCTCTGGCATAAATGGTGCAGCAGTTTGGGTGTCCCGTGCAGCAGTTTGGGTGTCCCGGCAGCAGCACCAGATTGACTCCTGCTGGTGTGCCTGAACTGTCCTGGCCTTCTTGCTGTCTCCCCCCCTCACCATCCCAGTATGTGTCAGAGATGTTTCTTCCAGGAGGTCGGGTCTGTGGCCCCTCAGATTTGCACAAAACCAGAAAAGTGCACTATTAGTTTGCTTGTGTAGGTTTCTGGTTTTGTGCACATCTGAGGTATCAATAGGAGGAAAATGCTCAGTTCAGGGGTGCTAGGAATAGTTACCATCACAGCTGGAGATGAAAGCAATTGTATTTTCTCAGTGCACACTTTTCAGATTAACTTGCTGTGCTGTGCAGTATAATGCAGTATCTGGTATAGGAATTCTTAATGTGGTTTGCTAGTGCAGTTGTTCAAATCTGAGGGATCACAGGGGGGAAATGTAGTTCAGGAGCCACAGGAAACAGTTATAAGCACAGCCAGGAAAGAAATGAAAGCATTGAGGAAGTAGGAGGCATGGAAACAGAATGTCTGACGACTGATCTACCCACCCAAAACTACTGAATTTTTTTTTCTGTGATTGCATTTCCCCCAATCAGATTATCCCCAAATCTGGCAAGCCTGATTTTGCTTGGGGGAAGCATCAAGATTGTTGTTGTTTGAGGGTAATGTCATGTGAACTACGCAAACAGCTGCAAACACAGTGTGGCTGAGCCCCTGCTAGGTGTAAATAAACTGTGTTCATTTACTTTGCAGTAGCCTGTCCTGCACTGACATCCAAAGCAGGCCACATGAGTAACCACAACACTTGTTGCTGTTTGGGTTTTTAAAGCATAAGAATATTAAACAGAATGTTTCATCTCCTACCAAATCTCATTATATTTATTAGAGAGCAGCTGCAACTCAGATGCCTTCAACAACATTTACTACCTGGTTAAGAAGCTGTAAGGAGTGAGTGAAAAGGAAATTGCACCGCCTATACAATTTATCATGGAAGCTGCTGGGTATAAAGATGGATTAAAAACAACTCAACTTTTTTAGAGTGGAGTTCCGGAACAAAGCTTTTCTTCAGTTATAAGCTGTGAAGCCCGGAAACCCAAAGTTCAGCTAATCCTGAGATTAGCTGCTAGCCGCAACATGTTTACTTTGGTGATGGGAGAGGGGGGGAGAAGTCAACAACTACAAATCTCAGAAAACTATTGACATTGTTTTTACCAGTGTTGGATGAGCACTCCACCCTTCTTCATACTGTGAAACTGATCAAGGTGTGTGTGTGTGTGTGTGTGTGTGTGTGTGTGTGTTAAGAACATTGTTAAATTGCCATTTTGCCTGGCACCATCTCCAGAAGGCCCTAATTTCACTAAACTATTGTCTGGTGGCCTTAGGGCACATGGTTAGGAGGGACTCATTCAGATGCTTCTTCACACATCTAGCTGATTATTCCGCACAGAAGGAAGTGGTGAGTAAATCTATTCACCTCCTGTGCTGAATCATGATCTGGGGCCAAGTACATCGCTCCCTGTTTGATTACTGGATGACTTACAAGTGAATGTGGCCACCATTGAAGAGTACAGTGATGTGAGTTGTCTGCAATATTTGATCTGCAGAGGCTATTTCACACATGCAATTCATCCCTTGATGTTGGAGTCACTGAGTGATGAGCACGTACGTGAAGCTTCAACTCCAAAACCAAAACATTAAACTACTGCTTCATTATACCGCACTGTGGAATGTACATTTACATACCCTCCAACATTTCTCCAATGAAAATAGGGATGTCCTCTTCCATGAAGATGATGATTGTTTTATTTATATCCCACCCATCTGACTGGGTTGCCATCCTGCACTCAGCTCTCACCTGTAGCTCCCAGAAGCTGCCAGCATGGGGCAGGAGCCACACCCCAGGAACAGATTTGATTGGCTGCCTAAACCAGGTGAGGGTAGCTGGTGGGTCTCAAACCCTTAGTGAGTAAGGGTCTTCCCCTGCATGGGAAGACAGGTTCTAGCAGATTGAACGGATGTGGCCAATAGTGGCTCCAATGGTCAAGAAGGTGGTTTCTGCATTATAGAAGGAAGTGAGGGGCAGATGAGGCTCATCAGTGTGGGAAGGTAGCCCATCTAGAAGAAGGAAAATTCTGATCCTAAACCTCCACTGCCTTGTGGGATATCTTTGGAAAAAGAAAAAGCTAAAGAATCCAGAATGGATCCCTAAGATGGTTGGAATGCACCTCCTTCCAGCAACTCCTGCAGGCAAGTTGGTGCCAAACGGATTGCTCTAATTTCCTTTACACCACATAATTGAGGTTGAGAGGGGGGTCTTGTTGTCTGGGCAGCCCAGGACCTCCATTCACACTGTCCAGGCTTGTGCCCAGGGGAGGTCACTTCAGTGCTGCAAACACAGCAGTTTGACCCCAAGATGATGGCACACACAATTTTGCATTACAGAGAAGTCCCAGTGATTTCCTTGGAACTTGGTGTTTTTTCTGCATACAACTACACATAAGGCCAGCTAGACAGAGCCAAAGAACTCGTACAGACATGAGTTTCAAGCACTTTCCAGAATTAATACATACATTATTTATTTATTTATTTATTTATTTATTTATTTATTTACCGTATTTATTTATTTATTTATTTATTTATTTATTTATTTAATTTGTATACAACCCTTCCTCCAAGGATCACACGGCAGTTTACAGTTTATAAAAATACCAACGTACATAACATAAGAACAAACAAAGCAATAGCACCCTCCACAAACACACAGTTTACACGGCCATAGATTGTTTAATTTGCCAAATGCCTGAGAGAAGAATAATGTTTTTGCCTGGCACCTAAAGATAGGTAACGAAGGCACCAGGCGAGTCTACCTGGGGAGAGCATTCCACAAATGGGGAGCCACTTCAGAAAAGGCCTGTTCTCATCTTGACACCCTCCGGACCTCTCGCGGAGGAGGCACACAAAGAAGGGCCTCAGATGACGATCACAGGGTCTGAGTCTGTTTGCGTGGGGAGAGGTGGTCCTTGAGATACTGCGGTCATATGGTGTATTTGAAAGTCACACCTTTGAAAGTCATTAATTCTGAGGGCCCTCCAGCCAGCTGGTTGTGTGTGCCCTGTTGGTGATTGTGTGTATCTGACTGAGTACAGTAGCCACAGGTTCAAATGGAGCTGGCAGACAGCATCTTTTCCCTTGATATGTCCTCACATAAAAATGACTGTTCAGGTAGCCTTTACTGTAATGCACAGTTTGGGACTAAGATCATCAATATTCTAAAGCAGACATACTTTCTGCTTCTTCTGAAGCAGCAGATGACATCCAGCAGGCAAAAAGAACATGTTGCCCTCCAAAAGCTTATGGACTCCAGCTTCCATTAATCCCTCCCAGACAGCGTGACTAGTGTCCAGGGATGGTAAGAATTTCAGTTCACAGCATCTTGAGGCCACAGGTTCACCACCTGTGCTCCTACAGACTGCTGAATTGTCAAGTTTTACAATGCAAAACGGATTGTTTTTCTCTCCCTCTCATATCCCGTGGTCTCCAGGAGGTCCTGTTATGTCACCGCAGTGGAATGCTGAAGAATGCCAACAACAATCCAAAACCCTTTGAAAAATATTTACAACTAACAAACATAAAATCAGGGCGAAGGTTTTGTATGGCCATTTAGCTGGGGACAAGATGAGAGGTCGAAGAGTACAGCTCTCTAGACAAGTGTGTTGCTTCCCGGTTGTTTCGTTTACTTCCATCCAAGGCTATTTGTCTACATGACATATTCTTTTGGCAGGTAACTTCCTTCACAATTTATGATCGTGTGGGGCAGTATAGTACAAATTCACTAAAACGGTTTTAAAAACCCAGCATTTAAATAAGGTGGTGTGTGCGTGTGGTGTTTATGACTGAGAGGACAAAGTGTTCAGCTGTTGGATATTTATTATATGAAATGTTATGAGAAAGAAAATAAAATACTTCTTACCTGCTTTATTCAGGTGCACCTAAAGAGATAAAAGGATGAAAGCACGGATGCTTCCCCAACTGTTTTTGCTAAGATAAAGGGGGTTAATTATTAAACTTTCTACTTCATCATTTCCTAGTTCTGCTGATGCTTTAATCCTGGGTCATTGGAAGTTTAAGACTGCATTACAGTCTTTTTTGTTTTTCCCTGAAGTTTCCAAGTCTGGAAAGATGTTAGGGGGGTTGCTGCTTGCATCTGCCTGGGTTGCTGTTGCATATCCTGAATTTTGCAAACCAGGTAAGATTCCATTTTATGTCTTAACCTTCAGTCGCTGTCGTTTCGACGATCTGGCACATTGAAAACCCAGGGCTGTAGTTCTATGTGTACTTCGATGTAAGCCTTAGAAGTGGGACTGATTTCTGAAGAACCATTTCTGAATACGAAATGATACTGGGTTGCCTTTGCAATCGGGAATGTCTTTATTAAGGTTAAAATAACTCTGAGAATCCTGATGGGGCAATTCACAGAACCTTTCCAATAATATCCTCTTTGTCACCAATCGTTCAACACTGGTTGGCAGGTCTCTGAAAAATAATGACAAATCTGTATAAGTGGTCCATGATTTCTACACAATTTGTTGGTGGGTGGGTGGCATTCAAATGTACAGATTTTCTTCTTTTACGTCCGAATCCTAAGCAAAGTTATTTGGAAATCCCCGCCCCCCCCCCAACATCAGTAGAATGTTCCAAGTACAGTAATAGTATTTGGGGGTCTCTATTTCCTGAAATACATTCAGAACATATTTATTTGAAATATTTCTGACCTGCCCTTCATCACATTGCGATATAAGGGTGGGGTATTTTCATAGCTGTCAACTTTTCCCTTTTCTTGCAAGGAATCCTATTCAGAATAAGGGAATTCCCCTTTTAAAAAAAGGGAAAAGCTGACAGCTATGGGTATTTTTGCTCAACATAACAGGGATAATAATATAAATTAAGACCAACCTATAGAACTACAACATAAAAATACAAGGAGGAGATAAAACCAGAATATGAGCAATAATGATAAGAATAATAATGCATTGAAGAACGCAAATGAATATCAAAGCTCCATTGACTAATTTATACGTGCATGAATATACATTTTACTTTATCTCTTTCCTTTGTAACAGATACAGAGAATGCTTTCAAAGTGCGGATTAGTATCAAAAGAGCTCTAGGAGATAATGCAGTAAGTGAAATATTTATATCCACTTTTTCTGGTGAAAGTTTTACAAGAGGCCGATTAGTGCTAACTGTGTCGTAGAAGAGATATAAGCTTGCCTATGAAAGTTATTAAATTATCCATCCAGTAAATTTTCTGACAAATTGTTTTTTCCTTCTTTGAGATCTGAGCAACGCTGCTTGAGGAGATACAATGCTTTTCATCCATTTTAAAAGCACACTTTCCACAGCAGACTTCCAGACTGTCATTCTTTTCTAAACTATTTCAAGTACTTAAGCTTAGTATGAAACACACAGTTTATGAGGCTGTCAAACCCTATTGGAATCATTATTTTGGTTGTCAGCTACATAGATCAAGACTATTGAAGGATTAAATGAATGTTATCAAATACTGTGGTCATGTAACTCTCTCTGTTGGAGTAAGCGTATTTTATGTCAGCTTCTGGCTGCTTCAGACATCTCTTCTAGAGAAGGAAACAACGGCTTTTGTTCAGTTGCATGTATACCATATGGTGCCACTTGAAAGAATAGCCAGATGTCCTCTACCCTGATAAGACATACCTGTATATGAAGCCTCTACAAGCCCCAGTGCTTCTGAATCTACCAAGGCATCTCTGTCAGCTATACCAGTTATTTTTATTAACATTAACAACATAAACATTTATATACCGCCCTTCATCCAAAGATTCACAAGATAAAAATACATAATAAAAATAATTTATTATTTATACCCCGCCCATCTGGCTGGGTTTCTGCAGCCACTCCGGGCGGCTCCCAACAGAACACCAATAACAATAATAAAAAAGCAGCAACACCAAACATTAAAAACTTCCCTAAACAGGGCTGCCTTCAGATGTCGTCTAAAAGTCAGATACAGTGGACGCTCGGGTTGCGAATGTGATCCGTGCGGGCTGCACGTTCGTAACCCACAGCATTTGCAACCTGCGTGTGCGCGAGCACGGGTTGTGATTTGTCGCTTCTGCGCATGCGCAAAGCATGATTTAGTGCTTCTGCGCATGCACGACTGCCGAAACCCAGAAGTAACCCGTTCCAGTACTTCCAGGTTTTGGCAGTCCGCAACCCGAAAAAACGCAACCTGAAGTGTCTGTAACCCAAGGTATGACTGTAGTTGTTTATTTCCTTGACATCTGAAGGGAGGGCATTCCACAGGGTGGGCGCCACTACCAAGAAGGCCTTGTAGCTTCACTTCTTGCAGCGAGGGAAGCGCCAGAAGGCCCATGGTGCTGGATCTCAGAATAAAAGCACAAATAAACAGTTAAAACAAGAACAAAACAATACCCCCCCCCCCATGAACACATGTAAAAGGTTGTAGAATATTAGTTTATATGAGGAGAGGTGCTGCATGAGGTATTGTGGTCCTTAGCCATTTAAGGCTTTATAGGTCAAAACCAGCACTTTGAATTGGGTCCGGAAACTAATTGGCAGCCATGATGAGTGTAATAGGTTCAAAGCTTTTTCCCTCGGTGAGCAAGCTGGCTGCTGAATTCTGCTCCAGCTGAAGTTTCTGATCCGTCTTCAGAGGCAGCCCTATGTATAATGCATTGCAGTCATCCAGCCTAGCGGTTACCAGAGCATAGACAGCCGAAGTTAGGCATGGGCCACATGCCAAAGCTGATGGAAGGCACTCCATGCCACTAAGGCAACCTGAGCCTCGAGCTACAGCAAAGGACCCAGGAATACCCCCAAGTGATGTACCTGCTCCTTCAAAGGGAGTGTAACCCCAGCAATAGCAGGCAACTTCCCATCGATCCAGTCTAGGGAACCACCCACTAACAGTGCCTTGGTCTTATTAGATTGAGTTTGTTGGCTGTCATCCAGTCCATTGCCAGGGCAAGGCAACGGTCCACCACATCCACTGCCTCACCTGCCAGATGTAAAGGAGAAGTAGAGCTGTGTGCCATCAGCATAACCCCAAACTCTGGATGGCCCCACTCAGCAGTTTCATGTAGATGTTAAACAGCATGGGAGATAAAATTGAGCCCTGAGGAACTCCACACAAGGCTCCATGGGGCTTCTCTCCAAGCATCACCCTTTGGAAATGACCATCCAAATAGGACCAGAACTACTGCAAAGCAGTGCCACCTATCCCTAACTTGGACAGCTGCTCCAGAGGAATACCATGGTTGATGGTATTGAAAGCCACTAAGACAGGGTGGTTCAAATTTTCATACCAAGTGGGTTGCAAGAGTGCTGCCTTGTCAGGGAGTGAGGTCAAAATTTGATGCCCCCCACGCAGATTTAAATACCTAGAACAGTGACATAATCATTGTGAAATATTTTATTTGTATTATATTGTATTTAGGGATGAGAAATTCATTAAAATACCAATTCACCAGATGTGCAAACCTTTTGTATGTCTAGTGAATCAGCATTCATAGCTATGGGTACATTCGTCTACTGCATCTAACCTAATTTACTGGAATACAAAAGGAATATTTTGAAATTCTAGGAAATTACAAATCATTCTTCCTAACTAAAGAGACAAGGAAGATAATTTTTAACCAGGATAAAAATTACATTGGATAGAAAGATACATTAAGTTCAAACTGCATTTAATTACAAATGAACTAATCTGAATTATTGCACAATTAAATGTGGATTCTTTGAAGATTTCTAGGTAACATGTTCAAACATAAATCATTTTTGCATTCACTGTTTTGCTCTTTGTTGTTCTTTTCATAGTAGAGATTGGCAACTGGTGATATCCTGGCCAAATCCAGACCCCTAACAGTTGTTGTCTGCTCCCTCTCCCCACAGCTGTGGCCTAGTTTCCATATTAGAAGAATAGAATAGAATATGTAGCTGTGATCACGGGATTCAGGATCAAACTACATGTTCCACCTCTGCTGCATGTCTTTGAACCAAGCCTGACTGCTTATTCTTCTTTGCTAAGGACTTTGTAGGCCAAAAGGGCACTTGGAATTGTGCCTGGAACATAACCATCAGCTCTTTAAACAGTTCTCATGTACAAGTGACAGGCAACTGCTGGCTAAAGTTTCCAGATTTTATCTTTGTAATAAGAGCACCTTTTGATAGGAAGGCCAGATACAAACTTAACTAATTTAACAAATACATTTAACTAATTTAACTAATAAATACGCAGCACATTGTAGTTACCTAGTTTGAGTTTCTCATGAGGATGTTAGCTGAAAAGCAATAAAATCTTCTCCCTCTGCCTCGCTATCCATAACAGTGTATGTGTGTGTTTTTACAGTATACTTGGGATGCTAATGAAGAATACCTATTTAAAGCAATGGTGGCTTTTGCCATGAGAAGATATTTCAGCCAAGAAACCACCCAGTGAGTATGCCTAATTTTCCTGTCAGTCAGCCTTCCCCAGCCTGGTGCCCTCGAGATGCTTTGGATTAAAACTCCCACCAAGCCCAGCCAGATGCAATTCAGAGCACCCACACTCCAGAATGATGCAGAGCAAAAGACTTGAAACACAGAAGACTTGCTAAAGTAATTTGGGATAAAGCCCAAGGCCTTGCTGTTCCAAAAAAGGAGCCAGCAATCCCAAGTGGTCCAGTCAACTAAACATTCAGAGCCCAGAAGGGGAAAACTTGTTTCCTGGAAACTGGAAAAAGAATAGCAGCAGCTCCTTTTGTATTATCTCTTTGTCATCACTATCTAGCTTGAAGGAGGCTCTCCTGCATCAGATATTCTGAACAGGTTTACATTTGTTTATAAGCATATTTACTTTTTGCTGGAGCAAGCAGAAACAGTCCCAATGTAAATGCAAATTTTGCACATCCATATTAAGAAATAATAACATTTTGACAAACAGCTTTTCCCCCAGCGGTGATTCAACCATGCTTTGTGTCTTACTTAACAGACCTGTCAAATTATTTGTGCAATTCCTAAAGGACAACACACTAGGCGTTGATCATTCTATGTTAAAACTTATTGTAGCCTTTGTGAGGGGTTTGTTACTTCAGCTTCCATAATCTGTGACTTGTTTAAAATGCTGAACATTAAGTTAAACTTAGGACAGCCAATAAGTAAGAACACTTACTTTCATTCAGATGAGTTGTGTTAAATCCTTGAGTGCAACTGGGTTGAGTCTAGACCAGTGCCGGAACTGCAGAATTTTCCATAGGGGACAAAAGTCTGCCCTGTTGCCCCCTCATTCTCTTCCTCCATAGAGGTTGAAGTCAGCACCCACCAATGTCGGGTGGTTCAAGACATTTTGCTGCCTGAAGCAAAGGACAAGATGGCACCTTCTCCCAAGAAGCCAATTTGACTGGTAGTTGAATCTTACTCTAATACTGGTGAAAGGACAGTATCTTCCACTGCACTTGAGGATATCAGGCTAGCATAGGGAGGACAGGGCAAGTCACATGGCATTCACAGTTCTGTCCCCTCCCTGCACCTCAGCATCTGCCGCCTGAGGCAGCTGCTTCACTCTGCCTCATTGTTAGGCTGGTCCTGTTTCTTCTCTTTGTCAGCCTCCCACCGCTGCCACCACCAAGAAAGGTCTTTCTCCCCTGCACTGTGTGTGAGAGAGAAACCTCCTCCAGTTGTGATTTTAATTCGTTTTAATGCTGTATTTTATAGTATACCAATAAGTAGTAGCGGTGGTGGTGGTGGTAAATATGTCTTAATTTTTGTATGTATCATGATGAATGACTTCACACTAATTCCATTGATAAAACTAGCAGCAGTTGCAACCGAAATACCATAACATGTTATTAAATCTGTAACTTAACATGTAATATATAAAATAAAACATCAGTAATAAGTACGTAACAGAAATAGTGTTACAGTGCTGTTAAGCAGCCAGAAGATGTCACCGTTGAACAGAGGTAAAATCATGTGCCGTTTTTTACCTCAGGATACTTTTTTTTTTTTAAAGAGCCATGGATCAAGGTCAGAAGGGCCACCAACATTGGCTCTACACACTGATCATCTCCTGCACTAGCCAAGAAGTGGGTTGGACTTTTTCAAGCCCCACCTTTCCAGTGTGAGCAGCAACAATGGTGGCAGAATCTCAGCTGGTCACTTCCATTTTCTAGCTTTGACCACATGGATGGGCAAAAGCAACGAAAGTGCTTTTGTTGCTAGAGGGGAAAAGAAGTATGGGATCAGCTATCATGAGAGACAGATGGGAAGCCCTCAGATATTGAGCCTTCAGGCCACCAGCTGCCTACTCCATTTGCTTACAGACTTGGACTAATTTCTGTGAGGCAATGAAGTACATACCAGAAATGCAGGTTTGCTCAATTAAAGTGCTTTGACACTCTAACACAATCATCTTTGTAATGGGCTCTTTGCAGTTAGGAAAGTAATGGGGAAATGCTCCGAAAAGTGTGGGGTGAACAAATGATTAATCAGAAGATGTATAAATACCCCACAAGCAAATTGGGGTGAATGTTTGATAAACAGGCCTAAGTTGTAAGGAAGAACGATGAGACAGCAACCTAAAAGATTTGGCTCAATGGGCAATCATTGCCTTCCAGAGTCCACTGTGCGACTGGTCTTCTCTCAATGCTCCATATCCTGTTTTCCATACCACATCTTGAATTGGGGACGTAATAATAAAGAAGAGCACCTCCTTAATGAAGGGGCTTGATTTCCAGATAATCTTGAACCTGCCCCCTGTCTTTTGACTACTTAGGACTTGGTTGTCATTATTCCCTGTTTGTTGATAATCCCTTTCTTCTTCTTCTTTGTCCTAAACTATTCACAGAATTTCCAACGTATTGCTCTGCAACGTAACAGATCGGGTATCATTTTGGTTTGTTGTCACAGATTCATCCACAAATGCAACTCTTCCTAGGAGTGATGTGGAAGCTGCCATAAGGTACTGCATTAGCCATTTATATCTTCTCACAATGTTGTTCTAACCAAACATATTGTCTGTTAGTAAGCATTTGCATTGCATTGCTGGTCAGAATCGCTTAGAGTTGCATTTATAGCTCTCCAGTAATTCAGCCTTGTAGGCTAGATTCCAAGAGAGTGCTGTGTTCAAATCTACACAGCGGGCTTCATACTAGAACAGGGTTTTAAACCTGTGTTCTCTGACTCCATACCCAAGACTCATTTTTTTCACATAAATTTCCTGTTATCAATGCTTTTAATCACTTTGAGCTATATATATATCCCTTTCATTTGTATCATTGTAAGAATTGCTTTCTGCTTTTATAAAGCACAGTGGAAATGTACTTTTCTCTCACTTCCTCGTTTTTTTAAATAATCACATTTAAACTGGGAAGTGAGGAGCTTATTTGAGGGGAGAAGAATAGCCCATTTCGGGACCTCCATTGTATGTTAGGAATTTGTTAATGATAGTGCCTGTAAATGGGGAATCCAGGAAGATTTCAGTGGAAAATAGTTGTCATGAGTGTTTTTAACTTGCTATGGAACTTAGGTTGTTGTTTTTTAATCATGTTATCTTTTAGAAGTGTATTGCCTCTGGTTTGAATAAATGCGAATGTGGCAATGAATGAGACTGCATTCTTCGAGAAAGATTAACTTTTAAGCTTATGAGCAGATTAAACTGTTTTCTACAGAGAAACTCAAAACCAACTTCACTGCAATTGTGTGTGTCTGGGGCAGGGAGGAGATTACTGATTTGTTGGACCAGGGTAAGAATAGTGGAATGCACTATGTTTTGGCTGCTCTTCGAAGCATTTACACTCTGCATAAGCAGATTTACCGTAAGTCTCTTTCTTCATCCGCGGCATGCAGTTCTAGCACCTTGGACTCAAAAATGTTGGCCATCATGATAGGAGATGTTGTTGAAATGTTTGTTATGGTGCCATCAGCTCCTATTGCTAAAGGACAGCTAAAAACTAATAAAAATGCTGCCCAGTGCTGAATTCAGGGTGTGGGGGGGGGGAGAGAATAGGGTTTTAATGAAATCCACAAGCCCCACACCCCAATTTTAACCAAGCCATGGTCTCCCAGAACATTGTAAAACCAGTAAGAACTCAATGTGTGATTTGGTAAGAAGGACAAGGTCCTTATAATTCAAGCACCACTCCTTTTATACAGCACCACAGCAGCCCAAAGCAGACTGAAGGGCTGAAGTGAAGAGGAGAGGAAGGGGAAATCCCATCCCACCCAGTGGCATGACGTTGGATCTTGCCCAAAACGTTTACATGTATAAAAGTTGTGATAAAATGCATCGCTGTTTGTGCAATCGCCAACATTTATAATGTGAAAACAAAACAATTAATGAAAGGGGGAAATGAACAAGATGTCCTACTTCGTATCTCTTTTTAAGGAAGAACAAAAACCGAATCAACAGTGCCTTTTTACTGAATGATGATGCGCTGCAGTTTCTGGAAATCTCGTCCACTTTAGCACCACCAGTTGAAGGCTCTGTGCCGACGTGGCTGATTGTGTTTGGTGTTGTCCTTTGCATCATTACGGTTGGAATTGCTTACCTTATAATATCCGGAATCCATCAACGCAAGAGGTGAACGCTGCATGTTTTAATGTTTTTGCATTGGCTTTTAAGGGAACTGTAGGTTTTGGGAGAGAGCGGTTGCTTAAAATGTTTGTCCATCCCTTCACCGAGACTTCAAGGGACCTAACAGCAATAATTCAGAAACAAAGAGGTCAATTTTTAAAAGTTCAAAAACAGAACTTCCAAATTTATGTATTTCCCTAAAAAGTCAAAGGAGAATACATTCATGAATTAGCCACACCATAAACATGCCAGGAGAAAACAGTTTCATTTAGCACTTAGCACTTGAATACTGTGAGGCAGGGGATCAGCCAGATCTACTGGGAAGAGTTTGGATTTGATATCCCGCTTTATCACTACCCGAAGGAGTCTCAAAGCGGCTAACATTTTCCTTTCCCTTCCTCCCCCACAACAAACACTCTGTGGGGTGAGTGGGGCTGAGAGACTTCAAAGAAGTGTAACTAGCCCAAGGTCACCCAGCAGCTGCATGTGGAGGAGCAGAGACGCGAACCCGGTTCACCAGATTACGAGTCTACTGCTCTTAACCACTACACCACACCAGCTCTCCACACTGAGGCAGTGGGTTCCATAGCCTAGGTACCATAATGGAGAAGAGCTCTCCCATGTACAAACCAGCTATTCCTTTGAAGGTGGTGGGACACAGAATTGGATCACCAACCTGAGCTGGAGAGCAAGATATATGGGAGGAGGCTGGTCAAATTTGCTGGTCAAATTCATAACAAAAAGGGAAAAGTCATATTTAACTACCAGTTTCTATTTGGGGGCAGGGGAGTGCAGCCTTGCTCCTGCTTCTTGATCTCCCTGCAACTTTCAATACCTGGCCCCTGGCAGCTAAGTTCTAGGGTGCCACAGGGTGTTATTTTCTCCCCAGTGCTATTTCATATCCATATGAAGTTGCTGGGAGATTTGGAGCAAGGTATGAGTACAGTGATTTGAGAGAGGCCATACTGAACCAGTGCCTGGATGCAGCGGTGGGATGGATGAGAGAAAATAAGCCGAGTGTGAATCCTGGCAAGGAGGCGGCAGTGTAGGCGAGTGGTTCCAGTGTCTGATCAATTGGTCCATTGCCTGCCCTGAATGGGGTTGCACCTCCCCTGAAGGAGCAGGTATGCAGTCTGGTAGTGATTCTAGATCCAGCTTTGTCACGGGAGGCCCAGGCAGCCTGCGAGGCTAGAAGCATCTTTTACCAGCAGCAAATGGTATGACAACTTCCTAGACAGGGAGAGCTTGACCTCAGTAGCTCAGGCATTGGTGACTTCAGGGTTGGATTTAAGTCTCTGCTCTCTTATGTGGGGCTTCCCTTGTGCCTGAGCCAAAGTCTACAGTTAGTGAAGGATGCTACAGCACAGCTGCTGACAGGTGTGCGACCTTGTCAACATGCAACATCTCTGCACAGAGATCTGCACTGGCTGCCAATCTGTTACTGGGCCAAGTTCAAGGTGTTACAATTTGGAACCAGTTTCCTTGTGGGTCCACCTTACTCCATAGATGCCCACCTGACACCTCACAGAAGACTACAGGGAATGTGAATGTGGCCTCAATGGGCGAATGGCTTTGGGCCATTTGAGGGAGACATGAAAGTGAAGGCAGTCATGTGAACAAGGCCTCTGTAGAAGATCCATGTTGCAATCAAGGAAAGCACTTTCCATTTATTTTTAGCAAAGCTCACCACCCAAGGATTTGCAGCAGAACCATATACTTTTATGGCAGTGAGTATTGCTGATACGCAAGTCCTGACTGAGCTTGTTCCCGCATGTATTATGGAGCTGAAGAAATGCTGTGGCTGACCTTTGAGTCTGTTATCTCCCCATAGCAGCTGATGCTTCATCATATATGACAGGGGAGGGTCTTTCTCTATGAATCTTTGGTCAGCAAGGTCAGAAATCAATCTGTAAATAACCCAAGAAGAGATTGCTAAGCTCTTCCTTCTAGTCAAGATGGAAAAAAACAGGGAAATTTTGGTAGGACAGTCATTGCTTTTATCGCAATTATACCACAGGTGGGGTCATCTAGAAAATAAGTGGTGTGAAAGGCAGAATAAACAGATGAAAAAATTGGTTGTGACAGAAGCTGTAGGGGAATTTCTAACTGTAAATGAAGTTCATTTGTGTTGATCATGAGAGGTTGATGAATGTGCTAGAATCTCAGTTCCTAAAACAGTATTTGCCACCCTGCTGCCTTCCAGCATGCTGGATTGGGTTGGCAAAGGCTATCTTAAACATAGACGATGTCTTGCTGCTGGATTACAGCACACGTACTTTAGCCAAGAGCTGTGTCAAATTGCATTGGTAAAGAAAAAGCACAAGGAATATGCCTTTCTCCTGTGCAGCCCTCACAGGGCAGACTGAAGACCCACATTTATCAGGGTGTGGGCTTTGCATCTTTTGAAGGTGTGGGAAGAGGGCTTACTTACACAGCCAGTAACACTCTAGCCTCGCCTGCTATCTGGCTGCACTGCAGCCCAGATGGTACCAATCCACTGTACTAAAATGGGTTTAGGTACGTTGAAATTATATTTCCCAAGTCAAGCTTCTCGAGGACAATAACTTCCTTCTCTACTCTTTGCAGACGTAATAAGGCACCTGAAGAAATAGAAGGTTTAGAAGAGAAATGTGAAGCAACCGTAACAATGGAAAATGGAATTCCCTGTGATAACTTGGATTTAAAAGCTGGTCGTATTAATGGAGTCTATGCAGCAACAGATGACGAGCGGTTCACACCCTTATGAACTGTCTCAGCTTTTCTCGTGCCCTTCCTTGGGACTCTGCCCTCGTTTTATCTAGCAATTAATGATGATTATCGGAGAACAAGAAGAGAGAAAACTTGTGTACTTTGCCTTGTTTTCATTTGGCGATTCCTTTTATAAGCGTGTTCATACATACACACCCAAATTCAGTTCTCATCGAAAGGTTCATGGAAAGAGCAAATTTGACTCCCAATGCTTAATGTTCTTTGGACCTATCAGAGATTTGAGGACAAAGGCCATTTCACAGCAGGAACAGTATTAGTAGGGATAGATGGATCACTCCATTCCTGCTCCTTATAACTTTTGCATATTTAATCCATAAGCTTGTTGCATCCCGCATTCAATTAAAAGGAAAAGAAAAATTGAATGTGTGCACTTAAAAAAAATTAAATATTTTTGAACATATTTCCACAAAATTATTCTTTCAAAAACACATTTCAAAATGTGTATTTCTGGGATCTAGGAACAACCATTTGGATTTCTCACAGGACCCCTGTGTAGCATTTAAAAATGCATTTTTGTATGCTTTGAGCCAAAAGCGACATCACAAGATCCAGAGAAGTGCGAAAGCTGAAGAATAACTGTGTAAGGAGCTCTATATATTAATGAGGGAGGTTCAGATCACCAGAATCAAATTCTTCAAGCATCCTGACTTGTTACCAGTATTTAAATGTTTAGTTTGCCTTTGCCTTTTACTTTCCGAGTGAGGGGAAAGAGTGAATTGCTTTGATCCAATATACTAACCAACATGTGCACTTCATGAGGCCCATGAGAACAGAGAAACATTGAGAACATTGAGGCCCATGAAAACAGAGAAATGGGGAAATGGGTGAGAAAGGAACATTTGCTGCCCTTAGGGGTTTACGGATGATCACTTTTCAGAGACATGTTGTGCTCTTGTTGCTGTCATTGTGCCTTTGAAGCAAGTTCATGATCTCTTCTGGAACGGATTTTGAAGATTTCTGCAGGGCTTTAAGAAGTAAAGATGTGTTGGGAAGGGGGACTAGCTTCCTGCTCCATCACTGCTGCCAATAGATGTGCATAGTTTGGTGTAACTGTTATGACCACCTCTGGGCTAACACTCAGAGGCTGAACAGAGGGAAGAAGATTAAGAGGAGCTCATAGCTTTAACAGCAGGGAGCAAGAGGAAGCAACAATAGTGCATGTACTGATGTTCAGAGGGAGGAAGCATGCTCAAAAGCAGGCCTGTACATGCATCCTTCTCAACTTGCATGCATCTCTGCCCCTTCATACAAACTGTGCTTACTGTCTTTTCCAGCTGTAAACCCCACTGAGCAAGGGGATGTATGTCTTTTCCATACATGCTGTGGTGTACTTTTTTAGACAATAAAATACACTATTGCTGAAAGCATCTCAGTCTTTTGAGTTCAAGAACTGTAAAGCAGGTATGGATATCACTACACGAGAGTTTCATTGCGGGGGTTCTGTCATGAACCAGTGACCTTGCACGCTTCTTACACTCAGAACTGTTGCGGGATGTCTTAGATAGGCAAGATGAGACATTGCTCTGTCTGTCTGATTCTAGTAGCTGCCAACACTCTGCTCAAGCAGAGAAGGGGTACTGGGTATCCACAAACAGGAGTTCGCTAATATTTGGGTGTCTCTGCACTTTCCTTTCTACATACATGGAGAAATGGCCACCATACCAAAGGTAACATGTTAAATTAGGCCTGGGTGTATTCAGGAGTTAAGGGAGTGGAGATGTTACTCTAAACTTGTAAGAGCTCATCCAAGCCTTTAAGTATTTCTGAAATAAAAAACACTAGGTTCACTCTTATTAGAAAGGCAGCATTAACTAGTGAAAGGCACAGAAGTACCACTGAACACAAATATAGTGCCGTTTTTCTTGGACTAAGTTATTCAGCATGTGGAAATAGATCTGCCTTGGGCACATGCTGGGGTCAAAAAAAAGTTGCTTTCTTGTCCTGACTGGGCTCAGAATTAGAATCCGCCCAGTGCCTTTCTCATCTTCCACAGGAGGTGTGAATGATAGCCACCTGCCATTGCAGAACTCTCATGAATTCTAGGATGACTTCTGGTCCAAGCCTTGCAGGGCAGAAATATTTAGATTGTCACTGGATGAAGAGCTCTGGGTCTAACTCTGCAAATGCACATCCCCTTCCCTACCCCTGCCTCTCATTCTTTGTCATAGGATGTAGGCCTTCTTGACAGTCAAGCAAGACTTGGACTTGGGGGAAATCATATGAGTCTTGGTCAAAGTGCCATACTTGTCCTCCAGATATAAACATGATATTAAATCCTATGGATTTCAGTGGGACCTCCAAGTTGATTTGCTTACAACAGTAGCCTTACAGCACAATTCTATGTACGTCTACTCAGAGGACCATTGACTTCAATGGGGCTTCCATAGAACTACAGCATGGGTGGTTCCCTCCAGATAGTGGTGGACTACAGCTCCTTGTCTTTCCTGACCATTTGTGTTGGTTGATGGGAGTTGTAGTTCAACACCATCTGGAGGACACCACATTGATTGACTCTTAGATTATAGCTTTAAAACCACAGAGAATCCATTTGGTCTTCAGCCATTGGTCTCTAACATGTGAGTGGGCCCATTAGTGAGCTGTGGCCTAAAATAAGAATCATAGACTCATAGAATTGTAGAGATGGAAGGGACCATGAGGGCCATCTAGTCCAACCCCCTGCAATGCAGGAATCCACATTTTGCCCAATGCGGGGCTTGAACAGACAACCTTGAGATTGTCTCATGCTCTACTGATGGTATTATTGTAAGCAAAATGACTGTTCTGCTTTACTTGGCAAAAATCGGTACAAGCAAATGAGGCACCCACAAAGCCTTGAGTCAGACATGACCCTTGTCTTATTAAGAGACAACTTCTTTTAAAGGTCACAGTGATGCTACAACCGCTCACTGAAAAATCTCAACATTTATATCCCATACATTTCCAGGAAACAGGTTGCAGCACTGGAATGAGCAAACAGAGCTTTCCTGATTTTCTGTCCAGGAGGCAGACAGACAATTGATACATCACAGAGACACCAGGCTGAAAAGAGATAAGGTTGTTAGCACATAATCGGGAACAAAGAAGAGCTGAGATGCTTGATACAAGCCTAATTCTTTGCAGTTTTAAAGGAAAGAGGTTAACAGATTTTAACACAGAGAATACCCTTTCAGCTCCAGAAGTTAATTGGTAATTTACATTTTTAAATTGCCAGCTGAGTAGCTTTGTAGTAAGATTTTTGCAAATTAAGTTTAGCTTAACCATCCAAACCTTAGAAATATATGTTTATTGTTACTGAGCTATCTTCAGCGATGTTAATAGATATGTACTGTAGTACAGAGGGACGCAGGTGGCGCTGTGGGTTAAAGCCTCAGCGCCTAGGACTTGCCGATCGAAAGGTCGGCGGTTCGAATCCCTGCGGCGGGGTGCGCTCCCGCTGCTCGGTCCCAGCGCCTGCCAACCTAGCAGTTCGAAAGCACCTCCGGGTGCAAGTAGATAAATAGGGACCGCTTACCAGCGGGAAGGTAAACGGCGTTTCCGTGTGCGGCTCTGGCTCGCCAGAGCAGCGATGTCACGCTGGCCACGTGACCCGGAAGTGTCTCCGGACAGCGCTGGCCCCTGGCCTCTTAAGTGAGATGGGCGCACAACCCCAGAGTCTGTCAAGACTGGCCCGTACGGGCAGGGGTACCTTTACCTTTACCTTACTGTAGTACAGAACAATAATAGTACGGTACTATTATGTACCATTATAGATATTGAAATGTTAAATGTGTATATTATGATGGGTGGGTGTGCAATAAACAATATTCCCAGTTTAAAGATTTCTGTGAGTGTAAATTACTGGGTAAATCTGCTGAGATGCACTATTGCCACTTTATAATCATCCTAATTCAGAAGACTCCTAGAACATATGCAAAATGGGTCAACTGGGGATGCTTGCTAACATGTTTGAGAAGTAAGGTATTACGTTTTGGGGGAGAATAACCGATGTGGCTGATAGTTAAAAATCGGTCCATCACATTCTACCAAATGTCTGACAGTAGAGGAATTACATTTGAAGCTGGCACCAGAAATATGGCAGTGTCTGTGAACAGCAGGCTTTCATGAGGAAAGCATTCCACAGATGGAGGTTATAATCTAGTAATATCTGGAGAGCATAAACCTGCGCTGCCCAGGGTGGGCACACTCCCGAGTGGGGCATGGCGCAGAGAGGGCCCTCCCAGGTGCGGGATGGCCGCTTGGGTGCCTGGAGTGGCATGCACGCCCTGCAGCCAGGGGTGGAGTGAGCCGCCCATGGTGGCCATTCGGCGCACCGCCTGCCCGCGACTCCCAAACCTCCCCCAAGCTGTCAAAACGAAGGCTGAATGCTGCTGGCAAAGCAGCACAGCTCCTCCCCTTACCCTGACGTAGGCTTGGGAGTCGAGGGCAGGCGGCGTGCCAAATGTCACCCCCCTCAGCGAGGGCACCTGGGTCAGTCTGCCCCCACCGCCCCCCCCTTCCTACGCCCCTGCTCTGCACTGGAAGTGATGATAAAGCACAGGTAGTGTGCAGCTCTGGTGCCACCAATCAGTAGTGCTGGCATAAAGGTCTGAAGGGGATCAGTGGTCTAGGAAAAGAGGAGTCAGGGGTCTCAGCAGGCCAAAGGAAGAAGCAAGGAAGTGATCTACAGTAGGGGCTGGGAAGCTTTTGCCGTACAAGGGCTGCATTCCCTCACAGGAAGCCTTCTGGGGGCTATGTACCAGTGGTGGTGGTGGGGTGTGAAGAGGCTAAAAGGGGGCAACATCATTAGATGTGACTTCTATCTTTGAGCTGTAGGCCATATTCTAGTCATGGAAAAGTCAAAGGTTTTTACACACACACACACACACACACAGAGAGAGAGAGAGAGAGAGAGAGAGAGAGAGAGAGGTTTTCACAGTTGAAGGATACACTCCTTCCAACCGCAAGCATTTGAGGAAGAAGCAGAGCAGTTAGGAATGTGAGCTGGGGAGATGTTGTGGCCTGAGGGCTGAATAGAGAGGCTTACTCTCCCCCTTAGGCCAGAGAACCCCCCACCCCTGTGTAGAGGAAAGAGGAAATGGTGAGAAGGACGAGAGGGCAAGCTGGAGGAGGCCTCACAGCCAAGTCCACTGCGATGAGGTCTGTTGTGATGACACCGAAGTCTACACATTGGAGCAAGCCCAATCTTTGGCTGCAGATGACTTATTCTCGTTCTGAAACATGTTCTCAGATATCTGTAAAAATTCGCAAGTTTCCCAAGCTCCGAAAATCTGACAGGACAGATGATAACTAGCTGTTATCATTGACAGGATGTTGGGGAAATATTAACTATAAGTAAAAGCCTTTCAAAAGAAAGCCATAAAACACTACAGGTAATTATGCCTCTCCAGAGTTAATTATTCACTTTTGCATACTTAATTTTTTATTTTTTTAAAAAAACAAATACCTACACACCTATCCTAGGGTTTAGCTTTTTGCAAGTTTAAAGGTATAAAATGCCCAGTAGATAAGATTCTGCCTCTTTGCCCATAGCCAACCTACATCTGAAGGCTGATGAGACAAGTGCTAATAAGGAAGTCTTCTTGAAGGAACCTCGTTCATTTGGTATTTCTTGGCCCAAAAGGAATTATGTTGGCCCAACTCTGCCTTATCTGGAGCTTGGCTTTACAGACTGTAGCAGGGGATGTGGTTCAAGAGGCTACAGATTTTCTGATGCAATTTAATGCCCGTGCAGAAGACCTGTCTTATGAAAATTCACTTGCTTCATGGAATTATAACACCAACATCACGGACGAGAATGCCAGAAAGATGGTGGGTACTTTTGACTAGCGTTTGTTATTGTGTTTAGGAAATGAACGGAAGCATTGGAAAGATAAAACAACATACAGTACTATAAATAAGTTGGAATGGTGAATGAAATAAAGGACTAAGCCTATTTAGGCAAGATGCCAGTGTGGTGTAGAGACTAGAGAGACAGACTAGGACATGGGAGGCTGGGGTTCGAATCCTGGAAGCTCACTGGGTGACCTTGGGACAGTCACTGCCTCTCAGCTTAATCTACCTCACAGGGTTGTTGTGGGGATTAAATTAAGAGGGGGAGAATCTTGTACACCACCTTGAGCTCCATGAAGAAAAAGGTGGGGTAGAAATAATAATAATAATAATAATAATAATAATAATAATAATAGGGTGGGTTTAAACATTATATACTGACTGAGTATTTTGCCAATATGCCCGTTTTGTGGCTTGCATGAATTGAGACTGAAACCAGATGGGCAACAGAAATAAATTATTGTTTATTATTAATCATTAGGTAGAACTTTATTTTATTTTTTTAAGAATTGTGACATTTCCAGAATTGGAAGACAAACTACCGTAATTACTCAAACTTCGAGAAGGATCTCAGCTACAGTTTCCTGCCCCATGTGTGCCTCTCGCCTTCTAATGATAAAACTTAAGTTGCCACCTCAGCAGCCGTCAAGCACAATCCTGCAAATGTTAGGGGGGGAGAGAGAGCAAATTCACTAAAATAAGATTCACGTTAGTTTGTGAGCCACTGGCTGTTAAATGAGTCCCATTATTCCACTGCTTCCAATAGGAATGAGTTTTTAATAACTTGCTAAGTTGTGTGTCAAACATCTCTTACCCTTGGAAATGTGTTAAGAATAGTTTGAAGATTCCTTTCCAGTATCTGTTTTCAGCAAACAGTGGTGGCTGGCTACATCTCAGCCTGTTATCACTGTACAAGTTCCATTATATATCCATCTAAAACCAGAAGCCATCTTAAGGCCATGTGGTAAAATGGTTTAAATGCCATCAGTGAATAAATAGGGACCACGATAGCCACCTTCTCTCTTAAATCGAGCCAAGCCCCAGTCATTCTTTTATAAATTATTCTGGGAATAATGTTTTGTGACATTCATTTCACTAGATCCGTGCCGCTGTTTATGAACACAGTCCCTCTGCTTTCAGCTTTGTATCTCCCAATTTAATTTCCAGTTTGGAATTTCTGACTGTATTTGACATAGGGCAGTTTTAGTTTGGCACATTTCCCCCCTCTGTTTTGATTGCTAATGAAATGACCTACATGTTTAGCAACACAAATTTCCATTTCAATATAAAAACCTAACAGAAGCAGGCTGAGTCAGGCCAAAGGCCCATCTAGCCCAGACTCTGTGTTCTCACAGTGGCCAACCAGATTCCCATGGGAACCTGAAGTGATCAGTGCTCTTCCCACCTGTGATTCCCAGCCACTAGTATTCAGAGACCTATTGCCTCCAACAGCGGAGGTAAAACATAGTCATTGCGTCTAGTAGCCACTGATTTTATGCTGTTCATCTCAGTGAATCATATACACAGTGGTACCTTGGGTTACATACGCTTCAGGTTACAGACTCCGCTAACCCAGAAATAGTGCTTCAGGTTAAGAACTTTGCTTCAGGATAAGAACAGAAATCGTGCTCCGCCGGCGCAGCAGCAGCAGGAGGCCCCATTAGCTAAAGTGGTGCTTCAGGTTAAGAACAGTTTCAGGTTAAGTACAGACCTCTGGAATGAATTAAGTACTTAACCTGAGGTACCACTGCACACACATACAAATTTTATAAATAAATAGAATAAAGTGTCTGTAGGAGAGGGGGTTATTGGTTTGTTCTTGTTCTTGTTTTTATTATGCACTTTGTGTTCTCATTTTGTATTTTTGTGTTGTGAACTGCCCTGTGATCTTTGGATGTAGGGCGGTATACAAATTTAATAAATAAAAAAATGAATATATTCATGCATCAGCTGCTGATCCAGAGGTTGGAATCTCTCTCTCTTCCCATCTTTATTGGTTTTGGAAATTATATCCAACACACATCTGGAACACTTGATACTTACACATAGAGTTGCCACATGTCCTCTTTTTCCAGGACACGTCCTCTTTTTCATGGGTAGGTGGTCGTCATAGCGATCCATAGTTCAAAGCAGAAGTTGGCGAATGTATCCTCTCTTTTTTGTTCTTCAAAATATGGCAACCCTACGGCATAAGTAGTGATCCATGGCTACTGTGCATGCTCAGTGATCATTGGGCTATCTTTGTTAGTGGCAGCTAGCTCTTTAAGGGTTTTTAATGCTTTCTACAGCAAGATCAATGCACTCCTGTAAAACTAAAAGGAGTCTCCTGAGCATGTACAGACCTCCCTCCTTGTTAACACCAATAACACCTGAGCATGTACAGACCTCCCTTTCTGTCAACACCAATAATTTTATAGTATAAAAATACTGGCATAATAAGCAGTTCTAGATGGGACCGAGAGGAAGGCAGATCTTCCAAATGTCCCTATTTTCCAGGGACACTTCCGGATTTAGAGAAGCCTGTCCCAGTTTCTGATTTGATCCTGGAATGTCCTGTTTTTTTCTTAGGACATCCCTGATTTCATGTTGAAGGGAATTGAGTTATGTGACCCTCAAGCCAAGGAGATAAGTAACCTCTGAAGGCAGCCCTGTATAGGGAATTTTTAAAAAAAATGTTTAATGTTCTATTGTGTTTTTATATATGTTGGAAACATACCCAGAGTGGCTGGGGCAACCCAGTCAGATGGGCAGGGAATAATAATAATAATAATAATAATAATGGAATAGGTAAAGGTAAAGGTAAAGGTACCCCTGCCCGTACGGGCCAGTCTTGACAGACTCTGGGGTTGTGCGCCCATCTCACTCAAGAGGCCAGGGGCCAGCGCTGTCCGAAGACACTTCCGGGTCACGTGGCCAGCGTGACATCGCTGCTCTGGCGAGCCAGAGCCGCACACGGAAACGCCGTTTACCTTCCCGCTGGTAAGCGGTCCCTATTTATCTACTTGCACCCGGAGGTGCTTTCGAACTGCTAGGTTGGCAGGCGCTGGGACCGAGCAGCGGGAGCGCACCCCGCCGCAGGGATTCGAACCGCCGACCTTTCAATCGGCAAGTCCTAGGTGCTGAGGCTTTAACCCACAGCGCCACCTACATCCCTAATAATGGAATAGGATGTCCCAATTTTCATTGGAGAAATGTTGGAGGGTAGGGGAAGGTGCAGAGTAAGTTCCAAGAGAAAGGCAGAGAATAATTTTACACTTTGCCAGGAACAAAGGACAGCTTAGCCCAGAAAGGACATTCTTTTGACCCTGCTTAATGAATGCCAGAGACTGCAGTAGATTAACAGCAACTCTTTTATCGCTTAAAAGAAGTGACACATCAGCTTTAACAAACACAGAGATTCAGATCTTACTTGTGCTCCAGGGCCCCTCCTTTTTATTGCACATCCGTGATGATTTGTGCTCACAACACTATAGGGGCAGTCATACACAATCTCAGTTTCAATACTCTTTGCGCCTACAAAAGTTTTGAGGCAGTCTATCTAACTCAGTTCTGTCTGTGCTGACTGGCAGATGCTCCTCAGGGACACTTCAGGGGAAGTGTTTTCCCACCAGTCCTACCTGGAGATCTCAGGGATTAAACCTGCAACTTCCTGCAGGCAAAGAGGTTATGGACCTTCATCTGTTCCAACATTCTAGGCATGCCACACTTTCCTGCAAATGTATAATTCATAATTCAAATGGATCTTTTCCAGAATGCAGCAGGCTCCAGATGGTCAGAGTTCTATGAAGAAGTCTCCCAAAATGCCAGCCGTTTCAATGTGGATGACTTTTCCGATTATGCTCTCAGACTCCAACTTCAGTCTCTACAGAGCAAAGGGTCATCTGTATTGCCTCAGGAAAAACAAGGCCAAGTATGTTGCTAAACGTCCCTGTTGAAAGCAATTCATTACGTGGTGGTTACAAAATAATTGTTGTTGTTAATTCATTCTCTGGTAATATAAACTATGTGCTGTTATGGAAACTTACACACATTCATGACAAACTATGCTGGAAAACTGCAAACAAGTACTTTTCAGTTTGCAAAATGACTATTTCAGTTAATAATTTCCTTAATTTTATTTATTTTTATTTTTTTAATGCACAGTCCCTGCTTAAGAATGGGAAACTGAGAGAAACAAAAACTGATTCTTAGGGCTCTTTTGCTATCACCTGTAAGGCACGATGCCATACAACATTATATATAATTCTCTATTCCTTATCAAAGTATTTAATGAGGCTTACACTCAGGTAGATGTGCTTAGGATCACAGCCTTAGGCTGCGATCCGAAACACACTTACCTGAAAGCAAGCCCCATTGAACTCTGTGGGATTTCAGAGTAACGTGCAGGATTCTGTTGTCAATGAGGCATTTATTGCTTCCTGTCAGAAGGATAGATTGTTACCCATTCCTTTTAAAACAACATTACCACTGCTATTTTGTAAAACACACACGCACGCGCGCGCGCACACACACACACACACACACACACACACTGGTAAAAGGACTGTGACTTTCAGCAGTTCCCCTGCTATTCTACCCATTGGCTGGATCAAGCAATCCTATTGGTTATGGTCTATCCTAGAGCTTGGAGTGAGGAGTCAGGGGGATTACTTCTGTATCTGAAGTAATACAATGAGGCAAGCTTCCCCGCCAGCTGTGATTCTAGAGCTAAGAATGGGTTGGGAAGTCCACAAGCACAGGCTTCTGAGTGACGCTGGCAAAACGGTTCTGCCAATCCAGTTGACGGAGAGGCGTGCAAGCGCAAGGGACTATAACTCTTCATGTCACCGCATGTTATGTTTCCATTAGTATTTTTAAAGACCTGTAGAAAGCCACTTGCCTGGTTACTTGTTGTAAGAATGAACCACCTCTATCCAGGCAGGAAAGTGGAAGAGGGTTCTTCTTTTGTTTCAAGCTACCCATCATGTTTGTTAGCAAATTGCCTAGTAAAAAATAAATAAATCGTCAGCTTACAGCCCTGCTGAACTTATATGCAGGGCTGGTGTTTCAACAGCTGTTCATTCAAATCCTTGATCCACCTACACTAAGGTTACCATATTTTTTTCCAATGAATCCAGGGACACTTTTCAACTTCAATGGATTTTGTATGGGGACTGATTTGTAAATCCGGGGACTGTCCCCGGGAAACACGGACGTCTGGTAACCTTAACCTACACCACTGCCCCCTTTTGGATAAATAAAGCAGTGCTGTGATCTCTTGTTAATAGTTTTCTTATTTAAATTGCAGCTCAGTGCCGTTTTAAACAAAATGAGTACCATCTATAGTACCGGGACTGTGTGCAAACCAGATGATCCTTTTAAGTGTTTTCCCCTGGAACCAGGTACGGTATAAACAACAAACATCTCCTCCCCATAGTCGCCTTTGACTGGACTTATCCGTCCAGGGGTCTGTTACCTTTTACCTTTTTACTGCTGAAACAATAGTAAAACTGATGAGAAAGGGATTCTGTATTTCATGAAAAGCATCATTTCTCCATAAGGCCACCTGGTGTATCAATGTAAGTGGAACCAAGTAGGAGAGCTGGGGCAGAACATAGGGTGAGAATCCCAGTGACCTAGAGGGAGGACATAGACTGAGGGGGCAGCTATGAGGAAGTGCCTTGGCAAGCCCCACAGGGAAAGAGCTGGCGGGACGCAGAGTGGTACGCAGAGTAGACCTATTACAATGAATGGCTATAACTTGGTCATGTTCATTCTTTTCAATGGGTCTACACCAGGCATAGGCAAACTCGGCCCTCCAGAGGCTTTTTGGCCTATAACTCCCATGATCCCTAGCTAGCAGGACCAGTGGTCAGGGATGATGGGAATTGTAGTCCCAAAACATCTGGAGGGCCGAGTTTGCCTATGCCTGGTCTACACTGAGGAAAACTTAGTCAAATGCCAGCATCTAAGCGTGATTTTGTTCTGTGAACCGCCCTGAGACCTCCAGATATAGGGTGGTGTATTAACTCAATAAATATTAGTAATAATTAAATAATAATGAGGGGCTAAGTGAAATTGCCTGTCAACAGTACGCACCTGGATGGTAGAGTGGGCAGGTACGCAGGACACTTGGTTGGTCCCATCCGCTTTGCTGAGTTATATTTTATTTCTATTTCCATTTTAGTAATTATTTTGAGATTTGCACATACACATATAAATTGGATTATTCAAATGTTCAGCAAATCTATGTTCCCCCTTTTTTTGCCTGTCACATCCACTGAACTCTTAAACCTGCAACCTTTTATTGGGGTGAATGTGTTTTTGGACCTATTCGTGGAGGTATCTCCAACACTGAGGGCTGGCTGGCTGCAGCTCCTTATGGAAAGGACATTTGGTGGCATGTCCAGCTTTGCTGCCATGTAATCTGTGATCCTTCCATATTCGGAAGCTGCGTCATACCAGGGCAGACTGTTTGTCCATCTGCTGCACTGTTTCCGCTTCAGTAGTATGCTTTTATGGTGACAGGTTTGGATGAAACCATGGCTGTCAGCACCAATTACTTAGAAAGGCTATGGGCTTGGCAAGGCTGGAGAGCTGATGTTGGCAAGAAGATGAGGCCTTTATATGAAAGTTATGTCCAACTGAAGAATGAGGTTGCAAGAGGAAATGGTAAGTTGCACTTCACAAAAATGGCTCCCCATGTACATGTGATCACCAGCAGGAAATTAAATTATTTCTCTTACTTGAAGCCATGTTTACAGTGGCATATGATGAGGCTGCACATTAGAATTTTTAAATTTGTTGAATACCTCAGTTATTCTTCCTTTTCATAGATTGCTAGGCTTGTATATAGTTACATACTCCCCAATTCTCCAAGTATATATTCTTTACTTTTTTGGCAATTTGTTTTATATTGTGTTGTGAAACTATATTGTTATATATTAGAAGTACGCCACCCTGAGTGGTTTTCTTTTTTCACTAGAAGTTCAGGATATAATTTTAAAAATATAATATATTGGTAAATCATCTTCAAGGGTGCAACGTTTATCAGCATTCAGTTTCCTGTAAGAAGGCTTATAGCATTTTCTAATATTGTCATTCATCTGCAAATATACAGGCTGAGCATAGACGGAGGCGCATTGTTTAACACTTCAGCAGACAAATCCCAAATCCAGTGATCCCACAACAGCTTTCTAGGGGAACAAGCAAGGGTTCAGTTCTGTGACTCTGCCCTTTCTCTGTCTCATTCCTCTTCCAAGCTCAAAACTTGAGTCTGACCTCTTTACACAGGCACTAAGTTGGGTTACCCCATTCCTTATTGGGGAGAGGGGAATCTCATTTGGATATTTGCTGGGCATTAAAATCCATTAGCATAGTATCTATTTCCCATGACAACGTATCATCTCTTATTTACCTAACAGAAAATATGCCAGCAGTTTTCAGATCCATTAACCATCTGGAAGGTCATTTATTCCAACCCTCGTCTTAATTAATATGATGACATGCTTTCTAAACCAGTCATGGTCTGATCTCCTATTTTTCCATATTGTTCTTAAAAGTGTGGAAACTTAAACCTTGATATCATGTGTTCAGAGTGACATAGCACAGTGCAAACAACAATTAACAATTCATTATCCTTGCCCAGGGCCATGATATTTCAAATGGGGACTTATTTGATTATTGTGTATAATATATCATCCTTAACAGGCACAAAGAGGTCTCCACATATTTTAACACAGCCAGCATGAATTTGGAGTTGTATTGGATCAGAGCCTGCAAAATGTGCTTTATGTTAATCTGGTTATGATGACCGATTGTTTGGCTGATTTTCAGGTTATGCTGACTATGGAGCTTACTGGAGAGGAGATTATGAAATAAAATTTCCAGCAGAGTATCAGTACAGTAGTGACCAGCTGATTGTTGATGTGGAGCGTACATTTGAAGAAGTAAGATTACATTCGGAGCGTGGGTGGGTTTCGTTTTGGGTTTGTTATGTTTTTCTGTACAGAGGCCTGGTTCATTCAAAATATGACTTTAGTCAGTTTGCTATCTCTGAATCACGCAAATCAGTAGCACACACAAGGAAAGGCAGCAGTTATGAAGCTCACTGGGTGAAACTGAGCCATGCTCCAGCCTAACCTACTTTTCCCCATGTTGTTGGGAGGAAAGGCAGGATTATTTTTCAAGCTCGCCAAAATGGAAACATAAATGAAATAACACCCAATGTGAAAAATTAAATAGAGCTCCTCTCTGTGTTTTTCTCTCTCTCCAGATAAAACCTTTGTATGAGCAGCTGCATGCCTATGTAAGGCATAATCTCCAGAGGACCTATACCTCAGACCGTATTGACCCAAATGGATGTCTTCCTGCTCATTTACTTGGTATGGAAATGTTGATTTAGTAGCCACAGCTGTTGCACTGAAAGGCAGGCATGGGTCTCTCTAGGACCCAACTTGCAGCTTATAGCTTATAAATTTTGTATTTGTAATTCTGCTTTTTCTGTTGAAGGTGACATGTGGGGTAGGTTTTGGACAAATTTATACCCCTTAATGGTTCCTTATCCAAATAAACCAAACATTGATGTATCTTCCGCCATGGTGGAGAAGGTAGGATATGCACAAATTGTCAACTGATTATGCTCAAACGAATACATTGCAGTTTAGGAACATGAATTTTCACCCTGGACTTCAGCTCTGAAAGGCAAATTCATGATCTTATGACTATGCCATTAGCATTTATTAGTCTTTATAGTATATCTCGGTTCTCAGAGTGCTGATGCCTATGTAGTCACAAGAGGAAAGTATCGACTTGGGGAAACCCCGCAATTTGCAAAAATACAAAACATCTGGGGAACACACCCTCAAAGCAGGGATGGAGAACCTATGCCCCTGTAGATGTTGTTGGATTCCAACTCCCATCATCCCCAGCCAGAATATCATTATTATTATTATTATTATTATTATTATTACATTGCTTGGCCAGTGGTCTAGGATGATAGGATTTGTAGTCCAGCAACACCTGGAGGGCCATAGATTTCTCATTCCTGCTAAGGAATTCGCCCTCCCCTCAAACAACAACAACAACCTGCCAATGAAGCCTGATCACACTCAGTGACCACAGAATGCTGGTTGACTGTTAGGAGAGGAAACAGAAAAACAGGTGGGAGAGGAAATGGAACAGAGTATCCAAAATTACAACCTTTTTGTTGCATGTACATCTTGTGTAACTGTCACACTTTCCTTTAGAGCTGTGCATGGCATCTGCTGCTTTTATGGCTAAGCCAGACACATACGGGTGATGTCTTCCTTTGTCTTCCTTTTCCTTTTCTTAGGACTAATCAGTCTTGCCCCTCAGTTCTTTGACATGTTTTACTCAAGAGTAATGACTTCTAGGCAAGCCATGGCTATTTGCTGACCATGTTACTTAATGTAAATACCAGATGGGCGGGGTATAAATAGTTAAAAATTAATCATCATCATCATCATCATCATCATCATTATAAAGGGTTATAAACTCACCAGATTAGCTGAGCCAGAGAACTACATAAAACAGGAGGTTGCTGAAGCCAATGCGGCTTTAAAACTAGAATAGTAACAAAATAGAAAAAGATGCCGCTTAGCATTTAAGATATTAATAATAGTTAATGCCTAAATCCTGACTTTTTTCAGAACTGGAATGTGACAACCATATTTAAAGCTGCGGAAAGTTTCTTCGTCTCAGTTGGACTCTTTGAAATGACTGAAGGTTTCTGGAACAATTCTATGCTTGTGGAACCCGGTGATGGCAGGAAAGTTGTCTGTCACCCCACAGCTTGGGATATGGGGAAAGGAGACTACAGGTACTGGAAGGCCCTAAGATTTCCCCCCTACTTATTCCCATGGAGCATATGCATACAGACCACAGGAAAATGAAAACACAGGTGCTTATAGGACTGCAAGCTCCCCTACATACAGTATTGATAAGCCCTGATATGACAGTTGTCCTTCAATTTATATAAAAGATAAAGAAATGGTATGATAAGGAGATAAGGGGTACACTGTAGGAGCTTTCTCACCCACTCACTAGGAATAGCAATTTCTAGGTCTAAAATCCATTAGGAGCCCAATTTAGAGCTTGCCCATAAAAGAGTAAATTGATTGTGAGGACACCTGATTCTTCTGGACAACCAATCAAAGCATTACCCAAAAAATTGATGCAGTTTTGTCTGAACTGCATTTGTCTGCAGGATCAAGATGTGCACCAAAGTGACAATGGATGACTTCCTGACAGCACACCACGAAATGGGCCACATTGAATACGATATGGCCTATGCCAACCTTTCTTATCTGCTAAGAAGCGGTGCGAACGAAGGCTTCCATGAAGCTGTAGGAGAGATCATGTCCCTTTCTGCAGCCACCCCAAAACATTTGAAATCTCTCGGCCTTCTGGAGCCCACCTTTCAAGAAGACAGTGGTGAGTTGGTTATGTCAGGACGATGTTGATGTCAGCCATTTTGGTACAAAATGTTCACGGCAAAGCAGTGTGACTGAAGTAAAAATATTGGGAGCAATTTGCAATACTTCAATAAAGTGTAGATTTCAAAACATTTTCAGTATTATAACAATATTGTTTAGTTTGTGTTTTGAAATTATTTGTTCTTTGGCAAAATATCCACTACTCACCCTTTTCTGTTGCTTTTTAAACATTTCTCTCTGTATCATCATCATCATTATCATCATTATCATATATTTATTTATACTCCACCTTTTTCCTTCATGGCTTACAGATTAAAAACAAGAACTGCTAAAAACATAGAAAAGGCAATCATTTCAATGCAATTAAAAACCGATAGAATTAAAACTATATACATATATATCTGTTTAAAACATTTTAAGCACAATTTTAAGCATTCATGAATTGTTCCCCTACAGCCTTTTTGAATCAAATGATAAGCAATAACACCCACAAGGGCCAATATTCCTATTTATTTTTATTTAAAGTATTTTTACTGCACTTTTCAACCACAAATGTTTTTCTCAGAGTGCCTTACAATGATAGTTAAGAAGGCAAATCCAGCCTTCAGGCTAGGAAGCTAAAAGCCACTGTACTCAAAAAAGAAAAAAAAATTGGGAGGAATGGAGACGCAAAAAGCCAACCAAGGCAATGCTACTTCTTCATTCCAAGCATGGAAGCTTCGTTGAGGGGATTGGGGGTGATTTTTACCAGCCTTTGCTTTGCAGGATTAGAACTGCAATGAAAGTTTGAATCGGCAGCTCTCAGGAGTTAAATTCTCTCTACATCCTGTCAGTTGGCTGTGCTCTTTTCCAGAGACGGATATAAATTTCCTGCTGAAGCAAGCACTCACTATTGTTGGAACGTTGCCTTTCACTTACATGCTAGAGAAATGGAGGTGGATGGTATTTTCCGGTGAAATTCCAAAAGAACAATGGATGAAGAAATGGTGGCAGATGAAGCAAGTACAAGTTTATTAATAATCTGTTGATAAGTCAAATTCCCAAATCAAATAATGGACATCGTACATTGATTGGGGGGGGGGGGGGACAGACTCCAAGGAAGTCCAGTAAGTTCTGTTTCCATTATTAAAAAAATGGCAAGACAATTCAAGCCAATACCCCTTGTTCTGTAAAGGTTGCTTATGAATTTTTATAGTGCTTCGAAACTAGTAAGTAAAGGGAGTTTATCAGGCAGGCTGAAAGCTCCCTGAACTTTATTCTTGTTTGTTTGTTTCATACCTGACCTAGAAGAGAAGGTTCCAGGGTGGGTTACAATAATACAAAGTAGAATAATTTATTAAAAAAACAAATAAAACAATTCCAGTCAAAAGCAACACAGTTAGGTCAAATGCAAACGGGAGAGGTGGAGTTCCCACAAAACACCTTAACAGTCAATGTACCTCAGAGTACTGGCAAAAGTACTGCTGTAAAGGAGGGCTGCTTCAATACACTTCAATCTATTGGAGATGCGCATGCCTTTAAACCTCACTTCCTTCTCTAATACTGAAGGAAACTCCTGACATTCTTCTTCTCTGCAGGCGAGAGATAGTAGGTGTGGTGGAACCAGTGCCCCACGATGAGGAATACTGTGACCCTGCAGCTCTCTTCCATGTAGCCAATGACTACTCTTTCATAAGGTATGAGCCCCTTACTCCTGTTATTTTACCTTACTCTTACATTTTACTAGTTATTAAAGAAACAAACAAACAAAAAGCCTCTGCTATTGTATAGATTGCTTTTTAGAATACAAAGAGTGGGTCTGGCAACAAAATGCGGCAGCGTATCCTCTGAATATCACATTTTTCGCTCTATAAGACGTACTTTCCCCCTCCTAGAAAGTAAGGGGAAATGTGTGTGCGTCTTATGGAGCGTATGCAGGCTGCACAGCTATCCCAGAAGCCAGAACTGCGAGAGGGATTGCTGCTTTCACTGCTTAGCGATCCCTCTTGCTGTTCTGGCTTCTGGGATTCAGAATATTATTTTTCTTCTTTTCCTCCTCCAAAAACTAGGTGCGTCTTATGGTCTGGTGCGTCTTATAGAGCGAAAAATACGGTAGGCTCCTGTTCAGGGTTCCAGCAAACATTCTGCTGCCCTCTCCCTTTTAAGCATTTTTGTTTTCTAACTGAAGCTACTACACATGCCCAGTCCTCATTGGACAATTTCTGGAGGTGGTGCCACCATAAGGCTATTTTTTTTTTATTTTGTACTTCTGCAACGTTGAATTCTCCCTGATCATGCTGATACCTGCCCCCGACGCCAATTTCTTGGTCAGCCTGTTTTGTCTCCAGTTCAGCTGACACTCAACCACCAGAGCTCTTTCTTAGCAATTTCTGTTCTCACTTCAGCACCTGCATACAGAAGGTCCCAGGCTCAGTTTCTGGGGGCTCCACACAGAGCTAGGAAAAACACCTCCCTGAAGACCTGCCACCAGTCAGAGCAAATGGTACTGAGACAGATGGACAAATGAACTGAGTTGGTATACAGCTGCTTCCTATGTTCCTAAATTAAGGATAATACAGCTGCCTTTAGACTTCTACTCATTCCATTTGCATCCCCATCTCTTCATTATTCTCCATTGCCCAGTTTAAAACCCCAGGTGTTGACAGGGATGTGTAATTCACCAATGTCCAGGTGCTGAGACCACTAGGACCAAGCTGTGGTTTGTTTCCTTGAATAAAGATTAACTCAGGTGATTTATTGTTTTTTGTTGTTGCTGACGTATACCTGATTTAAGCCCTGACAAATGATTTGTCTCCTTTTCCCTTCTCTCTCTCTCTCTCCCTAGATATTACACGAGGACAATTTACCAGTTCCAGTTTCAAGAAGCACTTTGCAAAGCTGCAGGCCACACAGATGAACTTTACAAATGTGACATTACTAATTCCACAGCAGCTGGTGACAAGTTGGGGTAACAAAATACTGCATAAAACTTGGAAAGAAAACATGCCCTGTATTTTAATTTCTCCTTAGGGGAAACTCTGGGATGGACGGAACCCCAGTCTGCCTCCACTTCAAAATCTGGGCTGCTTTGCAAAGCAGAGCTGGGAGGACTTAGCTTCCAGCAGAGAAATCAGCAGATGATAAGAGAATAATTAAACCTTCTCTCATCTGCAATTTCCTCCTCTTGCCCAGATGCCTTATGGTAGCAATGGGCAGACTTGCAGGCTTGCGGCATACACTTTGGGGTTTTTTTATACTAGATCTCTTGAGATCACTAACTGGAGCCACATGTTTGCATACTGGCTCAGTGGGGCAGATGTATGCTTAGATTTTCATTTTTTATTTTAAAGTAAAGATACCACTGAGTACACGTTTTGTCCAAGAGTTTGTTTTTATCACCAGAATAACGGAGATCCACTCCTAGCTTCCCCAACCCACAAGCTTCCTTCATGTCAGCAGCCAGACATGCAGAGAGAGACTTTTTATTGTTCCTATTGTTAAATAGCTCGAAGTCAGAAGCATATATAGTTGATAGATGGTAATGTAAAGCCTGCTTCCTGCAGGGGAACTCAGTCATGCAGCCTATCTGGTGGACAGCCTATCAGCTGATAGGTGGTCACTTCAAGTCTCACTTGGTTTGGATAATATTTTGCGACACTACGAAAAAAGAAATTGACCACCAGGTGTCATAGTAACACTAGTGGATTGAAAGGTGAGCAGGACCCAGTAGAGCTGGGGGAATCCAGGATATAGAGCAGGGACCAGCAAACTTTTTTTTAGCTGCGGGCCAGTTCATTCTCCCTCAGACCTTTTGGGGGGCCAGACTATATTTTTTTGGGGGGATGAATGAATTCCTATGCCCCACAAATAACCCAGAGATGCATTTTAAATAAAAGGGCACATTCTACTCATGTAAAAATACGCTGATTCCCGGACCATCCGTGGGCCGAATTTAGAAGGCGATTGGGCCGGATCCGGCCCCCGGGCCTTAGTTTGCCTACCCATGATATAGAGTTAAGAGAAATCTTGGGCTTCATTTTTAGTTGAGAATTTCATTTCGGTCCATCCTCTCTATATGGCGCCACCTTGTGGTCTTGGCAGTCACATAACAGCAAGCATGTGGATGGTGTTTCATGCTCACTTCTTTATAAACCATAGGGCCATGCTTGCCTTAGGAAGATCACGGCCTTGGACCGAGGCATTAGAATCCGTGACAGGAGAGAAGACAATGAATGCAAAACCATTGCTCCACTACTTTCAGCCTCTGCGGTTGTGGCTGGAGAAAGAGAACGCTGGCAGACGGATTGGCTGGGATACAGCCTGGACTCCATGTAGGTTCATGTTGCATTGGTGGTGTGAGTTGTATGTGCACAACTGATTCTTGCCTTCACCACCTTTCCCCACTGTTTGATCATCCCATGGAGAGCACTGAGAAAAGCAACAACTGCACCAGCAATTTTCAAGGATAGACAGATTGATCCCATTGCCTCAAAGGCTGGGAAATTGTGGTATACATTAAAAATACAGCAAGGCAGAATGCAACACAATGTTACAGTAAGGTCAATATTAAAAAAAATCAGTAAAAACATGAATGAAAACACCATAAATTACTGGGTGGTCAAAACAAATTCATGTTTCAAAGGCTCACCTGAATGTCACTTTTCGAAAGGCATCTAAAAGAAGGCAGGTAGGATTGCTGCTGCTGGACGTCAATGGGCAAGGAGTTCCACAGGGCACTCCAGGTACAGGCCAACCAAACTTCAGCACCATAGGGGTCCATTTCAGAGGAAATTAGTGATTGGAGATTGAAGTGAAGCATTAATGGAACCACTCTCAAAAATCAAGGCAGAGATGGGCTCAGAAGTAATGAGAATTTGTAGGTCAGGTCACATGAAAGTGTCTAGCATTGATTAAACTCTACAATATATTTGTACCCCAGCATGTAACCATCTCTGCTGATGGATGCAGCATAAACTAGCGGCAAGATGTACATTGGGCATCTATGACTAGAACCAAACACACAACCATCTCCTTATAATAATGATAAATGTTGTGGTTGTACACAAGCTATCAAAACACCAACAGTGCTTTTTTTGGGGGGGGGGCATTAGCTAGCAGTTCGAAAGCACATCAAAGTGCAAGTAGATAAATAGGTACTGCTCCGGCGGGATGGTAAACGCTGCTCTGGTTCGCCAGAAGCGGCTTAGTCATGCTGGCCACATGACCCAGAAGCTGTATGCCAGCTCCCTCGGCCAGTAAAGCGAGATGAGCGTCGCAACCCCAGAGTCGGTCACAACTGGACCTAATGGTCAGGAGTCCCTTTACCTTTACCTTATGTGTATGTTATGGAAATGAGTTTGGAATTCTGTGTCAAGACCTGTTTGTTTTACTTCATTTTAATCCAGATTCTGATTATGCAATCAAAGTGAGGATCAGCCTGAAAGCAGCACTGGGAAACAATGCAGTGAGTAAATCCATAGGAAGATGATCTTATGATGATATCTTATGAAATAACATGGACACAGTGTTGGAGCTAGGGGAGGGCAGGAAGGATGGATCATTCCCGGGGAGCAGTGGGCCTGCCGCATTCCTCCTGAGCGCCCTCCAGCTGGAAGGGATGCAGTGACTTGGACGTCCTGCAGGCCCAGCACTGCCCAAAAAAGCATGCTGGCTGAGGCTCATCTGGAGGGCAGCAGGCTCTGTGAAATTGCTCAATGGAGCCCCAGGTTGGGGAAAAACCAATTTAAAATGGCCACAGAATCGATATCCTGGTAATGTAAAATGTTCAAAAGTCACTCCAAGTGCAAATATGATTTCAAGCTCTGTTATCGAAATGTTAAAAGAGAGGCAGTTCAGGATCTGAGCGGTGAGGACGTTTTCAAAAATGAACAGTGGTGAATGAACAATACCAGCTATAGTGGGGGGAACAATCATTGCTCAGTCTCCTTTTCCTCTTTTGCGTTCCACATGCCCAGCACGACTCTTCTTCAAATGTATTTTGTCTATACATCTCTACCATCTTATTTCTGTATTTAATGTTTGTTTCCATCTCCAGAAACAGGTATGCACTTTATAACCACAGGGGTGAACTCTGAAGGTCAGGAATGGAGATGAAGCAACTAGTAGGATACTAGTCTACTCCAAGTGTGATGCAGACTAGATTGGTTTAGGATAGCAGAGGCAACGTTCCCTAGAAATGGATGGTTCCCTCTTAAGTTCTTCATTTGTCCATTCTTATTTTCAGTTGACCCGACTTCTGTATTAGTTTGATTTCTTAAAAAAAAAAGTTCTTGTGAAAATTCAGACCCATTTCTATATGCATTTCTGCTTATATTCACCTATCTGTATGCTATTTTGCCTAACAATGTGCATTATTGCAAGTTCTTCCCTCTATTATAATGGATATTTGTACACTATTCTCACTGTGAAAAGAAATGTGATTTAAGCTTCTAGTTGTTAATTTTACCATTTATCCATTTTCCTATATAGCACAAGAAGTTAATCATATGTTTGATTTATTAGCCAAAAGTATGCTATACATAAATCATACTAAGGCACAGTGTTACTCCTTGCAGAGTCCATCTGTTTCAAAAGAGTTACTAGGTGACTGAGCCTAAGTCAATTGGACTATTGTTTTGAATTTGCAGTACCCGTGGAATGACAACGAAATGTATTTATTCAAAGCAACAATTGCCTATGCCATGAGGAAGTACTTTTTGGACTACCAAAATGAAAGCATAGCATTTCAGTAAGTTACTTTTTTTTCCATTTAGCTTTGCTGTGGGCAATTGCTACGCAGCACCTGAGAGAGTTCCAGATTTCCCCCACTACAACAATATCACAACCAGTTTTCAAAATAGGAAAATGCACATATTTCAGTGCCCTGGGAACATTCAGATTTTACCTAAAAGGAAGCCCATCAAGACAAGCACTTCTTCGTCACAGGTCTATTCTTGACAGCATAGCTGCCCCTCTGGTACTGCATTATACTTTTTACAGAAGCCAAGAGGAAGCAAATTCTGTAAACTTTTTAGTGTTCTTGTCAGGGCTGTCTTAAGCATATGTGGCGCCCGGGTGCAAAGATCCACCTGGTGCACCTCCCCTGGTTGCCCAGTCCCAGGCGCGCAGGAGAGCGGAGCCGGGCAGCTGCCTCAGTGTCTCGCTGGCTTGGTCGCCCCCGAACTCGCAGCACAGAGCTGCCCACAGCGGAAGAGCCAGCTGCAGTGCTCTGACCGACGGGCGGGCTCTTCCCCAGACTCAACTCTCGGGCCCCCGACTCTCAGCCTGGTGCCCCTGAGAGCCTGGTGCCCGGGTGCCCTGCACCCCTAGCGTCTATGGGTAAGACGACCCTGGTTCTTGTGCTAGTGGAAAACAGAAGGCTCATAGCTTAGTGGTAGAACACATGCTTTGCATGTAAAAAGCCCCTGACATTTCCAGGTAGAGCAGGCAAAGATTTCTGTCTGAAATATTGGAATGTCAAAGCCACTGCAGACCAGGTGCACCTAACCACCCTTTTGCAAGTTTTTATCTCCTGCCCCAAGACTCCACTGATTTTGATGTCAGCAAAAAAAAAAAGGGGGGGGGGATAAAGCAGATACAGCCCAAATGAGACTCTCTTTCCAGTCATTAGATCAGTCATTTGATGAGGGGTGATAATAACCCCCTCTTCTATGCTGATTTGCAGGGATCAGCGCAAGAGGGGGGAAGCTATGTGCCTGTGTGAGAATGTAGAGTATCAACAGGCACCACTGGGCTGTGGTCTCCAAAGGGCTGGAAAGAGATGAGTGCGGCCCTCAGGCTGGAAAAGGTTAGCCACCCCTGAGCCAGATGAAACAATGGTCTAACGTGGTATAAGGCAGCTGTGAGCCTAGGAGACCACCATCACACTTAACCATACATTGATTTTTGCTGGGGGAAGACCCTTAAAATGGTATATCAATACATTGTGCACATTAAAAAACCCCACACCAATTTAACTGCATAGATTTTGTAAAACGTTTTGCCACATGCAATGAGAGTTTTAAACCAGTGACTTTTGTCTTGCTAAGATCTCGTAGCTGTATAAAATGTGACTTAAGTTGGACACTTCTCAGGTGGAAGATGTATGTTTGGGTTGATGGCTAATTGAATAATTTGCCTAAGTTATCTGTGTATATGAAACCATTAGGTAATCTATGTGTACAATCAATATATTCCAATGACAAATATGGAGATCTCTAGGGCAGCATATTCAGAAATATCTGCATGGTTTTTTCAAGCTTGTAATTCTTGTAGTAAATACATTTTTCTCCCCATCAGATCAACAAATGTCCATGTAGGTGATGTGACACCACGAATCTCCTTCGTTTTTACTGTCAGCATGCCCAGTAATGGCACTAATGTCACAGACTTTGTTCCCAAATCTCAAGTGGAAGCCGCAATCAGGTGAAATTTTTGCATTGCAAGGAATTAGCTTGCAAGTGAAATGGAAGAAGCGAGAGTGTAAAAGCTGGAATATTGGGGATATGGGGGGGGGGGACTTGCAATATATGCCTGGCTTCAATCCTACATTCACTTATCTGGAAATAAGTTCCACTGAACTCAGTAAGGCTTACTTCTATATTGTTAAATAAACCCAGTAGAAATAAGTGTAAGCAAACATGGTTTGTCAATTTCCCATGAATTCAGTAGAAATGAAAAACCATAGTTAATACAAATTCAGCTTTTAAATCAGCTTCCACCTGCAATTTCAAATACCGGATTGGCAGGCACCCTTGGATTCAAACATAATGTCAGAGCATGATCTAACTAAATAAACCAGTTGAAAGTGGGGAAATTGCAGTCAACTTTGCAGTCAATTGCAGAAAACCAAGAGACAATAGTGAAGAGGATAAGAACGACACTAGAAATATGTAAACATTTAAGCCATTTTTTTCACCTTTCCTTTTTTTCTTTTACATGTTGCATGCTTTCTCACATCAGACCAGCTTCACATTTTAGTAGAGAGACAGGAAATATTTTTAAGGTGAATCCTTGTTTACACTGTAATTAGATTCCCACCCACCCCTTTATTTGGCAGATTGTCTCGAGGACGCATCAATGAAGCTTTCCAACTGGATGACCAAACTCTGGAATTTGTTGGTATTCCTCCAACACTGGCAACACCTTACGAACCCCCAGTCACCATATGGCTTATAATTTTTGGAGTCATCATGGGTCTTGTAGTGGTTGGAGTTATCACCTTGATCATCACAGGGCAGAGGAACCGAAGAAAGTAAGTGATGTTTTATAGGCAGTGCATCTCTCTTACACTGTACAAAATAACTCTGTTCTGCACCTCTCTTTTGTGTGCCCTCTGGATGTTATTTACCATCAACTCCCATCATTTATACGGGTGGCACTGTGGGTTAAACCACAGAGCCTAGGACTTGCTGATCAGAAGGTCAGCGGTTTGAATCTCCGCGACCAGGCCCAATGGACAACGGGTGAGCTCCCGTTGCTCGGTCCTGCTCCTGCCAACCTAGCAGTTCGAAAGCATATCAAAGTGCAAGTAGATAAATAGGTACCGCTCCGGCGGGAAGGTAAACGGCGTTTCTGTGCGCTGCTCTGGTTCACCAGAAGCAGCTTAGTCATGCTGGCCACATGACCCGGAAGCTGTCTGTGGACAAACGCCGGCTCCCTCAGCTAATAAAGCGAGATGAGCGCTGCAACCCCAGAGTCGGCCACAACTGGACCTAATGGTCAGGGGTCCCTTTACCTTTTACCCATCATTTATGATAACTGGCTATACTGGCAAAGGCGAATGGGAGTTGAGTCCACAGTATTTACAGTGGAGCACATTGGCCATCCCTGATGTAAGAGCTGGGAAAATATAAAGGAACCAAGTTTTGACCCAAATCTGCAAACTGAAAATTCTATTGTTTTCAGTCCCTGTTAGTGAATTGAATCAGCCTATTGAACGTAGGTGCTTGTCAGAATATATATACAGCTCATATTAAGTATAACATTGCTTTTTCTCTAGTAAAAGTTTCCCCTTTGTTGTGTGTGCACATGTTCACGGCTTTTATAGTTGAAACTCAAAAATAATTTTTCTTAATTCGCAGAAGAGTAGCAGAAAACCAGTTAGTCCAAACTGCAGCAGTCAATCCATATGAAGAAGTTGGAAAAGACAATCACGCATTTGGATCTGAAACAGCATTCTAAGAAGGAAACCAGAAAAGCTAATATATGTCTTATTTATCACTGTGTGTCAATGCCAGCAATACAACACACGGAACTGTATTGCTTCGGATTGTGTTTAAAAAAATATAAAGGCTCTGTGTATGCAGAAGCAGATGGACAGAGCACATCTGAGCAGCTAGTGCAGAACTGATTGCTGGTGTTCACATTTAGGCAGAATCAATCACCTGTTTTCAGCAGAGAAGGCATGAACCAGAGACCTACCCTTCTAGGCCCAATGGACAAATGAGCTACTCAGCCCCTCCAACAAAGTAATAGGCACCCTCAATGCTTATAATACCAACCACCTCTTCAGCATTACACGTGGCTCTTGCTCCAGGATATCTGAGTGCGACATCCTGAAATCCAGTCCTAGAAACCCAGAAGGGCAGGATTCTTGATCCAGGCAAAACAGCCACACACATAAGTTATCAGGGCCCAGCTATGGAAGACAGTCAATCTGTAATTAGATGTCTTGTCTCTTCAGATGTTTGCAAAAATAACAGCGCATGCCCTTTCCCCTGATGATAATCTCCCTGCCCCTCACTGGGAGTGGCCATTTGCCCCAGCAAGGAACCCTTATGGGCATGGTTGCAAAACAGGGGGAAACATCTTGAAATATTGCTGAGAACCTGTCATTCATTTAGGTGCATCTAGGTATATCTCCATTCTAATCTCTTGTTTTCAACAGTCTTTCATGAGTTTTTATCCAAACCAAATGCTGATATAGTGGATGTCGGTATAAGACAGTCAACCAGGTAGCAAGCTTGAAACGTCTTTTGTTTTTATAAAAGCCATTGGAGCCAGTTATGTGTTAACCTTGAAGCACTTATTTTTATTTTTATTTTAAATCCAATTGTAAGAACTGTTTTCCTTTTATTCTAATTTCCACAGCTGCAGAGATTTGGTTTTAGCTTAACTAGAGACATGGGTATGAAAAAGTCCAAAAGAACACCGGTAAAGATTTTTCTAAGATTATCTCACATCTTGGGTAACCATTGCAAAACTGTATAGATCAGGAGTAATAGATTCATGATACAATAATCTGATTGTTGTGCACAAGCAGATGTTTCTAACTAAATGTTACTGCTATTTAGAGATGGGAAGGCCTGGAACCCCCCCCCCCCCCGCGGGAAAAACCAGGTTTTCCCACGTTTTTCCCCAAACCCGTTTCCCCCCTGGAAAAAATGGGAAAAAAGTGTGTGGAATATTCAAACTATATCAAACTATTATTTTCAATTTTTCCGGGAAAAACTGATTTGGGGGAAAAACGGGGGGGGGGGGGCACGGACTCGGGACTGTTGTTGTTTTTTCAATTTTTCCAGTTTTTTCCCCAGCCTTCCCATCTCTACTGCTATATGCCAACTGCATTCTACTACAGATCCTCAGCAGCCTTTAGAACTGATAACAAAGCTGTAATCTGAAGAAGAAAAGCAACCCATGAATATTTAAATAAAAATTCAATATGTGTTTCTCATGCCATTTCTTTTATTCATCTTTTAGCCGTTTCACTGGTTTAATAAATCATTGGGGTAAGAGTTTCCAAAGCAGATTTTAGAGATGGCATTAGCGCAAGGGCTCACAAAAGAAAAGGCTGGACAATCCTTCAGTGCTTGTCATCTTCTCTGTGTGGTTCAATGAGAGAAAGCAGGTGGCAAAATGTGGGACGTTTCTCAGGCAGCTGTATGAAAAGGAGAAACCAACCAACTCAGCGCTTGCCATTGATTGGTGGCCATTATTATTATTATTATTATTACTACTACTACTATCATCATCATCGTCGTCATCATCATCATCTGCACTTCCTCCTGAAGAAGCCCAACAGGATTAACAAATACAAAACACACAAAATCAACATGTAACAATAATTAAAACAAACATACAATAAAACACAGTACAGCAAGCAGAAGAAATTGGAGTAAAAGATCTCTAGCTGTGTAACAAAGCCATGGACATAACTGGGGCATCACCATCACCAAGAAGGCCTTGCCTTATATCACCACCCCATGAGTCACACCCACTGGGGGACCAAAAGCAGCTCCTCTTCCACCACCCATCGCAAGGCCTTGGCTAGTAAGAACCTTAATATGTGGGGAACATTCTGTGCCATAGCATGAAGAACTTGGGAAGGTCATCTACATTTCATTTATTGTTTCGTCTTTGGAAACTTTTGTCAAACAAGCTCCTCTTTGAGCACGTGATGTTCCTTGCTCATCATCATAGCATTGGTCTATCTAGCCCAGTATTGTGTACTCTGAGAATGGGTCTCCAAGGTCTTAGGCAGAGGTCTTCCCAATCCAAGATGAAGAGAGCCTTCATCTAAGAGGGTATCGGGGATGAAACCTGGGTTGTTTTACATGCCTTCTGAACCTGAACCATCTTCAATGCCCACCACAAATGTGACCAGTCTGAACAGTACCTAAATCCAGGTGCCATAATAATAAAACATGTAGTGTATTTTTGGATCAGTACCTATAAATAGTGCCTATAGCAGTACCACACACTCATAAACTTTTTGAGCGGTGTTAAACCTTTTTTTAAAAAATGAAGTCAGGTGTGAAATGAAGGGTACACAGCTACTGATGCACTTAAGAATAAGGTGGACTAAATCAAAAGAGGTACACAAACATATTTACTTTTTTGTAGGCGTCCTAGGCTACAAAAACAGGACTACAGCTTTATTTTTCTACATCACAGCCTTCCTGTTTAAAAAGTCAAAGAAGCTTGTGTGTGTGTGTGTGTGTGTGTGTGTGTGTGTGTGTGTGTTTGTGTGCTTTACAGGGAAGGTAATGCTTCTCTTATTAATTTAAGCAAATCCTTTGACAAAATAATGCTTTTATGAAAACCATAATCATTCAAGATTCCGTTCAGTTCTGATGTATTATCATTTAAAGTCAGGCACCTTAGTCCAAACCACTGCACACACGTGGGACTCCTACACACTCAGTCTTCTCACTACAATGGAGTGATAAGTTCTGTGCTTGTGTGGAGTTTGTCCTCTCCCATTAAAATAATAAGTGAGCCTTTACTAACAAGAGAAGGTCCAGGCGCAACCAGAGGCCTACAGCTGCAAAAGACAGCAGAGAAAGGTGAAGGGGGTAAAATCACTTTTCTTTTTCATGCCTCAAGTGAACTAGGGCACATACCTCATTCCAGCAGCTGTACATTATTTGATAGATTGCCTGGGAAGCCAACTGCGGGCGATAAAGCCGATAGCCAAGGCAAATCTTTTCGATCACTTGCATATTGTCATACTGCTCATAGGGTTGCTTCCCCAGAGTGAACACCTCCCACATTAAAATTCCTGTAGACATGTCCACAGAGTGGAGGAAAACAAGGTATTATAATGGTACATAAAACCCAGAAGGACATTAAAAAATAAAAAAGGTTGCTTCCGGGCCATCTGTTTATTGAGCATTCATGTGGATTTGTTGGCACTAAGTTTGCAGGCAGGTTAAGAAGACGTCTGCTGTTTGTTGAGGTTCCATTCCAATTTGTTTGCAGGGATGTTAGATGATGAGGCATCAGGCTATCATCATCTCCCACTTTTCACTGCGTTTCCCCCATCACTTTCCTTATTGCAGAATGACGTATTTTGGTTACGCAAGACCATTCAATCAATTTCAATTATGCAACATGAATTTGCAAGGTGTGAGAATGAATCCCACCCCCAAATAGCAACAGCCTGGAAGCATCCTTATTTGTGTGACAGTTATTTCTCAATATAGGAGCATCATATTCTGCATAAGATGCCCATTAATTATTTCATTCCATTCATGAATCGTTTCTCATAAAATATCCCAAAGCTATTTCACAGTAAAAATATGATGAAAGACCAGCTGTATACTGAATTGCCTCTGCTGTTTAAAAACCCACAGCCTCTCTCGCTAATTTAAGTGTTTATAACTTGTTCTCGTTCCGTCATGCATTTTTTGTGCTACCAAGCTACTTCTCTTTGACTTCACAGCTACCTTTTTTTTTTTAAAGTGCACTTGAAATATCCACAAGCCAAAAAAAGGAGCATGTCAGTCTCTGTGTGAACTGCTGGCAGCTGGTCCAAATGCTGGCAGCTGGTCCAAATGGGCAGGATGTGGAAAGATGTGGCACAGTACAAATCGGCAACTGATAAACAGCATCCTTGTACTAGTTGCTGCCACTCCTGAGAAGTATCCTTTCCTCTGCTTTTTGTTTAGTGCTGCTATGGCTCGGCAGAAGCGTTATCTAGATTTGATCATCTATCTGACTGCATATTTTTTAAAGACTGCTGAATTTCCAAAAGTGTGTTAACATCCACGTTTTAATTGCTTTGGGACATTGAGCTATTTAATTAGGAAATAATGCCAAGCTGGAGAGAAAAAGAAAGAGAACACAGAGCTGTCCATGCATTTGGAACTATATTTCCTATATGGCAAAGAAAGTCCATACAATACAGACATTCACAATCTGGGCATAATCCAACAGGGATGTGTCTTGCACAAGTCCTATTGGTTTCACTAGAAGAATTCCTTAGGGTGCATTATATCATCACTCTGTGCCTGATCAGTCGCAGGTCCATCCATTTATTTAGATAAACAACATCTAAGGGCTTTTCTTCACTTCATGTAGCATTTTCAATAGTTGCATTACATACTCACCAAAGGCCCACACATCCGATTTGCTGCTGAACTTGGTATAATGAAAAACCTCTGGTGCTGACCACTTCACGGGAAATTTAGTTCCTAAAGAACTCACATACTGGTCATCAAGCACATATCTATAAGGCAAGATTCACTGTTTAGGCTTCACGGAACAAAATGAAGGATGTATCCGAGTGACACCTCAGTTGAACCTGCTCTGCTGAGAGGTTTACCCAGATGGTTGTACCCAATGACAGGCCTATAACTAACCCATACCTAACTTAGATCTATTCATGTCAATAGGTTCACTCTGAGTAAAACTGAGCTGGCTACAACCCAGTAATACAAATATCAAAATATTGGTTATCAAATCACCCATCTATCCATTTTTTGTAGAAGCTGGTTTGGACATGGAATGTGCACTGAAAATTCACAACAACCTTCTGGCAAATGTAAAGTACCGTATTTTTCGCCCCATAGGACGCACCGGCCCATAGGACGCACCTAGTTTTTTTGGGGGGGAAATAAAGAAAAAAAATCCCCCCTCAGGTGCAGGGCTGGGGCGGGGGAAGCCCGAGCTTCCCCCGACCCCAGCCCCCAGAACAGGTTGCTATCCGCTATCCGCTAGCTGCGCAAAGCCCGAAGCTTGGGGCATGCTGAGCTCAGCGCACCCCAAGCTTCTGGGTGCAGGCAAGCTCTCCGCTAGCCATGGGAGAGCTGGGTCTCCCACGGCTAGCGGATAGCTTCCTGAAGCCTGGAGAGCGAGAGGGGTCGGTGCGCACCGACTCCCCTTGCTCTCCAGGCTTCAGCGAAAGCCTGCATTCGCCCCATAGGACTCACACACATTTCTCCTTCATTTTTGGAGGGAAAAAAGTCTGTCCTATAGGGCGAAAAATACGGTATGTTTCTTATAAGCAATATCAATATGAAAACTTCCCAAGATCCTTAGATAACCACTAGCTTGAGGCTAGTTTATGGATGAACAAATTTCTCCCCCACCCCCGCCTCGCCCCCCAATAATTTAGAGCTCACTATGAAGCAGAGACGTTTCTATTTTAAAAAAATAGTATTTAAAATTTTATTAATATTTTAAGAAGATTCAATCCATATTTTGATACATAAGCCAGGAGTGGGATGAGAATTGCCAAAACATTGTTCAGGCAATCTCTGTATGAAGACAGACAAAAAAACAAAATCCTGAGGGGGTTGTGCACTAAACACTCCCTTACTTCAAGAAGCAGTGGAGAAAGCAGCTTCTTTTAAAACAAACAAACAACCTCAAAACCTTGATTTAGCTGCTGTCTGCGATTCTGGTAGCAGTAACGCAACTCTGATCTTAGCAGCCCGGCCATGAGTTTCTTAACACAGAAAGACTTGACTGCAGTTTAGTTCCAGATTATTTGAGAAGGAAAATGTGGTGCCTCTTAGGTTCTCATGAGAGCTGCCATTTTTTAATTATAATATTATAATATTTCCCCCCATTGACGCTAAAGATTGAGACTTACCTTGTCATTCCAAAGTCGGACACCTTCACTGTAAGATCAGTATCAACCAGGCAATTTCTAGCAGCCTTTGCAGAGAGCACAAAAAACAAAATCAGCTTAGAAACAGATGTGATGCTGATCAGTGCTCTGAATCTCCTAAATCACCCCCCACCCCCAAAACAACCAAAGGTTGTTAAAAAACAAAAAAATCCACACCCATTCCAAGTTCTGCTTTCCAAGAACTTACCAAATCTCGGTGTATGAACTGATGTTCCTCAAGGAAAGCCATTGCTTCACAAACATGGTAGCACATCTCCATCAGTTGAAAGGGATGCAGCTCTTTGCCATGGGCTTTTAAGTAACTAAGCAAGCAGCCATTAGCCATGTATTCAGCCACTATGTAGATGGGATAGGTCTTTGTGCAAACACCATACAATTTAACAAGTTTGGGGTGATTCAGTTTCCTAAAACGAAGTACTGGATTTTAACACTTATATAAACATACACGGGGCACTGGCATGCACCTCCAGAAACCCATGCAATTATTTCTATTCTCAGTCCCCGTCCCCCCGAAGCTACATAAAGACATAATAATTAATAACACAGTGTAACGGCTGAGCAATACTAGTTGGATCAAAAATATAGTCAAGGAAGGCTTGACATGGCTAGTGCTTCAATAGGGATTGCAGTGCAAATATAACCCATATTGGCCAGAACATCCATTCATATGCATCACAAATGTTTCTCATCTAAAGAAACACTAATCAAACAATAGTATAAATAACTGACAAAAATGCTTCTTCCTATTAAAGGCATTGATAAGGCAGAGAAAACCTATGGTTATCTTAGTTATGTAAAGGGACCCCTGACCGTTAGGTCCAGTCGCAGACGACTCTGGGGTTGCAGTGCTCATCTCGCCTTATTGGCCAAGGGAGCCAGCGAACAGCTTCCGGGTCATGTGGCCAGCATGACTAAGAGCTTCTGGAGGACCAGAGCAGCTCACGGAAATGCCGTTTACCTTCCAACCGGAGCGGTACCTATTTATCTACTTGCACTTTGACGTGCTTTCGAACCGCCGACCTTCTGATCAGCAAGCCCTAGGCTCTGTGGTTTAGACCACAGCGAATCACATAATTTTAGAGTTGGAAGGGCCAAGAAGGTGATCTAATCCAATGCCCTGCACTGCAGTAATGTTTTGTGTAACATGGGACTCGAACCCATAACCCAGAGATTAAGCCCCCGAGAGCTGCATATTGCCTGTCCCTTTCGTTTATTGATTTCTTGCAAATGTTTTTTATCACCGTTCAACAAAGGTTCCGAAGGCAGTTTACATAAAAGGAAGCGGAGGAAAAATCTTAAAATACAGAAGACAAAAACTAAAAGGCTTCAAGATCTCAAAAGCCGGATCAATACAATAAGCAGGGCTCACATTAAGGCTGAAAGGCTTGGAAGAACAGGGCGCTCTTTGCCTGGTGCCAAAATGACAACAAAATAGGAATTCGATGGAGAGAACAGGAGCCACCACTGAGAAGGCCCTCACTGTGGCTGCCACCTGCATTGCCTCAGACAGGGCTGATACTGTCAGAAGGATCTCTACTGCAGTTCCTAAGTACGGGTAGGCACATATGGACTTAGTGTCACTTAGGGAAAACCCTTGCTTACATCATGGTTTCAGCTTCTTCCAAGAATTCATCTTCAGACATTGACCCTTCCTTGATCATTTTAACAGCAACGTATTTCTTTTTCCACTTTCCCACCTGCACCACTCCAAACTGACCACTCCCTATTTCCTTCAGCAAGACAATATCTTCACGCTTTAGCTCCCAGGGGCCTAAGTTTGATAGAAAGAGTTGTTATATTAGATCATATATATGTTGTTGTTGTTTGGTGTGGGGTTTTTTTGCTGTTGGAGAAGGGTTTCCTGGAAAAACTATTACTAATTTCCTACCACAGTCAAAAAAGGCTTTCCCCTACCTTTTCCCAAAGGTGCTGTGGATGGAACTTTGTTTGCCTTCGTGGACACTGCATGTCGAAGTCTTGTAACTATACCTAGAAATTAAGTTCACCAAATAAGGTAAGTTTGCTGAGAAAGGGAACCTGTGTCTTAAGATCTGCATGAGAGGCACTGCTGATCGTTCTGTCTATAATCATGGCACACTCCATGGCAACTCATAACAGGGTCTTCTCAGTTATGAGACCCTGGATATGGAAATACGTTTGTCCCCTTTGTTGACGTCTTCTCAACTTCTCTTAAAGAGGTATCCATTTTGTAGCTCAGTGGTAGAGAGCATCTGCTTTGAATGTAGAATGTCCCAGGTTCAAACCCTGGCATTTCTAAGTAGGGCTGGACTCCCAACTTCATCGTCCCTGACCACTGGCAGTGCTGACTGGGACTAGTTGGAGCTGAGGTCCAGTAATCTCTGGTAGGCCACAGATTCCTGATCCCTGATTTATGGGAATAAGCATGACCTACTTCCAAGGGGGATAAATATTTACTGTGACTAAAATATGCAGATAATTGGAGAAATCAAAAGCTGTTGTCAAATATAGTTAATGTTCTTTGTCTACTTTTGCCTGGATCTGTAATAGTTATTATCATTTATAGATATTAAGGGAAAGGACCCCTGGATGGTTAAGTCCAGTCAAAGGCGACTATGGGGTTGTGGTGCTCATCTCACTCTTCAGACCAAGGGAGCTGGTGTTTGTCCACAGACAGCTTTCCAAGTCACGTGGTCAGCATGACTAAACTGCTTCTGGTGCAACAGAACACCGTGACAGAAGCCAGAGCGCACGGAAATGCCATTTACCTTTGAGCCACAGCAGTACCTATTTATCTACTCACACTGGTATGCTTTTGAACAGCTAGATTGGCAGAAGCTGGGACAGAGCAATGGGAGCTCACCTCGTCATGGATTCGAACCACCGACCTTCCGATCAACAAGCCCAAGAGGCTCAGTGGTTTAGATCACAGCGCCACCCACTCCCCTTATCATTTACACAGCACTTGAAGATGTAGGATCTTTCCATAATAAAAGAAAACCAATAAATAATTAACAATTTGCTGTCCTTTCTTGAAATTCAACATCAGCTGCCAAGAAGCAGCAATTGCACTGCCCAAGGATAGGACCAGCAATGGTAAGCCTTAGTAGAATCTTCTCAAGCTGCAATTCTATGCCCAGTTTGCCTTGGAGTGAGCTTCACAGAACACAATGAGACTTACCTCTGAGTAAACATGTTTAGGCACTGCCAGTATTGCCTTTAGGAAGCTGAGGCTAAGAGAGAGCGGTTTGCGCATAAGTCTACCTAGCTGGTCAGAGAATGAAGTAAGATGAAGATTGGGAATTCCCAGCTCACACTCTTAGACTACAATCACAAATACACCTAGCAGGGAGTAAGACCCATTGAACACAATGGAACTTACTACAGAGTAGACATGGGTAGGATTGTACGAAAAGCAAACACACACAATAGGGAAATTGACATTCATGAACACAATGCAAATCATGAAATGATAAAGCGATTTACCTGCTGAATTGTGCTGATGATAATGAATAAGCTCAGGAACTGAATCAAAACAGTAATTCTCAGCCAGGTAAAACTGTTTTTTGTTGTTTACATTGACATGGTAGTGTTTAACGATTCCTTTTTTATCTCTGGAAAAAATGAAGACAAACCATTCCAGCTAGCATAAGGAAAACGAGAGGAATCTCTTAGAGGAGGGGTTTTTCAAAGCCCACTTGGGAGGGCTAAACATTATTGAGGCCCACTAGTCACAAAGGGATGGTAGACAGAGATGGAGCTAGACATAATCACCTGGCTATTACAGACATCATTCACTATTGATAACTAATCCCTTTGGTAACAGCTAAATTATTTGCTACAGCAATTCCCTTGGGGCAGAGTTCTATAGCTTTCCTCAAGTTTAGACATTGGTTCTGGTGGTATCATGACCTGGGCTGAATCTAGACATATATAAAAAAAGCCCTGTGAGAATACTTTTTTTAAAAAAAAAGTTTAAAAATATATATTGAATTTGCCATTAGCTCACCATCGCCATCTAGTGTCACATTTGTATAATACACATAAAACACACTTTAAATGTTCTATTCGCAGCTGTATAGCTGAGTCTTCAGCCCCTCTTTTCTTTTAGCAGAATTTGCTGATCCAAAGGCTCTAAGCAGAGAGCACAATCTGTTTTATATTTTCCCCTTCCTTCTGTGTCTCCAAGTATTTCTGCTCATCTCCTGTAATTTCTTCTCCTTTCATGTGTGTAACTTTTAACTTATTTGCCACAAGCTGTCAGTTCCTATCATACCTCCTAATTTCTCTCTCCACTTCCCACTCTCTCTGCCCGTTTCCCCATGAGCTTTAATATAGACAAGCAGGTAGCACTGAAACCAGCCTTCAGAATAGGGCCACTTTAATTTGAATTATATATGAACACAGATGCAATCTGAATCCAGAAAAAGCAACTGTACAGCTTGGTTCACATTTGAGGGAAGACCAATACATTAAATCAGGTATACATTATATTGGAGGGGTATATTATATATACCTCGCCTACTTACCTGCAAGTCATGCTGAGTACAGATACAGTGTATTTCCCTGCGTGGCTGGAATTACGAACCATGTAAGCCCCATCCTTCCCCTTTTAATAAAAACCAGAAGAGAACCTTTGTAGTAGTTGAGAGGATGGATGCTCTGTTAGTTTTTCACAAAATGTGAGGCCTGTTTCATTGATATATACTCATACCTTGGTTCTCGAACGCCTTGGTACTCATACATTTTTGCTCCCGAACGCCAAAAACCCAAAAGTAAGTGTTCCGGTTTTTGAACATTTTTCGGAAGCTGAACGTCTGATGGGGATTCCGTCAGGAAGCTCCTGCAGCGAACCGGAAGCAGCGCCTTGGTTTTTGAACATTTCAGGAGTCAAACAGACTTCCGGAACGGATTACGTTCGAGAACCAAGGTACGGCTGTATTAGAGATGTTCTAAAAGTGCATCAAACTATGCTTTTGTATAGCTCCTTGCCAATCACCAAGGGTCAGTGCAAGCAAACCATATGCAAGGACGGACATCACCAACACACTGAGAGGCAGATGACATGCTTATGTACATTGTTCACCCTACACACATATAAAAAAAAGTTCTGAAAATGCTTTTTTAAAAAGCGTTTTTAAAAATACGCTGAATTTTCCATTAGGCTCACCATCGCCATCTAGTGTCACATTGTATTTTGCACTTAAAACACACTTAAAGCCTTTTATTTGCAGCTGTATAACTGAGTCCCATGACTCCTTAATTTGCATCAGGAAAAAAATATTGAGGGGGGTAGGCACAGAATGAAAGATGTTAATTGGGAGGAGGGCTGGAAAGATCTTAGCCCTCTGAAAAAGAAATAATAGCATAGCCACCCATCCTAAACACATTTGCTCTGAATTCAGTTTGTGGTCTAATTATAATGTTTATGCGGAAGAGTTCATTTTCTTCAGGTATTCGCAGGGGTCCATTAATGGAGAGGCAGGAGGGGAATCAGCTGCTTGTCTCATGAGTGTTCAACACCCTCTTGATGCCCTCAAATTTTAAAGTTAACACTAACTGAATATTTTGAGTTGGCATCTCTTCCACTACAGTCTGCTAATTCCAGGAGTGTCAGGGCCATTAAATAGACTTGTTTTACTCTCATTGGGAACAGGCAGGTGTGTGGCAGTGATGGGGGTTCTGATTGGGAGCACAGCCTGATCTAGCCTGGCCTCTCTGCATCTGCCGTCAGAAGAATTAGCTATGCAGTGTGAAGCTGCACAACAAATGGGGTGTGTATAGTCTGGCCCTCGCTAGCTGCCTTGAGTATCATCAGGGGAAAAGGTGGGGTATAAAATATAACAGCAGCAGCAGCAGCAATATAAGAAGGCAGCAATTTCAGTTCCAACCTCAACTTTGGCACAATCAGTGATGTTTCCGTTCTGCTGAAGTTCTGTTTCTGCCAAATACTACATTATCCATCTCACTGTATGCTATTTAACATAATATAAATCATTCTTTTCATATGCTATGGATTTAATGTAAACAATGACATAACTGTTCCCATACCATTCACTTTGATGTAAAGGAAATGTTGAAACTCTGTATAAAGAAAGTCATTAATGGCGTATTGGTTGTAGGCTATATATATATATATATATATATATATATATACACAAACAAACAAACAAACATGTTGTGAGTGAATACAAATCGTATTCACTGGATTGATTTTCATTCCAGATCTGGGATAAAAATGTGAAGAACGGCAATTTCCACTTCCGTTTCTGACTGAATTCTCTGACACTCCCAGCCTGCACTATTTCAAAGGAAGGAAGCGAATGCTTGCAGCTAAAGGCAATGCATAAACCTAATAAATGTGTAGGAATTTTTAAACACTACCTTCTGCTGCAGCAGTTGTTCTGCCTGGGCCCTTGAGAGTTTACCAGCATACCAACTGCAACAAAAGAAATTGCTAACATATTACATTCACAGCACACAATTATTCTGTAATTGCATTATTATGGAGTAGCACTTTCATTATTTGAACGAGGATTGAAGAATCAATCCCGCGCAATGAGCATGCCATGATTTTGAAATAAGGTTATCTGAAAAATCACTTAAAGAATATGTTCATGTTGTTAAGCATCCCATGGGACAGGTTAAAAAGTTCTGAAACTCACTTTTAAAACCCTCACATATCTACTAAGCAGTGGCTGCTACATGCAGTTTCTAAGTAAATATTTCTGTGAAGCCTTTAAAGGCTTAAACTCCTTTGAAAATGAATTTTCAATTACTACTGCAGCATGGATGATTGCTGCCACATTTATTTAATGCTGGTACCGCAACACACCCACACCACAGAGAATATATGTATACATCGCTTCTCCCCACCCCAAATGCTTCACGGACATTATCTCATATATCCTTACAATAGACTTCTTCCTAATTGCTGAAAAGTGCCTCAGCAGTCCTTACAACAGAGTATTGCTATCTACATGTTGAAAATGTTCAGATGAGATGGGAAAATGACAGTTTTTCTAGCACCACCTAAAAAGATTGTGACTGGTCTGGGGTGTGTATGGGTGTAATGGGAGATTTGGAAACCCTTTAGATGGAGGAGGAAGAGTGGGATGCAAACACAACAAACAGTAATAATGTTTGCACAGACAGAAGCTGGCAGTAGCAGTAGTGGTGTGTATATCAGTGCCAGCAGGACAGGTCATTTATATCTCTGCTTGCCTATCCTGTAGTAAAGGTCTTCCTGCACTGAATACTTAAACTAATGCATTGTGCATGCATTGTGCAATGATCAACCACACCCAATATCCGCCTCACTCATTATTAACAATGCTTTCCTCCTCTTCAGTTGATGACGCTTTAGCTGTATCGACACTTCTTCTGCAAATGCAAAAAAGGCACAATGAGTTCTCCATTTACTCGCCCGGTTATCAGAAGAACTGCAACACTGATATTAATCTACACCTAGGCGATAGTGAGCCAAAAAGACCACAATCTGACTCAGAATAAGGCTGTTTCCTATGTTCCTCACTGAATCTGAGGGAGCACAGCCTAGTCACTCCTGATTTCACAGAATAAATATATGGATTCTCTCTTTGGTATATTCAGCATAGAATATGGAAGTCAAAATGGATAGTGATTTACCCTGGTTTTTCAGTGGCCTGGGATACCTCCTTCAAATAGACACGGGGTGCAAAGCCCTCATTTCTGCAAATGAAAAATACAAAAAAAGTTATTTTTTAAAACCTACATGAAGCACTTGGAAGGAAGACGATGCACAATAAAATGAAACAAACAGGGACCAGGTGACATGAAGTTGCCATGGTGTTTCTGCTGGTACTGCATGATAATTGGTGCCTTCCATCCATGTGGGATCAGGGGCAGCAATGTGGTTGGTGGATAGTCATGATGTTGCTAGTGTCTTTGTGGAAGTGGGTTTATTACCTCTTTATTATGATTGGGCTTTTCCCATTGCTGCTGGGACAAAATCAATGTAAACTCTGGCATAACAGCAGATTACTCCACTGGCTGATAAGACTGCACAAGTCAAAGCATGTACAGCCAGCTAACCTCTCTGGCACTTGCAATTTTTCCAATCTCGGAGAACTCCAATTCTTATACAAGCACTTCCCATGTTGTAGATGTAGGTATATCATATGCACAAGTACTCATCATGGTTATTCATAAATAACCTTTGCTGTTTGTATGACAGCATACATATGGTTTCTCCCCATTTTATCCTCACAGAAACCCTGTGAGGTGGATTAGCTGAGAAGGACTTTGAATGAACCAAAGTCTCATGGAGTTCTAGGCTGAGATTTGAACCTAGTCCAAGACCATCAACCGTCCATGGAAACATACTCAGTTCATGCACCATCCAAATTGATCATTAGACAAACTTTTAACAAAATAACACAGTGGGGTTGTTTGTTAAACTGGGGTAATTCTTTGTTTGAATTCTTTTGAGTACATTGGCTAACAGAATATGAAAACTATACCTCAGTAATAAGGAAATCTCTCTAAACAATGCAGAGAAAACTTACCCGTCCAAATCCTTCACGAGCCACCAATCAGGAGCCTCATCGTTCATAACATAATATTTATTGTTTCTCACAAGAGGAACATCAGAGTTTCCTTTTGGCTCATAATTATAAATAGCTACTGCTTCTTTCAGAAATGACTTGTCAAGTGTTTGACCTGGAGGTTGATGGTCGTACTCGTTGTTCTGAAAGCCGGTAACATAAGATAGGCCACACAGAGAATTAAGAAAAAGAAATCATTGCCGTTTCAACAACAACAACAAATTACGCAGTGCTTTTCAAGTGCCCAGTGTACTTTACAAGCATAACCTCATTAATCCTTAAACTGTGGCTAAGGAAGGTCCTTTATCAGCATGAACAGAAAAATCAGTATCTGTAATTTGTACAAGTATAAGATGCCAACAAACTATGAACTAATCACTGACCTACAGCACCCTCCCCCACTCCTGTGTCTGCTCACAGCTGCATGTGGCCACTGGGAGTAAAAATGCTGCCCATTTCTGAACAATTTGGGACAACGTTATCATGAATGTTTCATGTATATGCAAAGAGAGTGCTAGGGGTCGAGAGTCACAAACAACCATTAAAATTGTATCCTGGGTCATCCTGTTTGCTGACTTGCTTGTACAGTCTAGAACAGAAGTGAATCATCCTATGCTTGCTCAACCAACCCTAAGCAAACAAGCTACCGGGGGCCACTAGGGGCGCATCAGAAGATGGCTGACAATAACATCTCTCCGACCCACAGGAGGTAATTAGGAGGCTGTGATGGGAGTAAATAGCCTCCCTACCCCCCCCAGGATTGTGGGGGGGGGGCTGCCTTTGCCTGCTGTGCCCTATACCAACCCCGAATTTGTGGGGATGGGGGCACTAGGCGGAATGCCCTTCTGTGGATTTCGGTGCTCCTGGACGCTGTCTCTAATACGCACCGCTAGCTGCAAGAACTTCAAAAGGAATAATTAGGAAGAAGCGAATGCACATATGTCAGGGGCTCAGGAGCAGAAGCACAGGAAATGGAGAGCGAAGGGGAAGAATCTGAGGGCAGCATAGGAGAAGACGACAGTGGCCCGAGAGATTCCATGAGCCTCTCCAGCGAATCGGAAGATTCACAGAAGGGGGCGCCGATGGCCAGGGCAAGGGGGCTCCCAGGGGGGACGCGCCAGGAGCAAGGGGCCAGCGGTGACTCCCAGAGCAGCAGCTGGAGATCAGGACCAGCTTCCCCACCAGAGCGTAGTGGGGGGGGGGGAAGAATCCCAGGTATCAGGGCCAGCGTCTCCTCCAGGAGGGAGAGAAGATGAGTTAGGGCTGACCACGCCTCCATCGGGGAGCGAGGGAACGGTCAAAAGGAAGGTTGCCGACTGGGCGCACGCGCCAAGTTCAAATGTACAGGTGAGCGGCACAGCAGGTAGCCCGGATAGGGAACCAGGTCCTAAAGCCCGCCGGAAGGTGGGGAGTGAATCCGGGGACTCAGCGTCAGAAGAGTCCAGAAAGGGTGAGACCCCAGCGGGCAGGAGGGCCCAGAGGAGGAAGGAGCTAAGGAAGAGGTGGAGCAAGGCTAGAGTCTTAAACTGGTGTGGAAGGGGAGGAGATTCAGACGGAGCTTCAGCGGTCTAGGGTTTAAGACGTAGAGCTGCGCGCTACGGCTTTGAAATGGAAACTGAACTTCAATAAAGACTTTTGTATATAATGACGACCTGGCGTTGGTCCTCTGTGAGCTGGGACCTGGAGCAGCTCTGACAACATATTTCAAGGAAGGAAGGGGAGTAAAGACTGCTAACAGAAGAGTTCTCTGATAAACAAGACGAGTCGGAGGAACAAGAAGCTATCATGAGAAGATATGCCAAGACTCGGTATGGCAAAAGGGACTGGATGGGGGAGGGGGAAAAAACTTTCCTTTCTTTCCTCTATGTGATTAAACAAGAATC